>NC_092859.1:34398735-34498892 GCF_032062135.1 Pyxicephalus adspersus
CCTCTCCTCCTGTATCACTGTCTGTATTAGTCTGTCATTTGCAATCCCTATTTAATGTACAGCGCTGCATAATATGTTGGCGCTATAAAAAACCTGTTTAATAATAATAATTATATCAAATTTATTTGGATACAAACATATAAATATATCCATGGAGGCAGCACAAGTACCTGAATTTGGTCTGCCACTTATATATCACCCATTTAGATTGGCAGAGTGGCAAGAGCAGGAGCCAATCATGTATGCTGCATGCAACTTTGTTTAAGTAGCATGCTGATTGGTTCATCTCCCTGTCATACTGTTCCTTCTTTAATCAGTTTTCTGTTTTAAGTGTCTAGGCACAGGGGAAGGGGCAATACCTGTGTTTCCTAAAAAGTATATACAACTTTTTTATTCTTTAACCCCCCTAGTGTTCTAATTCTGTCTGTATTTTCATGCAAACAGTTACCTTTTTTTGCATGGAATTTTATTTTACATTGTAGGCTTATAATTCTTAGGCATAACTCACGGAAATATGTCTAATATTTATTAAATTTAAAAATAAACTTTAATTAAAAAAACACAAAAATCTGTTAAAAAAATAGTGAAACGTAATATACCTGTACAGTAGCATGTATTATATATATATATATATATATATAAAATATAAATATATAATATAAAGATTTCTTTGTATTGGACTTATTACAGTTATTTTGTATTGGATCCATTACAAATATATCTGAATTTCCCACCACACCTCCCGCACCAACAGATGTCACCAGGAAAACCCCGGAGAACGTCACTACAAACGTCAGGAGAAGTTCGAAGAAGGAGATCGCAGCGGGAGGACCTGCAGAGACGGGAAGGACGCCAGGGGACGCCAAAGAAAAAAAGTAAGTGGGGTGTTAATTGTTTTTTAGCGACCCCCAATGTGACACGGGATTACCGCGTTTTGCATGGAAAACCCACCCCGAGTGACACTCAGGATTACTGCCCTGGGGGTTAAATAGATGAGGGTTGAAACCCCTGACATTTTCATTTCACTGTATACTCATTGACAAACTTTCTTTTACTTCCTGTCCCCTTAACAGGTGCCCTCAATGCAAGACTTCCCAATAATATTTGTTCTGGGGACAACTCCTACATTTTGGATTACTGTTTCTGTACTGGTTACTGCACTGGTTACTGCAATTCACCAGGGTGAGCTGGACCTCATATTTAAAAAGAAGTGGCAGTAATTTTCTGCTAAGTAAATCTAATAAATTCTTTATGAATTGTGCCTAATGCAAAACATCTAGAGAAACATACAAAGTTCATACATTTAATCTCAGTCCAATATAAATGAGATTTCCCCCTAAATCTGTGAGCCTCCCATCTATTTGTATAGCCAGCTATAACCATAGAGCCAGAATGAGGTGGAAGCCATCTGCACAGGGTACATGGTAATGCAGACTGATCCTGGAGCTCAACAATCAGACATAATCATAGTCTCTTTAGATGCTCCTGGATTGGTTGTATCTATGATGGACCTAATCCAGATTATTGTTACACTGTGCAAACTACATCAAGTATGTAAATACATTTTATCCCCCACCTCCTTTAATCCTTCGCTTTTTTAAATTAAGTGATTCAGTGATTCCTGATAACTTACTTGGCAGTGGCCTTTAACTGTTCAAATTCTAAAAGTAACTGAAAAGTGTGTGATGGTGGAGGGGTTACTTCTAGCCTGGGGCAATTGGGTGGATTGTGGTAAAGCAGAAACAGCTACATACTTACCCAACAGAGGGTTTAAATAGAGTCCATTTATATGTAATAGAATAGCTGTAAAAAAAGTAAAATATACTGAAATTACCTGATTGATGGCGCCCAATCTCCCCTCTGCTTGTAGTGATTCCTCCCAGCAGTTTGAGCATCCTGTAGTGGTGTACAAAGAAGCAGGATAACTCACATCATGGGGCAGGGGAGCTATTTTTTTTAACACATACTCAATTAGGAAATTTGCAAAGTGGGTGGCAAGTAAAGAAGCTGTAGCATTTTAAGTGGGCTGTTGGAAAAGCAATTATATACCCCTTTTTTTAAGGTATGCTTTTGGATTGTGCTGGAAGGGTCAGCACAATTAACGACCGATCGTCCGATAATCATTACCAAAAAAAGCGAACAACCGCTGGCCAACGACGCCGATGAACGAGGATGGTCGCTAGAAACGAACAATGTCCCAGCGGATCTGATTGGGCGATGATCGTTCGCTTTCTATTGTGTGTACGGTCGTTCAGGGATCATGAACGTTTCTGCAGTACATTTTCCACGGTACACGTCACTGCCTGCATCGTTCAAAAGATTGTATCTAATGTGTGTACGTTATTTGAACAAAATAATCGTGAATAATCGTTGATCGGTTGTCAGTTGTTTGTTTTGTAACAATTATTATTGCACGTGTGTACCTAGCCTTAGGTGAGCGCTATAGTTTACCCTCTAATGAACCAATGCTTAAGATGTTGATGTATTCCTTCTCTGCACCTCACCAAGGGCTAAACATGAAAGGTCACAATGAGGCCATTCTTGTTAGGAAATGTTAGAAGATTCACATGCGAGGGCTAATAGATCACATACCACATAGGACCACTTTCTGAAACCTTAGGCTGGGTTTACAATATCACATTACATGTGTTAGTACATTTCATTTTGAAGGGTACCCCAACAAACTAAGGCAAAACATGTGCACTACCAGGAACGATGATATACTGGGACATACTACCAAGCATTGCTCTTCTGGGTAGGTTTGGTTCTTGCCACAGCAGCATGTGTGGGCTGCTTTTATGCAACATATGACATAATGGGCCTGATTTATAAAAGCTATCCAAGGCTGGAGAGTATACAGTTTCATCGGTGAAGCTTGTTGATCCAGCAAACCCGGAATGGATTTCCTCAAAGTCATTTGCTATTAATGTTTTGAATCCTGGACCAGATCCATTCCAGGTTTGCTGGATCACCCAGATTCACTGATAAAAGTGTGACCTCTCCAGTCATTGAGAGCTTTGATAAATCAGGCCCAATGAGCTCAAAGCTCTCCAAGATTGGAGAATATAGACTATCATGAGTGAAACGGGGTGGCCCCAACAACCTCCATCATTGATCTTAACATAGCAGGAGAACTGCCCACACAGTCAGTGCATTGCTAAGGACCTGTGCTATGGCCAAAAGCTGTCACGGAAGAGTGGGGCATCTGTGCAGGAAAATCATTGTAAGCCCATCTAGTAAACTAACGTTTACTGTACTGTAGATTACCAATCTTCTTCAGCACCTCAAGGCCTAAGTATATGTTCTAATGCTGGACAAACATCGGTTGCTCTTTCAAATTAATTCAACTCTAGACTTGATGTAAAAACAAAATGAAAAAAACGAAAATATGGCTAATGTGCAGGAGAAGATTTGCCTGTTAGTGTGGGAATTGATATCTGTAGAGCAAAGATAAGGGCAGGCAAATAGGTGCATAGTAGTAATCAGGGAAATGATAATTATCTAGGAGATATTGATCATTGACCGGGCTGTGTACCTATTGACCAGTGGCAAAAGTTTCCTGATCACCACAACTAGCAATTTTGCAAGTGTGCAAATTGGTGGTCTATTAGATAAAAAAAAACAAATGACATAGTTGTTTTTACTCCTATAAACTATTATCATGTGACCCTAATACAAACTTATTTAGCCATTTTTTTTTTCAGAAAGACCACATACAGGGTATGTTTAGTGCTGGCTGGATGAACGGAAGCTCTGAGGGCCACCATTAATGTCAGCTTTTCTTGATTGGAAATTTCACAGAAAAGGGAGAATATGGTAAAGGATATATACTATTTTCACATGCACACATGTTCTATGTTTAAATTGCATCAACAGCACCCCTAATGTGGTCCCCTTCCACCTCTAGGCTCTATGACTAATATTACACTAATGATTTTGAATCTGTTTTAACACCCGGATGCACAACTAAAGTAGTGGGCAATACGCCTACATGGCAGCCCCCTGCAGCTTACATGCCATGTCCAGACAATATAAGGCTGATTACTTACATTGAATCTGGCTCTGATACCGGCTTTAGGGTTATGTCAAGTCCACAATAACAGCTAGGCCGCACTCTGAGGGATATGAAAGATTAACAAAGATGTATTCCACTCCTCCAAACACTTCTATAGGAATATAGTATTGACACACAGATAGCTTACATCGCATCACTGACCTCTGTCACGCTGCATTGCCGTGGATATATCATGTCATGATATGTTAAGGTGCACTGGCAGGATATTTAAAATGTATCGTAGTGCAGTTTACTAGTCCATAGATGTGAGGGCTTAACAAATTTTCTTTTTGTTGGATTTTTTTTTATTGTCATCTGACAAATATATATATAAATATAATTCTGCTTTATTTAAAGAAATTCCTTTGCATGGGGACTGATGCAAAATAACATGATGCTTTCGTTTCAGCTCAGAAGAAGTGAAAAGACACTATATTTCTGGTAAGATCAACAGGTATTTTATGTGCTAAACTAATATCTGTGGGCTGGTAAGTCGCCACATATTATATAATTGTCATTGCTTCTAGTTTCTCTTTAATTCATTATGCTTAAATTTAATGCTAACCCATTTAATTTATGCATCATGCACTAACACAAGGCATAATGTCATTTGACATGTCATTGACATTATATGCTAATAGGTTTACATTCTACTTTAAAGTTAAAAATCCTTCAAAACATCTAGGTGGTCAGCTCTAATATTATCCATTAGATAGTTTGAAGGCCAATCATTTCTTCTGCCTTCTGTCACTATTGATTTAAATTAGCCTGCTTGGTTAACGGTCTCCTAGGGAAAACAAACCTTAAAAGTATAAGCAGGGCAAAGAGATTTTGACACTGGGAGACACTGGCCTGGAAAGTATGCTGCTTTAGTATAATCTTTCCTCCATGCAGACTGCCTGGAGACCGCCAACAAAGACCAGGGGTGTGGTAGGTGTTTGGAAGCCAAGAGGGGACACCATCAATCAAGGATGGAAACTGTGTGCATGCTGATCACAAGGTATGCATTACATGCCTTAAGTGATTATTGAAACATTTATCCAAAGTAATTTTTGACTTTAATATTTGATTTTTTACTTGCTCACCCCTCAATATTTCCATGTTTATTTCATGTCTAGACTTTCAATGGTTATTATGTATACTAGGGAATTCGATTAGCATCCCTGCCTAAGCTCCACTTCAGGTGTTAAGACCCCCACACACCTTTGAAGCCCTCACACCTCGTGTGTCTTTTTTTCCTAATTTACTTTATATATAAATGTTAAAGAGACCCTATCAACCTAAACAAAAGAAGTTGAAATTACAAAGGAATTTACAATCCATCAAGGCAACCTATTAAATTTATTTGGGATGGCAAAGCAGCACAATGGAAGAAAAAAATGAAACTGCAGCAAATTTGTGGTCCAATGCAGATTTATCGGCTCCAACTGTATTTGCCTATTAAGAATGAGTGGCACTTCATAGAGTGCTGGGAGTCACTTATCGGTTACACAATCTTTAGTAAACTCTTGGTTCAGGAGAGAAGCTGCTGGTGCCAACATCATTTTAAAGGTGCCATTTCGGGACTGTCATGAAGTTTCCTTTTATTAAAAAAAGTACTGTTAACCCTTTGGTGAGGCCCAGAGGTAGACAAGGAGTTAAGAATGGATTATCAGTGAATACTCCAGATGTAGATGGGGGCAGTATAGAAGGGCCAAGGTGGAAAGTTGAACAAAAGTGTATTTTTAGCCCAAATCACAGGAAGCTATGACAAATATAGCTGTGGAGGCTGCACGCTCCCATTTTCAGTAGTATGTGCAATACAGCATGCACCAGGGGCCGGGATAAAAGCCTGTCCTTAATTTATGTGCTGTCTGAGAGGAAGAAGCTTTCCACGGGAGGGGAATTGCCCAGAGCGGATGGAAGCACTTTCCAAGATAAAAACTTGCGGTCAGACTATGGTCTGACCACAACTGCTGCCTGGTCAGGCTCCACATCCTTTTGTTGTGATGGTCAGGCTTTAGGGGAAAACATGTGTTCTGGTCCCACTGCAATTTGCACTCTTTGTCACTCTGACCCATGTGCAGGAAGCACAGCATGGAGAGGTGACACATGTATATTAGCCTGTTTGAGGAAAGAATGTTACACAATCATAGACTTTAAAAAAGGGGCTGTTTCCGGTAGCAGCCATTGACTACACGTATTTAATTTTGAGAGTGCTTTCAGTAATTTTGTATTACTGTTTTCAATATGCAGTCTGAAAACTAGTAAGTTTATCAGTATCCTCATACAAACAACTCACCCTAAAATTCAGGTAGTTACATTTTTATACCTATGTCATCCATTTAGGAGTTTTCCTTGATTCATCCACCAGAGACATGATCAGCCACCTTCCCTTCAGGTGACCTCTATTTTGCATGACAGTCCTGAAATGTTCTTATGTTTGGATGCTGTTTCATATAAGGCTGAAAACATGCTCAAATGGATGTACTACTTCTACTTATAACACCTGATATAATTCTCTGTTTTTGTATTCTAATTGTGACACAGTTCAACTTCATGTCCTGTGTATTCTGAGTGCAATTCAAAGTATCTGTTCTTATTCTGCATGTATGCACTCTCTACAGTTCTGTTTGTTTTGTACTTCCCTCCCATTTTAGGCTTCATGCGGTTTTAATCTGTATGGATGGACAGTGCACAGTACCATTTTTCTTGTTACATATGGTGTTTGTAATTCTCAGTATCAATTCCTATTCTTTATATTTGGACAGTACACAGGCAGCGCCAGTGCTACTCGGCAGTCTTTGATTTCAATGCTTCCTGACTCACTGTCCTAGAATGGGCATGTAGATCAGATACCTCAAGACTGAAAACCTAATCTGTAAACTTGGTCTAACATGACATCCAAGAAACTGGTATTCTCAAAAAGGGAGACCAGCTGCCTACATGCATCCTCCGTCTTCAAATGGAACGTGTCAGGATAGGTATGTGGAGGCTGCATTTGCTGTTTTGTTAACAATGCAACATGCAGGGATGTTATCCTGATCCATCTCTAACTACTTTTTGAGTTTTTGGCTTGAGATGAAGGACAGCATTTTGGAGTTTTCTGATTTTATTGGATTGTTCCAGGTCAATCACTCAGTAGTACCAGTAAAGCCAGAACCAGGGTGCCAGTTTCAGTGTCTGTCCTTTTAAGAAATGGGCAGTATAATTTTGTAATAAGAATTGATGTTATGGGATTGATGCGCACACCCTCTGGATGACCAATATGGAGGCATAAATGGCTCCAGCAGGATAGATTTAGCAGCTAAAAACAAAACATGTGACAATGACTGTACACAGAGGAATGTGCTGCTGGGAAAACTGCTAGTGATTGCTGAGGTGGACAGGAACACAGAGGAGGAACAGCTGACATATATACAATATGTGTGACGTCTTCCTTTGTTCTATTATTAAAGGGTATCTGTCACTAGAGGCTGTCATTGGTGATCCTTCCTCCTGAAAATACCAGACACCTGGCTGCCATATTGACACTTTTACCTTAGTACCTTAGTACATGTGCCCAGATAAGGATTTCCTACTGACTTTTCAGGTCTACATACTTGTTCCGAATCTGTATTGAATCAGTTCTTCAGAAGCCAAGCAACCAAAACAAGTTTGGTAATGGTGAATCGCATGACAGGTGTCATGAGGTGAATGGCATATATGCTTTAGCCACCATAACAGGACTGAACGGGAAATCTTCCTAATTAAAAAAAAAAAAAATAATTTTCCCTACTGAAAACCAAAAAATAGGCTTTAGATATACTCCTGTCTGCAAGCACTAGAAACATCTATTGATCCTGCTAGACAATCCAGAAATATTCAGGTTTTCCATCTTTCTTCTGTGAACTACAGAACCCTTTCTCCCCCTGCACTAGAAATAAGGAGAGAAGTGTTCATAGTTCAAATCAGAAGATCAGCAAGTAAGGATTGTCACACTGGGACACAAAGTTTGGTCAGTATCACTTGGGGCTCCATTTATAAAACAGGGAATCAGACATTCCCTTGTGGGAATCTACCCGGTCCTTGAGTTTCAATGGCAATAATTTTTTCCCACCAGGGAATGTTTGAGGGAATGTCAGATTCCCTGTTTTGTAAATAGAACCCTTGGTGAATATAAACACCAGGCAAAATATAAACACAAGGCATAATAGTTACTGCCTGTTACTGCTCCCAGACACCTATTGGCAACCAACTGCAGCAAAATGATGTGGTTTTAAATGTTAATCTGAACAATGCCTTAGGGTGTTCTCTTATTATTCTCAGAGACTGGAAACAAACATATTGGGCTAATCAAGTAAAGTGATTGGGAATCTTCAGTTGTGAGAATATTCACTTCAGATATCCAATCATTCAGATCAAAAAATAAACAGATTTTTTTCATGTGAATGGATAAGTAAATATTTAAATAATTTATTGTATGAAGATTCTCATCTCCTTTAGTAAATTAGCTTCATCTACCTCTGTGTATATTAAGATCACATTATCAATGACATCATTGTTCATATCATTCATCATTTCTAATGAAATTTGATTTCTAATGATGATGACACTGCTGACATAAAGTAAAACAAATGAAAACGACGACATGACTGCAATCACACAACATCCTGTAATGAAGATACATTTAGTGACATCTCAAACTTCCGAGAAATTGGCATTTTGCTGACTTTGTGACACTCATTGTGTGGATGTGATGTAGCAGGTGGCAGCGTTTATGTTGGCAGAACTACAGCCATCCACACGGAGGGCACGCACCCCTGCAGGAACAGCTGGAGGGAATCTTCCCTGACGTGGCTGATGTAATGGGCCCTTTGCTGGAGTCACAGTTTGTCTAACCCCCTTTCCTTTCCTGCCAGCAATTTCCACTTGCATTTTAACACTTTAACGTGTGCAAGAAAAACACAAGTGCGTGGAAGCAAGCCGAACATTCTTGGCACACAACATAAACATATTTTCACACAGGGGCAGTAGTGTAGGAAATAGTGTACATGTGATCTCCTTCACTATTCAAGAGTACCTGTCACCTATAATAATAATGCATCAAACCAATTTTCATTGCATTTAGAAGTAACTAAATTTGCTAGTACAATTTTGGATGTCTGTTAAAATATATCTAAACCCCAAAACAAACATCTAATATATTGCAACTTGCCAGTCCTTAGATTATAGCTTTGGATGTGTAAGCTGCAACATACAGTGTCTTACAAAATGTTACATCCTGGGAAAAAAAGGATTTTAGTTCATTATATCATGTCATGACACCCCTTAATAAGATCTGGTCCAACTAATTCAGAAGTCAAATAATTATTTTATTAGAATCTATCCATGTGCAATCAAAGTGTCTCATAATGTCTGTATTAGTGTTTTCCCCAGAATTTTTTTTTAGCCGGATGGGAAAAAGCTGGATATGGGTGGTCAAAAAGTGGGCAGGGCAACACATGCCAAATTTATTGTTCCGAGTTGTGGTTGCCCTAGGAATTCAATAACCCCTTAATTTCAATCAGTTTTCACCCCCCCCCCATGCTTAGTTTAAACTTTCAAATTTCACAACAGCATTAGGGGGAGAGCACCACAGGAGCACCATTCCCACTGTGCATCATCATAATGCAAGCATGTTTTTCCTCATCTGGGATAGACAGAAAAAATGTTTTGGATTGAAGGACAGATGAAGGGTTCTAAAACCAGGACAATTTTTCAATCCGGAGATCTGAATCTGGAATGAAGGTTCACCTTCCAGTAGGACAATGACGCGAAACATGTTGCTAAAACTGGAGTGGTTTAAACAGCAAAATTTTAATGTCTTGTAATAGCCTAGTCAAAGCCCCAATTCATCTGAAAATTTGTGGCATAACTTGAAGATTGTTGTACACCATCACACCCTATGTAACTTGAAGTATTCGGAGCAGTTTTGATTTAATGAATCGGTAAAAAATCCTAGTGGCTGGATGTGCTAAGCGAATTGAGGCTAAAACAGACTTCCAGATGTAATTGCAGCAAATTATAGTTTTACAAAGTATAGACTTTAAGGGATGAATACCTATACATACCCCATTTCTGTTTTTTTTTTTTTTGCTAATATTTTTTGTGTACCAATAATTGTTACTTTTCACATTTAACGTATTCAGCATGTTATATAAATCAAATGGTGTTATCCCCTCAAAAATACATTTTAATTCCAGCTTGTAATGTGACAAAACAGAAAAAACAGCAAGAGAGAATACCTTTGCAGGGCACTGTATTACGTTTTTGTTCTTGGATTTAGATTCACTTTAAGGACAAGTTTACTAAAAAACTTGTATTTTAAAAATGCTGGAAAGCCAAATCTGCTTTTAGTTATTTCTTTCTGACAAGAAAGCCATTGGCCAGAGTTCTGTACTTGAGTTCCTGGGACAGCGCACCTGCTGTGTCATTATGCGTATCTATTGTATAATATGGAGAATGTAACAGGAGAAGGTGAGCCAGGTGGATAGTAACAGTCAGGAATTGTGGCAGATCACTGCTGGGGTATTCCAGACATATGCTAAGTAAGGGTTGTATAGGAAGACACGGCTCCATCTAAAAAAATTATAGTTTTAGTTTAATCTGCAGTCACAATGATTTTCTAAACTCACCAGATTCATGTGTCATTTTGTTATATATGCCCTTACTCAATTCCTAAATGGGGTGCTGTGTTGGCCCAGCTCCTGGCCTGTCACCTACCTGTATAACCTTTTATGAGTAACAGCTCTGTGTCTGCTGGGGCTTCAGACATTACATCCAAAATGACAGTTCCCAGAAGCATTTTGTGATTTTGGATGACTACTCCCTGTGATTTTTACACAGACAATGTACACTTAGAACACATTAAATGCACATATATTATGAGAAAACTGATTAAAATGAATTGTCTAGCAGAGGGGTCTCTTTAAAGCACACAAATGGCATGATTTTTATCAGCTTGAGACTTCAGAATGGCCCTATTTGTGTCTCAGTTCCCCCTCAAGGAACATTGGATCTCTCCGGTGCAAATTCCATGTGCCCTGTTGTAAGTTCAGTCACCAGACTGCGTAGTTGCAGCCATGCACGTATACTCATTGGGTGACTGTCTGCCACCATAAATATCCCAGACATACAAATCACTGTTTGAAATTGAATGTTAGAAAACCTTTTTCTTTCTCTTCAAGGAAGCCCTTTATCTTGGCTACAATAAGGATTTCCTGTAATGCTCATTAACCTTAGCTGCAAAATCCAACAGGACTGCTGTAGATGACAGGCAGTGACAACTAATGTACTGCGGCTCAGAACTGTCTGCACTCGGCCTTGTGGGACATGCCGTACAACACTCATCAGCTTCCGCCTCTAGCACGTTTTCTGTACCTTCCCAATAATTAAAAACTTGACCCAATGGCCGGAATTGTTCCCAGAAGGTCAGCTGACAATGGACAGCCCTAGCTGGAGTCAGCCAGACTCATCTGGTTAGAGCAAAAATATTTAAAGAACTCCTGGAGCCTTTAATGTGCCGTTAGGCTAGGGCCAGTTTGGCGGATATTGTGTCACGAGAACAGCCTCACTTGACAAAAGGAAGTGCTTGTTGTCTCTTGTTTTGCATGTTTCTACATATCCTTAAAGGGGAAATGTGGGCTATTTTTAAAAGATGTACATTTGTTTTTTTACATGTACTGTAAACATTATGGACAGATTTAAGGTGTACACAATGGGCCTGATTTATTAACCTCCCTGGCGGTCTTAATAATAAGTATTTTTGAATGTCAAAGCGGTACATCTAAAAATACTTATTTTTTTAAATTTCCCACCTCGTCCTGCCTCCCAGCTTTACCGGCAACTGCGTCCCCTGGCTTCGCGTCCCCAACGTTCACACACGCCAGGGGAAACAGAAACCGTGCATCGCTGGGCACATGGGGATCAGGTAAGCTTTAAAACTCCCTTGCAATTCCACCCTGAGTATGGCTCGGGGGTTACTGCTTTTAGTACTGAAAATTAACCCTGAGCCACACTCGGGAATACTGGCAGGGAGGTTAGCGCTTTCCAGGACTTGAGAAGATAGACTTTAATGGGTGATTCTCATAAATCCATTACTAAAATCTGAAACTTTTTTTATTTATACGCTTATTGACCGGTTGGGGGCATGAGAGGTAAAAGGAGGTCATACAATATCTGTCAGGTCAGGGGGCAGAGTTTAACAAATATTAGATGAAACTGGATATACTGAAAGAAAAAAAATTGTGAAGTTGTGTTATATGTTTTTAATTCTGCAGTTTTGAATTGTTAGCTTCACAGTTTGGGAATTGTGAGTAGGAGTTTTTTTACTATGTTCAGTAAATCATAGTTTTCATACAGATATTAATGAAACCCCTATTTTACACACGTTCCAAGTCCTCACAACAAAATTTAGAAAAATGATCACGCTATGGGGAAAATAGTTTAAACATTCTCATCCTTTTATGAGAAGCGAACCCTTTATTTTTTTTTTGGGGGGGGGGGGGGTATGCGCTTCCAAGGATACAGCACAAAAACAAGTGCACACACCTTCCTTGTCTTAGGGACTATTTTATGGCTTATGAGGGTCCCTTGTCATCCATCCTGGACTTTTAGTTATGTTGATGTGGGAGAGGAGAATGAGGAGGAATCTTTCCGTAATCCGGACACTAGGGTCTTCATAAATAACTCTTATGTGAGCTACTTCAGACAATGTGTATAGCATTGTATGATATACATAATATTCTATCATGTAACTTACAGTGAACCAGGAGGGACTGCAATTTTAAAGCTTCCACATCATAATTTTTTTCTTCAAACACAGATAAACTTTCACATACCAAATAGCATGTAAAGCACACCGGTGGGCACAAAATATTTTTTTTTATTAAAGCCTTAACCTTTTTCTTTAGAAAGAATAAAGAATGGTTAGAACTATCATCAGGTTTTTCCTTTTTTTGCTGTCTGTGTCCCATTTGGCAGATGTAATTTTACTGCCTGTACCAAGAACACAAGGAATTGAGAGTAAATCTCCAAATGGAGGGACATTTTCACTCTTATAAAATTGTACAGGAAAAGGTGCCATCATGGGAACATCTATCATCTATTACATTCCACAGTGACAGTTGTTATAATAGAGTTTACCCTCATTTGTTTGTCAAGTAGAAAGCATGCACCCCCCTAGTGGGTACATGGACAGCACTTAAAACCTGAAATACCTATTCTATTGGTATCCAAAACATTTTACACTTACATTACTAAAGCATTCAAAATCTCCTTTCAATGCCTTAACAACTCAAACTTTCACTATCCACCTCTTGCAAGAAGAGCAAGGAGAATGCTCCCATACTTCCCATACTCTCATTTTCCAACCATCCACCTGAACCCAAGGTATCAGGCCCAAATGACAAATATTAGCTTAATAACTAAAAAATGCAATAATTGAAGTCCATGCTCTTCTGAAAATTCTCCATGATCATATTACAGGAATACCAAAACCACATGTCCAGCCCTATCTCTTTCTGGTCAGCAGTCACTGGTATCACATGTGAACTTACTGACATACAGTATACAATAAACATGTCTAGGAAGAGTAACCCCTACCTTAATGCTTGGCCAGTGGTATATTGAGTGAACAATACATGAAGGGCTGGACTACATTCCTCAATTCGGGAAAACTTGTTTCTACAGTTTCATCCAAACAATACATACCTGCGGTAACACACCTAGACCACGAAAATGTGCCCTGAATGTAATATACTTTTGTCATTCCTCAGGATGAGGCTCCACATCAATCCCCCTCCCTTCTGTTACTCAAACCTAATGCACCCAAACCAGAGAACTTTAACCATCTGACCTAGAAACACACACCTGTACATAATACATGTATACGTATAACTGGTTCAGGATTCAACACCAAAGCCCTACATCTTTTAATCTGTCTTATGTGACAATGGAATAACTGTCTGTAACACCTCGATACTATTGTACTTCTGTGTGATAAGTGTAGGTTTGGGTCTTTTAAATTAAAAAATATATGAAAAACAAAATATTGTAAAACTACTCCATAATGAAATAATAACACAGACGCCTTGCCTCGCTCCGCCCCGGTGTCTAGGTTGATGTCACATGATATTATTGCAAATTAGTGCATTCTAAGGAGGGCTGCAGAAGAAAAGGCCAGATCTCAGGGATTGTGATGTAAAGTTGTGAGTCACAGCACAAGGCTGCAGCACATTCATTTCCTCAGAGTTATGTACTCGATCTGTCACATTTTGCTCAATCTACCGCACACTGCATTACACGAGCGGGCCAATCAGAAGTCCCCCTTACAGATCAGCAGACAATAAGGACTCCTGAAAAGAAGAGGGAAGAATGGGGGTTTTTTGAGAATAACCAGCAGGGGAGCAAAGCTTGAAAATTTAACTTTTTCTTCTCGCTATAATCCTTTTCATGTTTCTTCCATGGAGGATGACGTGTTTGTCAGATTAGTCTGTGAGTGGCAGATGTGAGATTGCTGGTCACTTTATGGTAAATAGGATATTATCATCATGAGCTGCACCAGTCTTTTAAAGGGTAATTCAAGCTGAATGTAAATTTTAGGGGTGAACAGCTAAATACACAAAGGGATCTGCATTTCTGTCCATCTAGTTTTGAGATTTACACAGCACTGCCACTCCATGCATTTTTGTGACAAGAGACCTGATTTTCTTTGCTACAATCAAATAACCCTTAAAGGTCTTGTCTCTTCACCAACATGTGACTGGATAGTGAAAGGAGAAGCAGTAGACTGATAAAAACATCTCCCTGTCACTCACTTATCAGAATATCCCATGTTGCACTGCATCACAATTGACTGGCTCATTGCTCTGCTACATAGGAACTTGCCAACTATACCAATTCAATTTTAGGTATTTACACTTAAAGATGTGTCAATGAATAAAGAGCTGCAGACTTTATATGCATCATCTGATAAAGTATGGACAATGAAAGCTCATCACCACATGTTCTGATTTCCCGTAAGCTGATGAATCCTTTGCAACTGCACCCTCCCCCCTCCAAAGTCTGTAATGTTAGCATGACTGCATTCTTAATTACAATAAACATGTTTGGCCTGACTAAGACCATTTTCATTTTGGACTTCTAGTTTCAGAAACCTAATCTGTATCTCCACACTTGAGTTGGTTTAAAAGTGCAGTCTTCCTTCTCATTTAATATTTGATTATTTACTTGTATTCTCTCCCTGGAAAAGGAGAAGTATCAGGCTGAGATGAAGGCTGTAAGGTTGTCCTCTCTTCTGCCAGAGGTAAGTGAAGTTTACAGACATTCACAAGCAGGAATATGACAAAGATAATCTAACACTGTTCATTCAGCAGTGGAATTGCACAACAATGTTGTCACCTTGTGGATAGGAGAGTCTTAAAGTGCAACTCAAGTCACTAAAACAAACAAACACCACTGGTGTCCCCCCTTCTTTCTGGACCTTTCACTATGTATATAAAAACAGAGACATTCTTTGTAGCAGGCAGCATAGATCCACTGCACTTCTGGCATTGTGATTGCGAGAGCTACAGTGAGATTCACATACAGGCTTTGTCATTTTTTTTTTATAAAAATTATTATACAAATTTGTATGTTACAGTTATAAATTACATACAGACACTAGACTACAATATTTTCCATGTTGGTGGTCCCCCTTCATTAGTAGACACTTCTCCAGCAGTTTAGTCAGAGTGCCAATTGTCAGATCTGCTGGGTAAGCCTCCATTGAAGGCCCTTAAGTCTGAAACTTGGCTGACATTTCTGCTCCCACTGGGAGAGCATACAACTAAATAACAGCACACACAGCTAACTCTGAAGGTAATCCTATGGTATAACAACAAATTAAGAGCAGAGATTTACATTCTTACAAATGCCCATAAGTGGTTGTGTTCTATTTAAGTTGACTTGTCTTTTATATAAAAATAATATATTTCACCGTCCGGTCTTTGAGGATAAAAGTAAATCTAGTAGCTCAAAATCTATGTAATTATTACGTAGAAAATCAGTTTGCGGTGGAGGTGTCCTCCTCCACAAGTCATCTTTCAAACTCATGAAATAATTTCTTCCGTGGACGAGCTCATCCTATAGCATCAGCGCTTTAAATATCTTGCAGGGAAGTGCGTCCAGCCACCGGTCACTAAAGCTATATATCACAGGCGGATATAAACGCCTCTGGTTTAAGGGACTGTTTTAGTATCCCACAATTCCTATTTACCCACATGTCACACAACCCAGAGGTCAAGTCAATTCATGAAAATATCAATTTCCCTTCCCTAATTACATCTTCTACAAAATGGGCAAAAATAGGATTCTGGAGATAGAGAGTTAGAAGGGAAAAAACAGTGCCATTTATTTTATGTCCTCAACTTTTTTATTGTTCTCTGATCATCTCACCAAACAGTGGCTCCTATATTAGAGAATATATATAATCTAAATATAATATATACATTTACATAGAAGATACTATACACTCTACCACTGGCAGATCTTACTGAATTACTTTCTGTAAAGAATAATCGTGCAGTTGTCAACCCTAAAAGTACAATGTACAAAGTACAATGTCAACCCTAACATTATTTATTTTGCCAAATCGCTATGTATCTCAGACAACTACCTAACATACCATAACAAAAAATGATTTGCTATTTCTCTAGATGTTGATTTCTTGCAGCATTTTGCATCCATCTTCTGTCTAATGCACTTTAGGAAAAGCTGCCTGGCATTCATCAGGGTAGAGTTCACAATAGTGACAGCAGTGAGCCTACAAATTATGTGTTGAAATGGCAATCTATAGTAATATTTGTGTCAGGGTGGAGCACAGAAGGTGTTGTCACCCCATAACAAGATGTGTCCCAACAGAGATCTGCATGTGTAAGTGCTTTCTGGCACGATTGACTGGTTTACAACAACAGCCGAACAGAATGATACTTCTCATATCTTTATGTACTAAGTCTTCAGCTGTTTGTCTAAAGTTTTCAAGTATTTTAACATATCCCTGTTCTAGTAAGAAAATATATGTATAATCACTGATTCAGCTGCTCCAGCCTGAGGATTTTCTCTCACAGCTATTTAGAATAAGGATAAAATAACAACAATAAGAAAACCATCCATAAATAGGCATTTTATTAGTACAGAATAGTGCAGTGTCATGTATTAAACCTCTGCACAGTTTCATTGGAGTGATACACAGAATATTCCATATCAGACTTTACAAATTTTTATACAATCTTGGTCACACTTCAAAATGCAGACATTGATTTGCCCAAATATCAATATTTTACAGATACGGATGTTGACATTTTGCCAGTTCAGAGTTTTAGATTTCCTGTATTTATATGGAGTATACTATACAGTGCTGTAGAAAGTACATATTAGTTCCCCCACCAGAGGAATGTAAAGTCTTATGTCCCTATCTTCCTCATATGAGGAAACTGACATAATCTAATGCCAGTCAGAACCTTAATTAACCAACCTGCACATATTGGGCGGTGAAAAAAATTAGGGCTCCCAGAGGTGCCAAGAACAATGATGAAGATGTAATGGTTTGGTTTTAGGGGGTTAAATGTTGGGTTCAGTTTAATGGTTAAAGAACAGAGCTCTGAAAGTTGTGTTTAAGAGACAAAGGGCAAAGGACTGGTTACCAGTATTGTCTGAGCTCTCCCCCTGCAGCTGATCCTTCCTAGTAAATGCACTGCATCTCAGTATGGAAGCAGCTATCTTGGTGGAGAACACACGGCTTTGCTTTCTAATGTTTTAGCATCCAGCAAGTACAGCAGAGACATCATCAAGTCTCAAAGACCAGCAGTCAGAGGCACAAGTGTCTTAGCTCTCACGCTGCACAGTTACAAGGCTGTAGGTACTTGTACAGTGCCAGGAACTGCACTGTTTTAATAGGGAATTCTGATTAAACGCTTAAGTTAACTTTTTGGTAGGTTTTACTTTTTGAAGTTCCAGGATCACAATTGAATTTGATTACAAGGTAAGAGTTAGGTTCCCGGTTAAAGGTATAGTGGGTGTATATTAGGTGGGAGGTTAAGGGTTAATTTGTTAGGGTAAGGGCAGGCTTGAGTGTTAGGATGAGTCTAAGATCAGAGTTATGGTTGGAAGGTGTGAGAAAGGGTTATTTTTTCTCTATACCAGGTTATTGGGGATAACAATTGTACAACATTGTCCATAAGGTAGCCAGGGGGCTGAAACTTGAAAAACACAGAATCAAGGTGGCAACCAAGAATCTTCTGGAAAAAAGATCAGTACTGTGCTGGCTGAGCCACACGTTAGAAAGCATGTCGACAATCTCCAATGCAATCTTGCTGGTTTCAGCGCTTTGAGGTTAAAGTGAGTGTCGAGGAGACACGGAAAATCTGCGGAAGCATATTACTCAACTGATAGAACATTTCCTCCGAGATATTCTGTAAACAGATAAAGAGATATCAGTCATATTTTTTTTTACAGAAAATGTTAGGATAATATAAAGATATAGATAACATAAAAAGTATACTTGTTTTGGATAGGTCAGGGAAGCTTTATAAACTCTGTCAGGTTTTTATTTCTGTTTGTGAAAGATTCACTCTCACTTGTGGTAAGGGCTGTTTTCATGAGGACAGAAGTTGATGGGTTATCTAAAAAATAAGTTTTCATTGGAACAGGAAACTACAGGGAATCTCCTAGTAGGGACACCTGAAAAAAAGTAACCTTTCACTTATCTATAGAAGATGAAGGTAAAATTTAAAGAATCTAAAAGAAATTGACTTTGGCTAGGCAGTTAATTCATAGCACACAGGGGCCTTCAAAAGATGTTTTGACTCAAGGAGGTGTTAAAGTTAAATTCTGAATCTTAAACCAATCCATGTTTTGGTGGTCACAGGATACACCCTTCATCAGCCCTATACCCTTCAAAACACAACTTATTTTGGATGTTGTAGGGTAAGAAAAATGATCTTCTAGACTCTTATCCAATGTCTATGATATTGAAAAAACAGGCAGAGGTGTTCTAGGCTCCAATTCTATATATACTGTGTTAGCTGTGGAACAGGCACTTATAATGTCGGTTACTTCAATGTCTAGATGACTTGTGATTAGAAGAAGGGTTAACATTAATTATTGAAGGCTCTTCATATTTTCCACCTCTGGCCACTGAGTTGCAGACGTTCAGCCATATAAATACTTGTCATTGTTTCAGGCAGCTCTGAATGACACTTCCTGTTAATATAGATGATCTCACCAGACAAAGAAATAAAGCCACATTCTGAGAGAGAAGTTTCCTTTTCATCTTCGTCACTGTGTCGCCTGCTCATGATTTAATGAGCGCTTTGGGAACATAAACGTCAGGCAGACCCCCCAGCCAACTGCCCGGCGCTCATACAGTCGAATTGTTTTCTAGAGATCCAACAAATACTTATTGTATTAAAGGGTCTGCTTGCCATTCAGATGGCAACATGGGACGTGACACATTACCGTGCTTAACCTGGAACACTAAAGGGAAACTAGATATAAAAGGTTTAGGATTTTTAAAAACCCTAACTATGAGGTTTCCATTATATGCTTTATTTTTTAGAACTTAAAAAAAAAATCCTTCTAGAAATCTGGTAAACTGATAACATTTTTGCTGTCTGCTGTGCCATGTCCTTTAAGTCATGGTCTAGCTCACTATGGCTTGTCTGGCTGTAAAGAAGGTGAATGTGGCCTCCAGGGAGCTCAAAGACAGAAAAACTTAGAACCTTGTCAGTTGCCATTGGGACTTGTTAAGCTGTGTACTAGATTCATTTTTTCTCTATGAGCCAAATAAAGACAGCTTAGTAGTAGGCATGGTCCAACCTAAGCCAGCATATTACACAATGTGTTTCAAAGATGCCAACTAATAAAAAAAAGGCTTCACTAGCAGTAAAACAATAGTGTTCTCTCTAGCTATGCAAAGTCAGTTTATTAAGACCAACATGTGGTAAACGTGTCACATAGATGTGCGGTTACTAGAAGATTCAGCTCAACAATAGGGGCTGTGTGTACAGGCAGGTAACAGGAGATACAAAGGCTGGATACAGGTGAATTTAAGCCATTCACTAGAGACAGACAACATCAGCATTGTTGGAACAAGTGTGGGAATTTGGTCTTAGCTTTATTGTGGGTTTTCCTGCTACTGAACAAAAAAGAGAAACTTCTAGAATTCCAGAGATAAAGTGCCATGAAATGGAGGACTAAAGGAGAGGCAAGGCATGGTCTATCACTAACCGATGCAAAGGATTAGGATATCACACCAGAATTACATCAATTACAGTATCACATTTTTGTATATAAAAAGAAAGAAACTAAAAAGGAATTATCAGTTCCTAGTGGGAAATACAAAGATGACTAATGGAGATGAAGAGACTTTATACTGTATGTAGGAAAATCAAAAGCATAAGCACCTACAACAGCAAGTCAACAAATTCATGGTACATGAACATTGGGGAAAGCACCATAGAAAATGGAACCTCAAATTCTAATGATGGAGCTACTTAGATCTCCTAAAGCATAAAGCACTTTAGAATAAAAACTTCTCAGGCACCCTTTCCCTAGGCTTTCCACAGTTCCACAGTTTCCACTTATCCTAAGTTCAAAACTACCCTACTAAGTGCCAAATAACCACTTTCCAGCAGCCTTCCAGTGTTGACAGCCTTGGTGCAAAAATCTTCAGACTTTAGACTTGAATGAGGCCTTTCCTCCACAGCACAACTATGATAAAGTCCATAGGCAGCATCAGACTGTTTCTGTGCTAATGCTTGAAACACAGTGGAAGCCTGTCACAGTTGGGGGGAGGTAAGCAAGAACGTAAGTGAGGGTGGTTGTGACTTGGGGGGGGTCTAAAAAGTTCTTCATCTAAAACCTTCATCTATTCCAGTGCTACAGCCTCCATTAGACTCCTAAGTATTTGACACTTGCAGTAGCGTTGGATGCTTGTCCTCCTGATAGCATGCTGCTGTCCTATCTCAAACATTTATCCATCCCTTACCCTATAAAAGATGGATTTTTTGGGATATGATGTTTTCCAAAATAGGTGAATGACAAATTGTATTTATTAATGTTAGACAGAATATGGTGGCTACCTGCATATAGATGAGCATGGGACCATACATACCTACCTTCTGAGCACATGATCTGTCTATACATGACAGAAAACTGGTAAAATACTAATTCCTAAAAATTGTGTCATGATGATAAACTCATCTTTAAACACGAGACTATATGGTAAATTACCTGTGATACAAGAAACTGCACTGTTCTGGATACCCCTCCATCCCAGGAAACCATTTCCATCATGAAACCTACAAAACAAAACAAAAATAGAAATTTCATTACTTGTCTTGATCACTCAGCAAATACTGTATCACTCGTATCACTCATCCACAACTCGCATGATCCTGTTTGGTTTCCCATGAAGTCAGAGTGTTTCAGTCTTTAAGATTTCTTTAATTCTTTTTCTGACAATAATGGGGATTGGTTAGAAGGTACAGTTGCAGAGTGTCTGAAAATTTGGGGAAAATTGGAGAAGGTAGACTAGTAGCTAAAGAACAGACTCATATTTCTCTACCCATGTTCCCAATCAAACGTTGGTCTGTATATGGTTACCATACACATTATAATGTCATTGAAAAATTTATAGCTCCACCAACAAATTTATAGCATAAAGGCTGATACAGACCATGTCTGTAAATCTAAAATGAGATTTCACAATCAAATTGTAAGATGTACGACTAATTTAAGACACTTTAATACAGAGACCCATAATACAATAATTTAAAGCAAACTTTAACAGAAGTTTAGAAATTTTGTCAGATTAGAGATAAATGACTTTGGTACTGCACAGTGCTCTCTCCCCTTCACCTGCTGACAAAGTACTAATATATATATATATATATATATATACACACACACACACACATATATATACACACCATTTTAAGCCTTTTTTTTTTTTTTAACTTCACTATCTGTGCTTTTTGGTGTGCCACATGGCAAGTCCAGCACTGCAGTCTGTGCCGATGCCAACCAGCTGTCTCTTTTTGATGCCATCATGTCAATGCAGTCTTCTGGATACTTAGAGGACCCCAATTCATGTCACCCAAGCAATGACATAGTCACAATAAAGAATGATTGTCCTCCTATGAAGGTGAAAGAAGTCTCGGGGACCTGGAGTGTCACAAGACCAGTAATTGAGGAGAGTAAAAGGGGATTTTGAAGTTTTTTTTTTCATACAAACATAATAAGTTGGTTGGGGCAAGTGGGGGTTATGATTGGAGTTCAGCTTTAATAAACAAAGCACAGACATAACGGCAGCCTCATTTGACCCAGCACGTTTCGCTGACGTGCGCAGGAAAGCTTAAGGAGCCGCGGATGCTGGCAGAATATTACTGCCGACGAGGGACGTGAGTTATATCAAACAGGTTATGAAAAATATCCAATCTTTTTTCCCATCTATGTTAGAACGTGAATATTCAATCAGCTCAGAGCCCACGGAGCACACGCACTGATTGTATATTGGAACAATGGGATTCAGAGACGTGTAAAGAGGGGGATGCCATAAAATGTCAGGACCTGCCTTACCTTTCACACACTTAAAAACCAGTTCGGCCCTCTTCAGACACCATGGTATAGTCATTTCCTAAAAAGACAGAAGAAATGCAGTCAGGAAATGTTTTTATTATGATCATTAGGTGCTCAGGGCGTGCTGGGAATTTACACAGCACACTTGTCACACTATGTGCGTCTGTGTAGGAGATTTTCAGACTATAAATATTCATATATATAAATATACATATATATATATATATATATATATATATATATATATACACGCAGGCATACATATCTCATGCTCATTACCTATCATCCTCTATCTCTTTTATACAACAGCCATATTATGGAATCTTATAGGTATATTAGGAAGCAAGTGCTAAAAAAGTGTAAATTAGGTAAACCTTTATAATCCGAGCTCAATGAAATCACACTATATTTTATATTTAAAAAGAAACTAAACGCTGAAAAAAATGTGTACCCTGTACTGCTGTGCACTGTGTTTCTGAATGGAGAAGGCCATCTTTGTAGAGACAGGGCTTTGCTTTCTCATGTCAGACCCTCCACTCCAAGTCTTCAGTGTACAGACCCTAAATTTTTGTGAATGGGGACAAATGTTCACAATTGTCTCTGGGTGAAAATCTAGCATCTTTACAGTTGTTTGCAGATGTTTATTGTTTTGTGCAGCCAGATCATAAGTGCTGTTTCCTAATGGTGAGGATGCCGCAGGGGTCTTTCCCTCTTTTTGAAATGTGACGGATTGCCCCACTAACGGTCAGGCTGGTCACTCACGGTGCAGTTACTGATTATGTAATCTCCACCACGGGTATGGCACTTGCTGTGCACACAATGACATTTAGTTTTTTAAAGAGGATAACTACATTGTTAAAAAAACAATCATAATAATTTTTCTTCAGATTTTTGTTCATTTGTCAGCCTATATTACAAAAAAGACTAAGGAATTTATTAAATCTTTGCACCAAAACAAGTCTTGTTCATTTTTAAACCCAAAGATTACAGTATGCAAATATAGTCAAGAGTTATGGTCACAAACAAATGGATGCTAATTTTACTTTAAATCAATGTCCTCTGGTGATGACATGGTTAAACCAAAAGGCCGATGATAGGTTCTTATTGCCATTTTAAATGACATTTCTAATGTGCTACATAATACAAGCCTTTCGTGCTAGAACAGCCATAAATACAAAAGCAATATTTTTTTCAAGAAGTGTTCCTATCATCATAATTTATCTGCCTACACGGGACACATGCTTCCACTTCACGCTGTCAACACCGGAGTAGGCGTCTCTGACAGTGGTTTCAGCCCTGTGTTTTGGATAACGATAACAACCGCCATCCTAAAAAGGACACTTTTATGGCTTTTGCCCCACGCTAGTCTCACACTTGTCATGGGTGGAGGTGAATAAGTTCATGCAAAGCTCTGCAAGTCATTATCTAATAGGGCCAGGTTTTTCATTCAAATTAGGGGTTTCACAAAGTTAGTAAAAATAAATGACAGGGGTGTTGGCCATAGTAGCTGACCTACTGCATCTATCTATCTAAACATAAGTTTAAAAATGAAGGGACTAAAGGAATTGATTTTAAATATACTCCAAGTTTGAGAATTTTATCAATGTTCGTATCTTCATTTCTTCTCCTTGAGACAAAGGACCTGATTTATTAAAGCTCTCCAAGGCTGGAGAGGATACAGTTATCATTGAAGTGTGGTAATCCAACAAACCTGGAATTGATTTGTTGAAAGTCATTTACTGTTGTTTTGAATCCTGGACCAGGCCCATTCCAGGTTTGCTGGTTCAGCCAGCTCCACTGATGAAAGCGTATCCTACCCAGCCTTGGAGAGCTTTATTAAATCAGGTCCAAAAGGAGGGAAATCTTTTAAATGTTAGCCTGTGCGGTGATCTTTGAGGATTAATTAATCCACAGGGCCTGCAGATACAGAAATAAGTGAGGGCTCAATTTAAAGCTAATTTAATGCTTGTTAAGAATATGTAAATGTCCCTAATCTGGCCACAGGTAAAAGGTTTTCTTCAATGCAACGTTAAAACATTCCTGGCATTATCCTGGCTTCCATACTAGTGAGGGTAACCACATGATCCACTGGGTGAGATCCTAGTAATGCTAAATATCCTAAAGCTCACAACAAGAGGGTGCAGTGCTACGCAGGAGAGTCTTCACATGCAGAAAAGGGTACACAGCTTTCACAGGACCTTGCCAGAAGGGTCATGTAGGTGGCGAATGTGGGAGTTGGTGTAAGGTAGATATATTTTTTTTTTCTAATTTTTTTTAGGTGTTTTCTTTTTTTACAGCATTAAAGTAGAATTTTGTTTAGATGGGTTAAGGGAGGCAAGGTCTGTTATAAATGTAAAGCTAAAAGTATTAGGCTATACACGTCAGAGATTAGTGAGAAAATCTGACATGTGTACAGAAGTCCCCCGACATCATTAATAAATCTCCTCTGGTGGATTAATGATCAACTGATCAGAAATGAGCAAACAACGTCCCGCTGTGTCTTCCTATGGGCATAATCTGTCCCTTCTGAAAAAAACAACCTACCTGATCACAGTTTTTAACAGTAGCGTTCCACTTTAAAAATAAAAATATAATGAGAACATTTGAAAATCTATGACTTTTCCAAAGTTTATTTATTGAAACGTAAATCGCTAACATTTCTGTGTTGAATAAAGAAAAGTCTGCTATTTTATAATCTAAAAGCTAGCAAAAGACTGAACAAGAAACGGATCTGTAGAAAGGAAGACTATCTCTGTTACCTCCTGCGTGTGTCATATTGTGTCCTGCAACCTGAAATTGATAATAGGGATCACTACACTCGGATTGGCTGCTCCAGACAACGCCTTCACTTTCCTTTTCTCGGGTTCTTTATTGCCATTGTCGGATCACACAAGTGTCCCCTTGGTCAGGTCATCAGTTAACACACAAAACAACAACATGGTGATTTGGCCAACCTCAAAAATATTGTCTGGGCACGTCTCAAAGTTCACATGACAGCTCGGAAACCTAATTCCTTCAACTGCGCTCCTGAGAGTTTGCGGTCACAGTGGATGTTCCAAATCAGGTCAGCCAACCATAAATGGTACTTCAAGGGATTAAAAAAACCTGCCATTATACAGCAAGAAAGCAAAAGAGCATCCTAGTCTGGGTCATGAAGTTCCTACATTGCTACGTGCGTTGTACACCTCCTACACATGTTCTCTACTGAACGCTTTGACTTCACACTTGCCTTTTTTATTCCTCTTTCTGGCTTGTCATGGAAAATGATTTCAATTGCGGGGTTTGTGGTCAAATAAGGGGCAATAAATTAAATAGCACAATGCCATATGTTGCTCAGAACACTAGCATTTGCTTTATTACAGCTTGCAACTTAACTTTTTTTCCCCCTTCTTGAATAGTGTACAGACTATAATACAATAAAATTGGATGGATTATGATACCAAAATAAACCCAGTTTGTTTAATGACAGTTGCCCTCCTATTAGAAGGTAGACTAATTATTTTTTGTTTTAAATAGACAGATTCTTTTGTAAAGTTGGCCATAAACTAGGTAACAAGTGCATGACCAGTGCTAACGATCAATATCTACCATTTATTCGGTTATGCACCTGACATGCACCCATTGATTGGCACAGCCAGCATTCAGATGTTAACGCTCCTAATAACCGCCAGTCAACAGGATCACTCTCCGACATTTACATCAACAACTGGTAGAGAAAGGTTGCTACTGTAAACTGTAGGAAATTATACAATGGGCTAACGGTTGTTAAGGGCCGCTCGTCCAATTATCAGGCCGATTACTGACCAGGAGAAGGGAGACTTTATGACTGCTTTAAAGCAGTCATAAAGACAGCCAGGAAAAAAAGCATTCCTCATCTAGGAGAGGTTTAACCCCTCTAGTGGTAATCCCGAGTGTGACTCGGGGTGGATTTTCCACGCAAAAAGCAGTAATCTCGAGTGACAATCGGGATTGCTAAAAAGATTAAAAATAGTCCACTTACCTTGTTCCGTTGTTGTCCCCCGGCATCCTGCTTGTCCCTGCAGGTTTTCGGGACACGTCTTCTCCCTCCGATCTCCAGACGGCGAATGCAGAGACGATCTCCGGGGTTTCCCGGTGACGTTGGTGCATGCGTCGGTGCGGGCGGGAAATTTAATAAATTTTGTATTGTATTCTATACAAAATAGCTGTATTGCGTCCAATACAAAGAAATCTTGATATAATATATAAATATATTAATATATTATGTATGCTACTGTACATTTATATTACATGTATCATAATTTTTTAAAATAGATTTTCGTGTTTTTTTATTTAAAGTTTATTAATAAATGTATTACATTTATTAAATATTGGACATATTTCGGTGAGTTATGCCTAAGAATTAAAGGCCTACAATGTAAAATTATTTCCAAGCAAAAAAATTAAACGCTTTTTGCGTGGAAATATGGACAGAATTAGAACACTAGGGACATTAAAGTAGAAGAACACCATCCTATTTTTCATTACCACTGCAACATTCCTCTGCTTCTGCAATATTACCACCAGAGAGGAGGCAATTTTTTTTTTTAGCGGGTAATGCTTTTTTGTTTTTTAAACTGTTGTTGGGGAATTCAAACTCATTGACTTCTTTGCATTTATTTATTTTGATGTTACCACACGGAACAGACCAAACCATCTTTAATAAAGTGTAATCTGTGCTGATAGACAACTCTGCTTTACCTCAATCTCTTACCTCAGACATTTCATGGACAAGCAGCAAGGGTATGTTGATAGTAGTAATGTCGTGGGTGCAGCACACCTTTAAGATGTTTCTCAAACCCATAATGGCTGGATCCCGGGCAGTTATATTGCCACTTCTCACATTGTCGTCCACACAAAGGTGAAAAACCACATGACATTCAGACAGGTTGGAGTGCCGTGTGACGTAAAATTCCCCTAAAAATGGAAGGTTCAGATAAGTGGTCAGAAGACATGAAAAAATGACAGCACAGACTTAGGTCCTTCTAGTAGTCAAACAAATAGAAATTATTTACCATGGTATTAATATTACGAAGTATTTATTTAGCGCCATCATATTACGTGCTAATATATAGTCATGTCACTAGCTGTCCCTCCAAGGGGCTCACAATCTAATATCCCTACCTAAGTCATATGTCAATTTTGGGGGGTAACCATGTTCAACCCAGAAATTGGCAGCTCCTGTATTACGACCCAATTCCTTGGTAACCACCCAAAAACAGCCAGGTGGTTACTGAAAAGTGCCAGGTAGTACACCTGGCTAAAAGGCTCTGGGGAGAACACCATATTATATTAAATGGAGTACACAACTGCATTAATTGTATTTTTTTCATGTATGTCTGGAGGCAAAATAATTACTGTCTAGATGCAAGAAGCATGTGCACGCTTGCAAGAATCTCACTGCCTTTTTGTTTATTTCCTCCAAATTGGTGCAATACATGAAACTATACCTACACTTTGTCTTCCTGCAGGATTTTTCTTAACACTGTCACGCTCTTCTTGTGAAGAGTGATTGGTCTTGTATCTACCCTCTTGTAATCCTGTAGTAGGAAGGGCCTGCTGGATCCCATTCACAGCTCTGCCAGGCTATGTATACATCCCATCAATGCTATTTTACAGGGTTACAGTTAGGTCCATAAATATTTGGACAGACAACTTTTATATAACTTTGGTTCTGTACATTAACACAAATATTTTTTAATGAAACAACTCAGACTTTCAGCATTAATTAAGTGGGTTGAACAAAAGAATTGCATAACATTGTGAGGAACTAAAGCCTTTTTTTTAACACAATCACTTCATTTCAGGGGCTCAAAAGTAATTGGACAAATAAAAATGCTGAAAACAAAATGCTGATTTCTAATACTTGGTTGAAAACCCTTTGTTGGCAATGACAGCCTGTAGTCTTGAACTCATGGACATCACCAGATGCTGGGTTTCCTCCTTTTTAATTCTCTGCCAGGCCTTTACTGCAGCGGCTTTCAGTTGCTGTTTGTTTGTGGGCCTTTTGTCCGAAGTTTAGTCTTCAACAAGTGAAATGCATGCTCAGTTGGGTTCAGATCAGGTGACTGACTTGGCCATTCAAGAATATTCCTCTTCTTTGCTTTAATAAACTCCTGGGTTTGCTTTGGCTGTATGTTTTGGGTCATTGTCCATCTGTATTATGAAACGCCTCCCAATAAATGTGACTGCATTTAGCTGGATTTGAGGAGACAGTATGTCACTGAACACCTCAGAATTCATTCGGCTGCTTCTGTCCTGTGTCACATCATGGATAAACACTAGTGTCCCAGTGCCATGGCAGCCAAGCACGCCCAAGCCATCACACTGCCTCCGCCATGTTTTACAGATGATGTGGTATGCTTTGGATAATGAGCTGTTCCACGCCTTCTCCATACTTTTTTCTTGCCATCATTCTGATAAAGGTTGATCTTGGTTTCATCTGTCCAAAGAATGTTTTTCCAGAACTGTGCTGGCTTTTTTAGATGTTTTGTTAGCAAAGTCCAATCTAGCCTTTCTATTTTTGAGGCTTATGAGTGGCTTGTACCTTGCAGTGCACCCTCTGTATTTACTTCCATGCAGTCTTCTCTTTATGGTAGACTTGGATATTGATACGCCAACTTCCTGGACAGTGTTCTTCACTTGGTTGGCTGTTGTGAAGGGGTTTCTCCTCACCATGGAAATGATTCTGTGATCATCCACCACTGTTGTCTTCCATTAACATCCAGGTCTTTTGGCGTTGCCGAGTTCACCAGTGCTTTGTTTCTTTCTCATGATGTACCAAACTGTAGATTTTGTCACTCCTAATATTGTAGCAATTTCTTGGATGGGTTTTTTTCTGTTTTTGCAGCTTACAGATGGCTTGTTTCACCTGCATGGAGAGCTCCTTTGATCGCACGTTGTCTGTTTACAGAAAAATCTTTCACATACAAGCACCCCCCTCAAATCAACTCCAAGACTTTTATCTGCCTAATTGACAATGAAATAATGAAGTAATTGCCCACACCAGCCAATGAAATAGCCTTTGAGTCAATTGTTCAATTACTTTTAAACTCCTGAAATGAAGTGATTGTGTAAAAAAAGGCTTTAGTTCCTCACATTTTTATGCAATCTTTTTGTTTAACCCACTGAATTAAAGCTGAAAGTCTGCAGTTCAACTGCATCTGAGCTGTTTCATTTAAAATTAATTGTGGTAATGTACAGAACCAAAATTAGAAGGAAGTTGTCCCTGTCCAAATATTTATAGACCTAGGCATTTGGTACACAGAAAATGGATTTATATCCCTTGTGGTTAATATGAATATTTAAATAGACGTTTTATGCTTGCAGTTTAGTTTTTTGATACAAAGGAGCGCACTTACCAGGTAATAAATTAGACTGGTTCCGCTCACTGCTTTTCACTTTATCACGTGCTTCATTTTCACTAGAAGTGTCTGAAATAACATAAAAATAAACTTAACTTGAAAAACTGACCTTTTCTTTCAATAAAGATCGATTCTGTCAAATGGGTAAATATGAGTAAAAATAAGTGGTATATGGAAAACTTTATTCCTGTCCGATTATTTGCACCAGCAAGAAAAGAAATAAAATTTAAAATAAATTTTTTTTTTGTGGGCATAATATGATTTATTATGAAAAAATCCAAAGAAAACAGCAGACATGTGGGCTCTCTATAAAGCAAAATAAAATTAGAACAAAAATAGATACAAAAATATGAATGTGTATGGAAATCTTATAGCTACAATGATATTTCAACTTAAATCTGCTAATTACATTCCAAGTGAATTTAAATTAAAATGCGTGCAAAGTCTTACAGTTTGTAGAAAAGCCCTGACAGTATGCTGTAAAGCAGGACCCTTGCTCTTTGTGTGAAAAAAGTGGATTCTTGTGGACCAACACACTAATGCCGAGACAGACATACAGCTCTGTAATATACAAAACCCAACTTCATCTCAGAGTCCTAGGTCCGACTCAGAATGAGAATACTGCTTCCCCACATAGAGCAAAGGTCCTTCTTTGCAGGAAATAGGTTTTTCTACAGATACATTTAAATGAGACAGAATTTGTTCTAAACTGCCATTTGAGGAATTAACAACTTGTGCTCAGATAAAATACTATTAATATAAATCATATGCATTGGCCTTTGCCAATCCCATCTCACACTTGTCTCCGTTTTAGATGCCCGTAGTGTTCAGAACACATGATCTTGGCCATTATTAAGTAACTGTCATCAGCCTGCATTGAATCTCTGGAAGCAGCAAATGTGTTCAATAGCCAGTGCAGAAACACAATCCCCTACAGAATGACCTAATTCCCATCGCAGTCCCTGTGATGTCTCCTAGCCACAGACAACTGAATTTTAAGCTTAGATCTGTCTTCATATCAGAAATCAACATGCCACAGCATCCCTGATATACATGAAAACCTATCAGCAGATGAGTAAAAGGGTCGCTCTATATGAGGAGAAGCCCGATAGAGTTACTAGCTAGGAGGATTGTTGGCACCCACAACATACTCTTTATAATCCTTAACGGTGCACAAAACACCCCAGGGTGCATTTGGAAGAACTGTATTTTTGAGGAGTGGGGTAAGGTTACAGATAGAAGCCCGGATTATCCCTGAGGTATGGGGCTGCTAAGGAGGTTAAGGCAGGTCATGGACTAAAGGAGGACACAGAGAAAACAGAAAGCATCTCAGCTATCTATAGGGAGGGGGATCCTGCCCAGGAAGAAAGACTACAAAATGTTTAGAAAAATGAGGAGTGATAAATTAGGCTACTCATATCCCTCTCCAATGCAGACATGATAAGGACTTTTGAGAAGGGGTAGGACAGAGGCACAAGCAAACTGGTTCCAGATCCTCTGCTCCAGAGGGGAGTCTGGTAAACTGCAAAATATTACATATTTTAGGGTCTGATGCATTGAGTTGGGGGATATCCAGTAAGTTAGGTTCAAAGATCCTAGGAACCCTAACCTGTAACTACCCCACTGGCTCCAGGGCTGGTACCTTTGTATTTTCCTCCTGAATATTTGTCTAGAAAAACAAGTGTCTATCAAGTGTCACAGCATTTTCATGCTCATTTTAGGCAAGTCACTCAATGTGTCGCAAAATAAATGACAGTCTGGAAACCTGCACCTTTATTACTTAAGCCACTGCAGGTATTTACCTATACAGGTGTGTCTGAATAAATACCCGGTCCCTCCCTCTACACAAAGTGGTTCTTATTGCCTTTTTGTACATCATGCCAAGCTGGTGGAAGGAACCATTGCAATAGGAGACAAGCAGATATTCACATAATTTTCCTCAATGAAAAGTCTTCCCCAGGTATTGAAACAAGAAGCCTAAAGTGGACTAAAAGTTCCATTTTACAAATGCTTGATCAGACAGGTCATATATTACATTCTTTGATAACATCCATCCAGGGCAAAAGTTAGCACTTGAACAGATGTGGACAGCAGCAGACAGTGCTGTTGGGTGGATTGCAATCCTTTTTGAAATTTCTTAGTGGGTCAGTTTTTTGGGCGACCCGAACAGGTATATTTTAACAGAGGTCTTTTAATTAAAAACTGATGTTTTTAATTGTTACTGATATCCTACCTTGATTCTTCTCTTGCATAAAAGTAAAAAACTTTTCTGTTTTCCCCTACAAACTGTATATTTTTGTGGATGTACTATGTGCCCCAATTTAAGTTTGAAGTTATTTGTGCCAACCCCTTAATTTATGGTATAACAAATGTGGTATAACAAAACGTGGAAGCCAGAAAGAAGAAGGGGCAAACGTTTTTTTTTTTTGGGCAAATCACTGTACATTGTAGTAATTACCATATAAATCTAAAATAAAAAATTGTATTATATCAACCTAGACCCTAAGCCTTCATTTCCTGCGTTAAGTTTAAGAAGCTTAAGGGCGAAATGCGTCGGGCTTCGAGACCACAATCCTGTTTGCATACACAGTATGCAATTTGTATCACAATCTACTAACAGTGATTGTCCACAAGATGGATTTTTGTACTGATAACGGATAGGGGAACTCTATTTAGAAATAAGACCTTCAAGTCCCATGAGAAAATGAAGGCTTAGTAAAGGCATGGGCAAACCAAGACCCATTAGCAATGTTTCTCCGGCCCTTTGGGTGGTCCGCGGCTCTGGCCGGTGCCACCTGAGCAGGGTCAGGAAAAGGAACACATTCCCCAGATCTGAGCCTGCGATGGGAGAGTGGGTGGGTTGTGTGCAATGACAGCCCGCCCGCTCCCCCATCGCAAGCTCAGATCTGCGATGGGAGAGTGGGCGGAGTTATGCCATTATGACGTCACGTTTATCGGCCCAGCCCTCCTGTCAAATTTTATTTCCGTGGCCCCTGACTAAAAAAGTTTGCCCACACCTAGCTTAGTGTCTAGGTTGATATAATACAATCTTTTATTGTACATGTAAATGTTATTTACTACAAGTACACAGTGATTTGCCAAAACATTTTTGTGTTTTGGCAAATCACTACATTTTTGTGAAATAACCCTCATTATCCCCTATCCTTGGGAGCTCATACCTTTTGAAAAAAAGGGAAATCCAAAAATTAATTCACCATTTTTGGATAAAAAAAAAGGACATTTTTTAAAAATTTTTTGAAATCGTCTCTCACTTCGGAGAGGATTTGGTCTACCTTATTGTTTTTTTTTTTTTGTACAGACTAGGCATGCTTTATTAGCATAAAGTATTTTAATCTTCTATCCTTATTACTTCATTTGAATTAATTGATTAAACAGTCAAAATTATGTACAGAGATGTAGTAAGATATAGGTATCCAATCGTTCTACATTTTATATATTTGGAATTGGTAATGTAGAGAGAAATGTTCTTGTTTTCTGCCTTTTTTATTATATGTTTTCAAAGAAGAAAATTTCTAAAAAAGAAAGCAGATCAGGACCAATTTTTTTGCTCTAATAGTTCATTTTAGGCATTTTAAACTTTTGTGTATGAGATGAGGTTGCTCTTTAAAAAAAATCATTTACAGTTATATTAATGTACCGTTAATATGATGACAGAAGGATAATTAGAGAAACAGCACCAGCTTTGAGGATTTAGATGAACGGCATTCTATTAAATTTTATTTTAGAGAGACACACGACACCAGGGGTTCCTCACATGCCACAGCGAGCATCTAAATATATGTAGCAAACTTCAAACAAAGACAAATATGGAATCCCCTAAAAGTATTACCCTGTAACTTGCAGTCATGTGACTGGTCATAGCATAAAAGATAATTGAAGAAAAAATACATCTTGTTGCTCATAGCAATGTCATTTTTGTACAGTATGAACCTGTGGTTTCTACCACTATGCTCCCTTCAGACTCAAATCCCATGCATAAGTGCTTGTAGTGTGCAGACTTTGGAGCTCAAGTACAGCTAAACTCCAACTAGATATCAAATACATCCCTGAAGGCAGTTATGTATTCATAAAAACATTCATTTGTAAATGTAAATAAACAGAATGTGACTTATTATTAGTCACCTGTACAGCAACATTCTGACTGGGAGAAGGACAGGCGTCAGTAGGAGCCAAGCAAGTGTGCTGCATTCCCACATGCTGACAGGAGAAGGACGGTGAGCTGAAGGATGAGTTGCTCTTCAACTGTCAAGTTAAAGGCCGGGGGGGGGGTAAAGGATGACCAATGTTTTTTTTTTTTTACTTACTAGCAGCAGAGAACAGATAGGTCACTAACCCTATGGTACATTAGGAAAAGGCTAGGTAAAGCGTTACAAAGAATTGTCAATCTCTGAATTGCTGAAAATTAACTTTGGTTTGCAAGAGAAACCAAATACCCTTTTGAATGGTAAGATTTTTTGAGCTGATTGATGAGAGGTTCTAGGCAGCAGGATGCTAGTAAAGTAGGCAGGTTTTATACTTTCATTCTGCAGGAATTACCCTGTAAATGCCATGACACAGAGGGCCTGATTTATTAAAGCTCTTCAGGACTAGAGAAGACAGATTTCTTGGGAGAACCTGGGTGACCCAGCAAACCTGGAATGGATTTTTAAGAAATGTTATTATTTGGGAAATGTTTTCAGAATTGGACCAGATCCATTTCAGATTTGCTAGATCACCTAGGTTCTCCCAAGATAAATTATCTTATCTAGTCTTGCAGAGCTTTAATAAATCGGGCCCAGAGTGCAGAGCTGGAACTCGAGGGCTGAAGTCTATGACAGATGTCAGAAATATTTTGGTGGTTTATCTCTTTATTTCCTAGCATAAAGTAGTGTTGGTTTTTAGTGTTTACAACTTGATGCTAATAGATTTGAGCATGTTAATTTCTACGGCAAAAAAAAAAAAAAAAATATCTATATACCTTCTCTTAATGTGTAATGTCTTTATAACTTAAAATTACCAAACTTTTACCCTAACACTAAACCTATAACATAATAGGAACCCTAACCCCATATACTAAACACCCAACAAAAATCCTATCATTAAACATAACCCATTCAGAGTTATCTTCTCTGTCGCCTACAGTCCTGGGCTATGCAACCCTGTCAAAAGTTCCCAGATCTAGCTGCATCAAGATCCTTTAACTGACAAGCGATTCACAATTCTTGGATGCAGTGGGTCTTTGGATTGGTTTGGACAACTGTGAAATGCAGAGGGTAAGAAGAGAGATAAGGACTCGTCACCAGTATTTGTCAGGTTCTCTGCACCTATTTTTCTCATTACAGACTTACCATGCCTTTAGCATTGTGTTTTGTGCGCAGGTGGCCATTTTGGCAGGAGAGCAGGGCTTTACTTCCTAATTTTAGAACGGACTACTGATGAACCAGGGATCTTATGATAGGTATATGAATAATAAGGAAGAAGTAGTAGTAAAGGAGGATGCATTGATCCACAGAATTAATGGAGATCCTTGATCTGCTGGTCCTCAGATACCATTTCTTCTCCAGCAGGGAGAACAGTGAGAAGTGCAATAGTCATCACCAAATCATAATACAAATCTTGTAAAGTTAGTAGTCAGTGGCAGACTGGCAGTAGTGCTTATACATATGCATTCTGTTGCTATCAAAGGGGAATTTAATACAAAACTTACTTATAATACAAATATGTTAATTATACCTAAGCATTATATCTGCTTACAAATAATAAACTTTAAATTCCAAGAAGGGCTAAATCTACTGGTAATGAACATAACTAAATCAGAAATTATACATTGTCTACAGTGCATTTGCTATCAAGCCTCTTCCCCCCCACAGAGGTTGGTCCAGGGAAGGTCAGCTAGGGTCACAAAGATGAACACCAACATATTGGTGATAAATGGTCTGAATGTAAGTGGCTGCATTGGGCGCATGTCCTCTAACTTTTTAAGGAACAATTACAAATTGTGGTCAGTGTTATAAATACGGACTGCTCTAAAAATCAGATTCAACGTGACAAATCTCATTGCATTTATGGTTGGCCTGTAACACACTACAAAGCGAAAAGGATTATCTAGGTCCAACGAATTTGGATTTGGGAAGTGCTGCCAAATGAGTGACATTGTCATGCCGACCATTTTTTTTTTTCATAGTACTTAGTAAAAGCTGCTGGCTGTATTTAGGAGTGCCCCAGCAGCACTTCAATTTATAGAGCAGCAGAGAGCAGATGACACGCCAAATACAGACACAGATAAATATAGATGTGTGTTCATTTTGTTATGTGCTGATATATATTCACGTCACGGGGTTAGGCTGTTTACAACACTTGTGCCTTCAAGAAACATATAGTAAATGGGTTTGAAACTAAAGCTGCTTAAAGTGAACCTATCAGCAAAAAAACATATACTTCAGACAGGCAGTGCAAGGCCTGCACACAGTTTTGTTCTGTTGTTCCTCAAAAGGGTACCATCAATCTAGTCATCAACCTCAACCATCAAATTGAACCACAAACTTGGTGTCCTGTAATGAAATGACAGAAGCACAAAACCCAGTAACAGTATGATTAATAAATTGTTGGACACCTAGGAAACCCTGAAAGGGTTTTTCTTGGGGCTGGTGGAGACCTATGAAAACAATTGAGGGTCCCTTAAGGGCACAAAAAAGATGTGTAGGTATTTCTGGGGCACATTTGAGTTAGTAATTATAAATCAATCACATAGCACAGTAACTTTAAAGCTCAGATGGGAAAATAAAGTAAAACAGAACACGAAGAGTTAATTGCCACCTAGGGAAAATGGTTGCTTTGCTAGTTCAGTTAGGTTATCTCAGGCCAGGTCCATAGGCTTTTGTCACAACAAAAACTAGCAGGGCTGCCTAAAGTCCTCTGTCGGAAAGCAGCGTCTTGATTGTCACTTTTGGGATGTTTGTATCTCTCTCTGTACATAACACGTCATAAAGAATGCACAAATACACAGAATACCTGATGGGTAGTCAAGATTCTCTAATAAAATGTCCAGTGGCACAGGCACACAGACACAGAGTGAGGGCAGTGTGGCATGAAAGCCGAATGACCTACAGTACTAACTTGTATTTGGGAGGTAACTGGTGGAAAAAACAGATGTATATAGTGGAAAGTCCTGGATAATAAGGGAACTAAACAAAAACATCTAAAAAAGGCTTGGAAGAAAGCATCCTTTACGCGAATCACTGCAGTATATTAGTTCTAAGGCAGTAAATTTAGCTTTTTAATAAATCACAGCATTAGATTTAACATGAAGTTTGGACTTGGGAAATGGCTGAATCCCGGAATCTTCTCACAAAGGTATTTGGTGTTTAACAGAATTAAACACATTTACTCATGTTTGCTTAACATCATTTTTGGGTGCTGAAAGCGACACACCTCTTAGATTGTAAGCTATTCTGGGAAGGGTCCTCTCCCCCTCCCGTGTCATGGTCTGTATCTGTCTGTCATTTGCAACCTCTGTTTAATATACAGCTCTGTGTAATATGTTGGTGCTATAAAAAATCCTGTATAATAATAATAGTACAGTTCAGTTCTCATGGAAAGAGAAAAGTCTGTTTGTGACACCATCCAACCTGTGGTTTGTAAATAATCAGTAACTAATCATTACACACAATTTAGTCTTGGACAAGGACACTCCCTGCCGCAGCATTCATGGACTGCAAATTCTTTCAGCATAAAATTCACATTGGCTTGCATGTTTCTTTTGGTTTCTTGCCTACACAGTGATGATGCACACAAGGAAAGGCAACAATGTTTCCCCTTCTCTCTGTGTACAGAATATGGTGCTAGAGCTCCATGACTGTGCAAATGTGAGGTCTGAACACAGCTTCCAACAAAAGTTTGACCTAGACGATCAGCACTTGAACCTAATTAGACCATTCCTTTTAACAACAATCTTCCTATAGGTTTAATATCTACATTTAATGTTTTTAGGAACCTGCTAATACTAGCTTATTGCTGGATGGACTGATAAATTGCCTCCCTTACCATGCTGGTCTGAATGAAATCTTTACAGACGGCTTAAAAGATCACTGTTATCATAGCAGGTGTCAATGGATATGAATATGCAGGCATAATCAAATGGGAGATCACTCAACCTTTGGAAGAACCCTGGTTTAGAAAACCCACTCTATTCTATTTTTTGATTCTTTCCTATCAACTACAAAAAAGGTTAAATGGGGAGATAAGGGGGGTTGTCAGAACAGACCATAATTAGACACTCCCTAAAGAGAAGGGGATGAATGCAAGAATGAAGGGGGCTGTGACAAGTACATTTTTTAGATCAAATTTTTTCTAGACCAATTCAGTGGCTAGAACTTAATTAGACATGTTTCTGCAAGCAAGCATTTAAAATACATAATTTTGCTGACCCCTGCAGTGGTGCCCTATCTTCCATGTTCATTTTGTCTTAGGGTAAATTTATAAGCAGCTACGCTTATTTCTGTGGGTTTTCCTTGCACTAGTCACCCAAAAATTCTCCCCTTTTCAGCTGCACATGTTGTAAAAAAAATCTAAAACAGCAGTTCTACAATGTGCAGGAAGACAGCAAAGGTCACATTCCAAAGTGTTAGAGTGTCGGCTGTCAGGGCAGCCAGAATAAGGATAAACATACCTGTGTATTTCTCTAACCCTCTAACACACAAGTATTCATCCTGGAGGGCCCAAACGTTCACTTTTTCACTTAACCTGAAGTTTAGCTTTAATGTGAACCTGTCAGATGGACAAATAAAATCATACTAATAGATATTTGGCACTAAAATATTAGCAGTAGATCCTTCAAGTCACACTGCCACAACCTGGCTACCTTCCCTTAATGTATCCTGATTAGTGTACTTGGATAGATAAATATACATAAAAGACAGGTAAAATGCAGAGAATGCACAATTGTTATAAATGCCAATATATCCCAATAATGACAAACATGTAGCCATCAATATTCCCGCTTACCTTGCTGGTGTTTAACCTTTTGGTTCCTCTGCGCTCTGGCATACAGAACTACTTGCTGCACCACATCTAGCTGTTCCTGCAGCTGCGGGAAATGGAAATCAGTGCATTCCTGGCAAACTGTGGCAAAATCTGGACACACCAAAGGAAAAAAACAAAACAACAAATCACTACAAGTATGGAGGGACTTTACACGAACTATGGATATAATTTTTAGGACACACACCTGTTAATCATGGGGCTTCAACCACTGACCTCTAGTGGTAGTGAGAATATATATGTAGGTCACCACTGCTGACCTCTTCTGAAGATGCTTGGCGCCTGGCTGTTATTAGCCCCAATGACTTCAGTACCTTCCAGGGTACAGACCTGCAACAAGCATGCCAATCAGGAGTTCTGACTGAACTATAACTGTTTATCCTGCATGCTTGGACTAGACCAGAGTCTCAGGAGGTACTGAAGTCAGAGACACAGCTGAAGCTTTTTTATTTTGCCTGTTACAGCTTTTCCATTTATGGTAAATGTACAATATGGCTGCCTCACAAAGAAAAAAAATCAAAGTGTATATTGAAAATTGATACCTGCTCTTGTAATAACAAAAAACATAAAATGGTAACAGCAGAAAAAAAAAAAAACATGTGATCACAACATCTGCTTCTTTTGTGGTTTAATCTGACTATAGATCTTTATTGATCCCAAGCAGATTTAAGTTTGATTATTCAGTATTCAAATACAGATTCCTTAATGACATTACTAGTTCCTTTCCATTATGACTGGTGCATTTTCATTTAAACAGTTTTATGTATTTCTTAAAATTGCACTGGGAGGCAGGACAAATCCCAATCCAAAAAAGTTGTATACTGCAGCTTACCAGTACCTAGATGTGGCTGCATTAGTTTTCTTTTTTCAGCTGGTAATCTTATTAGTAGTATACATCTGGTCCAAGGGTGACAACGCTTACACACTCTTATGGAGGATTGCAGCGTTGTCTCCCTGTACTGCACTCCTGGTTTGGACATGCCTTTCCTGATCCTCATTTCCAATACATAGAAGAGTTTTGCTTTGTAGTTCACAGGAGTCAGCTGGCTAATTTATTTGTTGTCAATACAGCTGACAGGAAATGAACCTGAAAAAGAAAACTCATGCAACCAGCAACTGAGGACTGGTAAACTGCAATACATTAGAATACTATTCTACTTGTGTTTAGATCCTTTAACATCACTGCTAGGATTACCTCTTTTGATGCCACTGTAAGAATTAATGCGGTTATCCACCAACAAAACCAGACCACACAGTGATGCTGAATACAAGGAAAGTGCAGTTTGCAGTCTGTGCAGTTTTACTCCACTCCGATGATTGCGTTTATGTCTGCAAAAATCTAACATGTCCGCCCTCAGAAGCCTCAAATTATGCATGGTCTTCAGCTGGGCCCCTGTGGAAAAAAGAGAATGTTACACACTAAAGTAGGTCCCTTCCCCAACTCAGTCAAATACATTCCAGGTATAATTTTCCTTATTCAAACAAAAGCTGAAATCCCTCCAGGTGTTATGGACAGCTTAAGAACCCCAGAAAGAAAAAACCTGCAACACACCATACTGTAAATATGGGCATATGAATCCCCCAGCACCAGAATTGAATGTTGGCAAAATTAGGACTAACTTCTCTAGAGCGAAAGGAATGACGTTTTATGTAAATGGTAACACTTCATTATGTCTATGCTGTTTTTGTTTTACTGGTTGGTGCAGAAGATCACAAATCATACTATAGGCATTGAGTTACTGGGTGAAACAATTTTTTTTTTGTTATCTCTAAGGAAAGCAAAGAAAGGCTATCATGAGTTGTACAACACATTGCCAAATGTGTTGAGTGTGACACCAGCTATATGGACAAAAGTATGTGAACAGCCCTACAAATTTTTGGGTTGAAGTACTACTATTTCTACAGCATAAAACATTTTTTTTAAATTGTACACTTACAAATTTGTGGTAAAAAAATTGAGGAAGGTTACTTTTGATTTAGTGTGATCATGCCCCTATACATAAAGTCAGCTCGATAAAAACAAGATTTGATAAGTTTGGTGTGGACGAACTTGAGTGTCCCGGCCAGAGCCTTCGAACTGAACCCTACCAAACACCTTTAGGACAAATCTGAAATGCTATATCCAGGGCATCAGTATCTGATCAGTAACGGATCTCACAACTGCTCTTTAGGCAGATTGGGAACAAACTCCTAAAGACAGTTTGTTATATTTGTAGGGGGATGGTCGGAGAGGACTCTATAATGATGTTCATGGTTTTAAAATGGGATACCGAAGAACCTCAAATGTGCGATGACAAGGCGTCTACACACCTAGCTGTCTGTTGTAAGGGACAGTGGAGAATGGGGAGATACATACAAGCAGATCATTCTTTTAAAAACATTGCTTTGGAACCACAGCTGTAAATAAAGCCTTTAAAGACCTTACCCAAATGAATAGTAAAGCTTTCCTCCAGCTGCCCGTGTTCCTCATACAAAGAGCGGCTGGACTCTGTTGATTCCTGAAGGTGGCTTTGCTGCACTTTAATTTCTTCACTGTGAAAAAAAAATGTAAAAAGTAAACAGGAAAGTACCAAGACAGCTGCAAAATGAGATGGTAAATGAGGCATTGATTAAAGGGCCACTATAGTAACAAGAGACTGTATGCTGGTAACTGTATGTAGTTCAGTACAAAACCTTTTTAAGTGTCACAACACAATCACTAGGTCTATGTCCATCTACCCACATGTCTTACTGGGACTACCCTGTCCATACAGTGAAAATGCCGCAGTGAATTCACTGCAGAACAAACAGCATTGTCATACTATTTATTAAATTGGAAAAAAAACCCCAAACATTTACTAGAAGGTTTGACAAGTAATTAAACTATGTAACAAGTTATTACTAGGGATGAGCAAGCGAGTTTTTAAAACTCAATCTCGCTGCGAATTTGGCCGTTCTCGCTTACCGAATTCGTAGGCGAGAATAGCCAGTGTAAATTCGCCGATCAAGCCCGAATTTGAAAAAAAAAAAAACAAAGATTGCGGGCTGTGCTGATCAAAGAATTCCTTAATTCCTTAATCAGCTCAGTGTGCAATCCCCGGCACTAGAGGTTAAATGGGTTACAAGTTTCCCCATTCAAAACCGTGGCCGCATTCACTGAGAACAGTGTGCGATCGATCCCCGGGGCACTAGAGGGTAATTAACCTCCAGTGCCCCAGAGATCGCAAACAGTAGGATTCCCAGGGAATCCTGTAAATTCCCTGTGAATTCTCCTGTTATAATTTCCTCGATCTTCCGATGGTTTCGTGAAATCGGTTTGCTGAAATTTCGGAATTTCCAGGAAATTTTCACGAGAATGCCAGAGGCGCTCATCCCTAGTTATTACAAAGTGACTAAAGAAGGTTTTACAGAAATACAAATGCACAGAAAATATGAAGAAATTAAATGCCTTGGCAACTAACACACAGGTGGATATACTGAATATATTTCTGATATTTTGCATCTGCTACAAAACAACAAAAATTACTTCCAATAGTTTTCAGTTGACTGCTATTACTGCCCTATTGTACCTCACAATACGTCAACACATTGTAAATTCACTGCACCCAACCTGATAAAACTGTTGTTTGGATTCTTGAGGTCCTGGTGTAATTTTATCACCCATTCCTGATACTCCTGCTTCTGGATTGTGGACAACTGTTTCAACTCCGTACTCCACTTGTTTTCCAGGATCTAGATACAAAATAATAAAACACAAATTAAAAAAAAAACATAAAAGCATGATTGAGGCAGATTTAAGTAGATGCCATCAATGGACAAGGTGAAATGGTCTCTTTCACATGAACCTGCTGCTTTGTGCAAGTTCAGTTTAATGACATTACTTTGAAACTACTAGTTTACTAACACTACTAGTTCAAGCACATCTTCATCGTATACTAATATGGAATGACCTGATATTCCTCCTTATAGTTACCTGCTGCGATTCAAAATGCTGTGCTGCCACCGAGTTGACGTCTTGGTCACTGAGTGATTTGCCCAGTTCTTGCATTACTTTGTCCATCTCTAAACCTTGGCTGTGTCAAGAAAAAAATGATTAAACCAGTAGCATTGCACTAGAAGAATATAACACCATATCTTTCAATTTTTCTGAAAATGAGATCTGTGATAGTTAAAGTGCATCTGTCATATGTACATAAACCTTAACAACCTGTATGTGATAATAGATATATTTTAGTCTTTTTTTATATATTATAAAAAATCATCTCAATCCAACAACATTAATCAATTTAAGACCAGTGGACACTTCAAAACTTTGAAATGTGACAACTTGAATGCATTTATTCTTTTGTTTTTTTAATATACTTAACGGTAAAAAGTTTTGCTTTTCAGCACACATTGCTGACAGTTTTGCTTTTCTGCATACATAAATTTGACTAAACTTGAATTCCAGGCAGATATACAATGCATAAATTCATGCTACTTATTTTCATTAAATGCAAGCCGTGAAAGCACCTAAATCTGACCTGACAATAGCCTTTTGAAGCCCCTGTAAAAAATGGAAGAGGATGAAGCAGCACAAAGAGCCAATAAGTGGTGCTAGAGCGCTTATGCGGCAACAGGGAACATGTTGATGGAAGGAGAATGCTGAGTAAATGACGGATGAGCTCATCAGTCTGCAGGTTCTCCTCACACAGTCCACTTATGAGTGGGGTTAAGACCTTAAAATATTACTTATCTGCAGCAAAGAACAATCAGGTCTCCTGTGTATTAAGGCGTTTGCCTGGAGCTCAGCTTTAGAGCATTTTAATTGACTGCATAATCTTTACCACCAGTGAATGAACAATTTGTGTCCATAACCTGGTCATGGTTCCAACTGAATATGTAACAATTGTCTTTAATGACACTCTGATTGCTGATCTCAGTGAAAAAAATCAGTTTACATGCTGCCAGAGATATGGTGGTGGAATCATTATAATTTACATTACAATTAACTGAACAATTGAAAAATATTACTGATTTGGAAAGAATCCAATAGAGTAGCATTGTAAAAACAAAATACCGCTCTCGGAGTTTCTTCAGCTCCACATCTCTTTCTCCCAGTAGCTCAGAGATGCTGACAAAGTAATTGTGTTCCAGGTTGAGAAGAGTCTCTGAAGCTGGGGAATGGATAAGATCATGGTAAATATCAGCAAAGTCTTCATCCCAGTTGGGTTCCTCTGGACGGGAATGTTCCAGTGTAGTCTGCAGCACAGGGAGGAAGAAAAAACTAATTTTTACTATACCATACACTGCATGGACACATGTTTTCAGATACCTGCCCATCACATCTACCTACTCTATATGAACAAATGTACATGGGCAATCCTCCAAACTAGTTACTACTAGTTATGAGACAGGTGATGTCCCAAGAACCTGCCTGCTTCCAAATGATTATTTTAGTTCTTTAAAGTTTATCTCAATATGCGTCCCAGCTACTGCAATATAAATCTGTTTCGCCACCTAGTGGTCATAAAAGGCACTGTAGCTTGTTCTAAGATTTGTCTAGTCCATGTAACCTTCCCACCTCTGATTTCCAGAATTCTCTTTTTTTATACTACAGAAACGAACCAGAATCAAAATTGTGGCAATTCCACTTCCCTCATTCTAAGAATAAAATGGATGCCTCTTATGTCTATAAAAACAGCAAGCTATACAAAAAAAAATATTTAAAGCTGTGAAAGTGATGCAAGATTGACAAATATTCTCGCCTTTGCGCTATATACAGCCCCTGTGCTTTCTCACCTCTGTATAAGATTTCATCCACGCGTTAGCCAATGTCCCAGCATCCACCTCACCTGACCTCACTGCCTCCAGGGCCTGCTCGGCTTCTCTGTCAAAGTCTTTAATGGTTTCCTCCTCCACAAACTGACAGAGGGATTTTTTTAGATCTGTCATTAGAGAAAGAAAAGCACTTCAGTTTCACAGAGGTGTTAATTTGACAAAGATTCTTTATCCAGAAGTGGAAGGTGACAGTTGCAGGGGTTATAAAAACCTTCTTACAAAGTAAACACAAGCAGTCAACTGCACAATCTTCCTGCTCAGTCTGACACTATGCTCTATATATTGGTGCCCTTTAACATTTATTAGACCCACTTTTTCTGTTACCCAGCTCAGATTTTTTTTTTTTTGGTGTCTGTGTTCAATTAAGAAATCTTCCTTCATTTCCTACTCCCAAAATTTTCTAATTTCTCCAAGAGAGCAGTTACATGTACTGCTGTGCGATTGGGGAATTCTCCTGACCCTATGTTTCTGATGACAAACTTTTGATTGTTATCAAAAATCGTTTTGATTTTTTGTACACCTTTTTAACAAAGAAAATTGACAATGTCTATAAAAAAAGGGCCTCCGGCAAGTAAAACAGATCTAGGATATATCTTTGAACACTTTGGGCTCCATTTATTAAACAAGAAATGTCAGATTCTCTGTTTTATAAACAAGCTCTTTAAATCATTTTATGGATGTATTTTATTTCATGCTGCATGACTATGAGAGTGATGAAAGCAATGAAAAATCCTGCGCTATTGCCTCTGCCCTGACGCTGGCTTCATACCTTGCTCTATAAAACAGGGCAAATCGTGCAGCAGCATTAACCGGCCATGTAAGTGATCCAGATTCTCCTGGACAGGGAAGTGAAGGGGAACGGTCAGATTGAAGCTTTGAGACCCAGCATTGAACTTGTATATAAAATCCCTCTCGGTGTAAACGGCTTTTCCTTTTCCAGGCTTCATCCTGTCTCTATAAGCTGGAAAACAAAATAACACAGAGCCCTGATCAGGATATACAGAAGTACAGTACAGGAACCATAGAAAGATCTGGACATACATTGGTTATATTTACAAATATATCATAAATAAATTACCGCAGCAGTGTTCTCTCCAGACCCTTAAAGCCGGGCGCTCCACCCGGAACTTTTCAGTAACCACCCGGCAGTTTTATTGTGGTTACTGAGAAGCTGGGACACAATACAGGTCCCACCTATAGCTTTCTCTCACCCAAATTAAAAACATTTCTGGGGAGAACCCTGTGCAGGGATAAAAACTTGATCAGGTTTCCTCACCAGAGGAACACGAGTGCAGTCAAGTGATCCAGTGACCACAGTATTGGAGGGAGATTTCTCCTCCCTTTGGAGAAAATACCCCCAGGACACGACACAGGCAGCACAAACATTAGTAAAAATGCTGAGAGGTAACTATTCCTAGATATATGTTTGATATAATTTAACACATATGAAACAATTGACATCAGTGTGGCATAAGGTAAACAATGCATGGCCTTTCTATAGGATGGAAGTTACAGCATGGAATAAGCAAAGACCAACTGGGAGAAATCCATAAAATTGCTTGAAAGTATAAATAATCCCAATCACTAAAATCACCCGGTATAGGGTGACATTTCTCTGTCTCCCAATTCTTCTTCTGCATTGTCACCTGCATGGCCCGCTGTCACCATAACATAATACCACGCTGCCATCACCGGAGGAAAGAGGAAAAGAGGTATCAAATGGGAGATGCAACAAAACTTAAAAAAAGGTAGAAACTATAAAAAAAAAAAGAAATAATAGGGTATTTATGCATAATACATAATCAGCAACTGGCATTCATGGCAAAGTGACAGGGGCTCTTTAATGCCCCTGACAAACTTTATTCCCCACCCTCACTGTGCTCCCCGACCATTCCTCCCTTCTTGCCTGGTGTGTGTATGTGTGTGTGTGTGTGTGTGTGTGTGTGTGTGTGATAATAGGAGCTGCCCCTTGTGATGCAATACTTAGATCAGTGACATCAGAAGACTCGGGGGAATTATACAGCAATAGAGGAATTTAGTGCTCGGGGAGCTCGGTGAGTATAAAGTGACTGGGGCTGCAATTTATAAAAATCTTTAACCTATTCCTAGACAAAACATACAACCCATGAGCCATTCTCCATATGTACCGGCAGCCTCCCATAACATTTACAGCCCCAATTCAGAAATGTGATCCCCTGCTGCCTGTGTCTCTTCATTTGAATGAGCAATAACTACAGAAGTGCAGCCCGTCCAGAAAAACAGGAAAAGGTTCAGTTTATAGCTTTAACTTTCGCTCTTTAGATAGCAAAGGGTTAGTTTGTGCTGTCTGTGCACCGCAGAATAGATTTTACTTCCTGTCACACAGACACAACAGGAAGTGAGAAAAAATTTCTTTCAAAATGAAAGGCGCTCTCCTCTTAGACAGGTGTCCCCAATGGGACAATTCCCACTTCCTTTACTGGTGACAATGGTCTTGGATACAAATGGACAAAGATCTCCCCTGTTCCTGTTTTAGTGACAACCCAAATATTGGACTTTTTCAGTCCCAGTGGTCAGCAGGACAGATAGAGAACATGGATCTCCCCAGGGGGACAGGATGAGCAATAAAAACATGGCAGGGCTTCTATACAGGGTCAGGCAGACGGGCACATAGAGGGCAGGGCCTGCAAACTACCTCAGCTGGGATGTAAACAAAGATGGAGGCTGTCAGCTGACCTGCACAGAAGAGGGGTTACTAATTGAGAGAATAGCTTATTTCCTGGTTTGTATCATCCAAATATTGATATTTTTCAGAAATGAAGCTGCCCCACCTATTGGTCACTGATAACCTACCATGGGGCCACTAACCAACCCAGGCTGGGGCCACAGGTACAAAGTCATGTGACTTGCCCCGGATACAGCTGATCGATACACCAGCGCGCCCTCTAGTGCACGTCCCCCGTCAATGCAGGGTTTACCTGTGGCCGGCACTTCTTCTCCTTCCTATACCTGGAATATCTTTCATACAACGTTCAGCTTTACACCATCTTCCTCTCTATACCATCACCGACAGAAGCCATGTTTACCGGCATCCCATGAACCTTTGCGTGCTACGGAGAGTCTCTGAGATCAAGCCTTTAGTTGTATTCTCACCAGCACACCAGCGCCATCTAGTGTCTGTATTACATACTGCCGCCTGCTGGAGAGCTGCAATATTTGGGACAATTTCTAATTTAAATCAACTGTTCAACAGATTCATTCTATTTCTGTTCAGTGCAATTACTTGTAGCTACACAATCAGGTTAAATTAGATTTATAATTTATGTTCACATTTAATTGTAATAAGCCTAAAAGCGTTCCAAAAAATGTGAGCCTGTGATTCTGCAGGGGAGGAGGAGGAGGGTGGCGGAAACGGTAAATGGATTGTTTTTGCAGCATTTATTGAATAGATAAAAACATTGAAATGTAGGTGATGTCTAAAGGTGAGACTGGCTTTTAAATGACTCCTGAGAGTGCATTCAATGAAATTATATTATCACACAGCTGCTGTAGATTTGTTACCTGTGAATCTCACATTCCACCAAATCCCAAAGGTGAACTCATTGTTATGTTCATGTAACCAGTTAAGATGCATACACACGTGCAATTATAGTCATTGGAAAGGATCTTTGACGACTAGCACTCCACGATGCATGAACGATGCTGTACATACAGCACCATTCTGCTCTATGGAGAGGGGAGGGGGAGAATGACAGAGCGGCACCCTGCTGCGCTCTCTCCCCCTTCCCTTGCTTTAGGAACGTTCATCATCCATTGTCAATGGATCTGCCAGGACGGTCGTTCGGACAATGGACGACAGGCACTGTACACACGCCAGATTCTCATCCGATATCGGCCCTGAGCCGATTATCGGATGAGAACCACTGCAAGTGTGTACGTAGCTTTAGAGATGATCTGAGCATTGTGACATGGTGTGTTATTCAGGTGAAAGCAGCCATCAGTAGATAGGTATAGTGATGTGATGGACAAGGTGAATAAAAATCAAAGTTAAGCAGTGGTATATAATGATGCTCAGTTGGAAATTAAGGAACCCAAGGTGTGCCAAGAAAATACCCCCACACCATTACACCAGCAGCAGCCTGAACCCTTGGTACACTACAGGATGAATCCATGCTTTCATGCTGCTGACACATAATTCCAATATTTCTTTAGCACATCTATACTGGATATTTACAGTCATAGATTTTCATACTTACACACTTATGTTTAAACTTTGTCCAATATAACCCAGAACAGTGGGTGGTATGATCATATTGCAATGATTAGAATAAAAGTCATTATACAGCATACAGTAATAGCACTGAAAAAAGTAAAACTGTGTGGAAGGGCAGTATTGTTGAAGATAAATAAAAGAAGATTTAAATAATAATTCAGCTAGTTATATAGAATTATAGAAAACTGAATATCATTTGATCAGTTGAAAATACTTCCCAGGCTGTAGGAAAGGTATTTTATATATCTTTTTGTCCTTAGATATGATTTACTGATATAAGTGTAAATTCTCCAGTCTTGGAGAGCTTTAATAAATCGGGCTAATGAGTCAATAAGAAAGTTTATATATATATATATATATATATATATTCAATCCTTCCAATGGTCAAATACAATATATTTTAAAAAAATGTTTCTCTGTTTTTTTTAATCAGCCTTTATTCGGCATTTAAGTGAAAATGTATCTACCAACCCCAGGGAGAATGTATGTATTGACTGAGAAAAGATGCAGAGTGACGCCAGTTTCCTATTCCATGCCTCTCAATGGGGATACTTGCTGATTCTCCCGTCTTCTGTGTAATTGTTTGTATCTGTCTCTTGTTTCCAACCCCTATTTAATGTACTGTGCTGTATAATATGTTAGTGATATATATAGTGAATAATGGCTTGGCTGATTTTGGGTATGTAGGTACATAGCTTCTATCAGCAAGCTAAGGGATGGAACTTCAATGTAAATTGTAAAGGTTCACATGCACTTTAAGGCTGCAAACAGCTTTAATTCATTCTTCAGCTACAAGGATTTATTGTATTTATCTGTTTTTTATTCTTGAACTGGCTGAGAAAACTGGAACATAAACCCTGATTCTTGTAGTAGAGATAGTGTTACTTTAATGAGTCAGTTACATACAGGATGCCAGCAACCATGCAGGTAGTCACAGAGTTTCTCATTTTGGTTTGCAATCTAATTATAATGAATGCATTCTAAAAATCCAATCTTAAAGAACAATTGCAGCATGTCTGCAGCCTGATCATTTTATTAATAACTATTGCAATCTTTAGTAATCTTCAATAGCATATTTGCAGTCTCTGATCATCTGCTCTACTATATGGTTTTTAAATCCTGCTCCTGATGGTGTAAATACCCAATTCATTAAGAAAAAAAAACTTCACATCCTAATGAATATTTAACTTTTTATGTAGTTCTCACTATCACCGCTCGGTGGCGCTGTCTCACTGTGATATAGCAGCACCAATTGTATGGCTGTCATTTTAATGCAATTGTACATCTGGGAGGACTTCAATCACTCCTCTTGCTTTGATGTAACACTTATAGAAGTTGTGTCCACTTTACACATCCTCCTTAATTACCCTTCTTGTCTCTGTTCTGTAAGGCTTTATACAGGCTTATGCATATCTGCTTCATAACTGTAACAAAGCATGATTTACAGGCTGGGATAAATGAGCATAGGGGAAGATGAAAGTAAATATGTGGTCAATCTGGGAAATATATAAGGATTTGCTTTCTGGGCTTGTACTTCCGGATTAATAAAAGTAAAGGTACATATACACATTGGAGAGGATTGCAAGTTGAAAAGGAAGTCTGCATAAAAATACACACATTAAATCTGGCCACGCAGAACACCACAGCACTTGGTAGTGCAATACTATGTGATGTGGTCCACTGCCATATTTAAAAATGAAAAAGTTTTAAAGAAAGTTTTAAAATGTTGCATATGTACATTTTATCTTTCTATACAGCTATTAGTTAAAGCCTGGGTCTTCATTTCACATAATTTTCACAGTTACATTTGATTGCTTTGCTATAAAAAAAAGTCTGTTGTTGGCAGAGATCAATAGTGCAAACTTAAATTCTTCTTGAACCAAATTTCTTTGTCTCTCATTCCTACTCAGTTGTTCCTGCTTTAATGATCAGATCTATGTAGAGGTTTGATCTATAGATGTATATAAAAATATACTATTCTAAGGAGTTATACTACACTAAACCTTTCATCCCACTTCTATATTTATGCATATTTTAATTTGAAAAGTCATTGTAAAGAAAAAACTGTGCTTTAGTCATTGGCTTTTCATTCTTTATATATATATATCTATATATATATATATATATATATATATATATATATAGATATATATATATAGGTTTTTTTTTCAGAAGTCTGCAAATTTAAAATATTTCCATGAATAAATAGCTTTATACTACATTTATATGTCTAGATTTTACATTTATATGTCTAGATTGTGTTTGTGTGCTCAGAGCTATCTACTGTATACAGAATGGAGGCCAGAGGCAGTTTGGTAATAGGGGTGTGGTGGTTTGTTTAAGAGCTGCCACATCCTGGATGGCAGACATTACGCCTTGCCAATGTTCAGTGTGTTTAGTACAACAGTATATTGTGCATCGTGCAATAACCCACAATACCCAATCTGATTTCAGTGTACTGTGGATGGATCAATTAAGGAAGAATTCTGATTGCTGAAGTTCCCTGTTCTTCCCTTCGTAATATAAACTCTATTATTGTTTTCTTGAACAAGTTATAATATATTTAAAATAACTTTAGCATGTCACACATTAATTTATGTGTATCTGTCATGCACATGAAGTTGAATCATTTGGAAAGAAGGATCCAAAATTTTTACAAATGAAGTTTGTACAATCTAAAAAAGTTCACATTAAGATAAAAAAAAATGCTAGCTGGCCACAAGTAATATTCAAAGGTGGTGAGCTAAGTGGTGGTCAGGTGAATTCAGACTTGGTGCTCAAACTTACCATGCATAGCACTATGACAATAATACTGCAAGCAGAGGACTGTGAACTGTGTGCAGAGATTTACAACTGGTCGCAGTATAATTTTAAATCTGAAGATTACAAGGGTGGGATAGATGTAACCAAGATTTTAACTTAAGTTAATTATATGCTGCTTTGATGACAAGGATAAAAAAGTACATTGATGGCCAGGATAAAAAAAGTAGTTAAAAGAACATTTTTTTGCTATCATACACCTTTGGATTAAAATAAGAGTTTCAGACAATTCAGCCACATGTGCTCTCCATTAGAAGTCAACAATGACAACACTGTGCCAAACTTGGGAAAAAGTGTTGTCACCGACTCACCCAAAGTCACTAAACACTAAGATGTTTTTAGCAGCATCACCAAGTATACTTTCATGAAAGTTGCAGATTTAAGGAGATCTGGGTTTTATAGCTTTAAAACGACAAATTATGTATTAAACAATAATAATTGTTCTCCTCTTTTCTAGATTGAAAGTCTTCTAAGGTAATGCTGTATGTCTTGCATGTCTGACTACCTATAAATTCCTAATCTCCAGCAATTGTGTTATTATATACAGAAATATATCCTTTGTGTCATATGCCAGCTTAATTAAACATCTCTAGCCAGCTGCTGAATCCGGAGATTTTTAGGGTTCTTTTAGGAGCATGGAACCTTTTCACATCCTATGGAAAGAATTAAAAAACTGAAACAAAACCAGTATAGATCTCCTATAAAACGTTTCAAAACCCTAAAACATATTTCTTTCCTTTTCCAACAACACGGTTTATGTCCTAGTGTGACCACATACACAGGGTAAGAGGGTAACAATGTCATTGATAACAGTCATTGATAACAGCTTACAAGATTCCTTGCTAGGGATGGGCTGATGATTTTCACTAGTTTGCAAATATAACTTGTTGTTCCTGAGTGATTTATAAAACCCTGGAACATGACATTGTTATTAAGATTGCATTAATGTGTTTACAAATGAAAAAAAAATTTTTTTTTACAGTTATGTTCACAATACTATGTTGTAGTGAACAGTTGGCAGACAGTTTAAATCAGGAACCATATTTGCACTTTGATTTCGGAAAAAATAAATACATTTTTCACTTATGACATATTCCCATTGCCTCGGACTTCTTCAGCAAATTTGGTGAGAATACCATGTTCAGAGACTTTGTAGCTTTGCAATAAACCTGTAAGGTCAGCAAAATAATTTTCCAAAAGGGAGAGCATAAAAGCAATAATAAAACAGATAATGACAAAACCCTTTTTTAATGGATCAGTATGGACCGAATAAGAGGTGTCTATTGTTTACATACACTTTATATGCAATATTAACATGTTTGATTGAGGCGTTTGACTCAATATGACATTGTACTGGGTGTGAGCCCAGACATTCAGTGATCCTCCTGGAAATGATACAAAAGGGTGGGAAGATTAAATACACTTGTGATCAGAATGTTACTCAGGAATCATCTTGATTTTAGATTTGTTTTTTCTCTTTTTATTGAAGAGGAGAATCTTTTGTGTGGTGGGTGTGGTGCTGATTTACAATTATTGAGTCAGTTAACTGGGTTAATAAACTCATATAAAACAATATTTGACTGCGGTCTGAACATCTTGTGATGACTTTCTCCAGGCAGAATGCAATACAAATCCTTGTACGTGCACAAGTACTTATGTTGGTTTTTCTGCTAATAACCTGGTATTCTGAAATGGGGGGGGGTGTATTGTTTTTTTTTCACTTGAATCTCCTGCTGTCAGGGACAATTTTAAATAAAACCCTGAGAAAATATGAATTTGGGGCCCAAAATGCCCAGGATTCCAGCTTCCTGCAGCCCTGCATTCTCTTCGCTGGGGCATTGGAGAAAAAGGTGTCCTGGGCGATTGCCCAATTTTCTCTACCCTAAAGCCAGCACTGCCTCTTGTATAGTTATAAACCAATCAAATCTTTCCATCTGTTTACTTGTTAATTCTGAACCAGCAATGACAACGGTCAGATTCTCAGGAAGACATAACTATTTAAAGTGTATGTAAACAGACAGATACAGACAGTGACACAGGAGGAGGGGAGGACCCTGCCCGAAGAGCTTACAATCTAGTAGGTGGGGGAAGTAACACAAAATAGGAGGGGAGATATGTAGCGGTGGGAAGTAGTGACGGTTTCAAAAGACAGAAGAAGATGGGTAGGCAAGTTTAAAAAAATGGGTTTTGAGAGCTCTTTTAAAGGAGCAGAAAGTAGAAGCAAGCTGAATAGGACGAGGAAGACAATTCCAGAGAGTTGGGGCAGCTCTAGAAAAGTCTTGTATTTGCTCCATTCTGGTCCTGCCTTGATTATTCCTCCTGTTGATAATTTCCTGTATTCTCTGTATCGGCTACAGAACGCCTTTCATTTATGGTATCAATAAGGATAAGTGTTCTGTAGTCGTGTTCTGTAGAGTGATAATTACGCTCCATCATAAATACAGTGAATTATCATTTTCATTCTTGGAAAGTAAGTGTGTTACTGGTAGAATATGCAAAAACTAAGAAATGAAGATGAATGCATCCACATTTAAGGACTGGTAATCCACAATATATTACATTTCTGTTCTTTGTTTTACATACCCTAAAACTGGTAAAAGTGTTTTTATACCCCCTGCTAGTCTTTCTCCACAGCTCCAAAATGAACAGGGTATACTATCAAATGTACTAACTTCCTAGGCGTGCCTAGTGCAGTCTCTCCAGGATCATGCTGCTCAAATTTTTGCCCTAACTGTTAAGTGTAGGTACTTACCTGAGAGTTAGGTAGGTTAGTCAGTGGTTTTAAGCACTGAGGGTTTGGATTAAGCACCAAATAAGGGGTTAAGAGTCAGGGAGGGGGGTTTAAGGTAAGGCATCAAGAAGCCAGGGGGGTTAGGTACCAAGTAGAGGGGGATTAGGTACTAAGTAGAGGGGGGTTAGGTACTAAGTAGAGGGGGGTTAGGTTTAGGCAGCAGGCAGAGAGGGGTTAGGACAGCTTTTGACCTAAAGCAGGACTCTTCATGGCTGGCACCTTGCCAGCTGATCAGTCACTTGTGCCAGCACTGGTTCTTAATAAACCAGCAGTGGGAAGTTTGCCAGTGGACAGCTGGGAGCAGTACTGAACTGCTCACTGCCACCCCAATTTATTCTCTATGGGGCTGTGGCTGCTAGAAGCTCATTCTAGTATCCCCCCCCCCCCAATTCATCAGTTCACTGGCATGGGTAAGCAGTAACAGCACTGCAACTTCCTTGCCATATTGAACATAGTCTTAAATTTACACTGCAGAATGAAAGGAATATTCAGTACCAAAAAGTTACATATAATGGGGTTTAGTGTGAGAAACTACTGTATCATTTTTTTAGAGCTGTTGCTAAATTTAAAGGTGGCCACACAGATAATATTCTGACTTTACAATACAACATGACACACTATCAGCTACGTTGCAAAAACAACTGAAATTCACTGCAAAGGTGGTTTGCCCAGTACCCCACAGATAAGTGTACACTTCTCAAAAACATTTCCTCCCATAAAACAAAACAAAAGAAGATCTGGTTAATAGGTTGAGATCCATTGATAAGAACACTGTCCTCAGAAATGACTCGTGTCAGAACACAATTGTGTCTAATAATTACCTAGCATATCACAAGCAGCTTTTTTCTACTATATATACTATATATATATTATATAATATTATATACTATAAGTATGTTGATTTTTAATTGCTGCAGAAGCTGACAGAAGGACAGAGCAGAGTGACAGAGGGGTATCGCTATACAGTTGCAGGGTGGAGAGGATGATTTTAAACAAAGAAAATTAGTGAAGGATCAAGTCCCCTTCTCTGCCAGACAGGGCGGTGTTGTTTGGCATAGCCCCAGGGCTTGGCAGATGTATTGTGTATTTGTAATTATCACATTTGAATTATTACTGCAGTTTGCAATAAAGTCATTATTGATGCAACAATTTAAATGCCAGATCCTGCATATTAAAAAAAATAATATAGAAACATGTAGAGTAATCACCTAAGAGAGAACACATCCAATTTGCAGTCACTTGTCTTCCTAAAGTGACAAAGTAACAGCGAAAAACATAAACAATCTGCTGATAGGTATAAAGTGTGGGTACCTGCGAGGACACAAATGTCAGGCTGTTTAAATTGGGTAAAGCATCGCCACTTCTTTTGGGACTAAAGCAAGCCCACACATTAGTATAGGCCAATCAGGGAGTTCATCATTATAATGGGCAAAAAGGAGTCCATGGGGGTGGGAGGGATTGGGGAAGCTACACAATGAATTTTATTTTTTTTCAATTATAGATGTTCAGCATCACATGTGGGGATTACCACAGCTTCCTTTTCCAGGAGGCCATGTACAGCAACCTGCTGGCCCCTTCCATCAGCCACAAACTGTTTGCATTGAATAAAAGTGATAATAAAACTAAAATATGTAATGAAAACTGAAAGGTATCATTTAGTGGTTTCATTGCCATAAAATGTAGAATAAGGGATGGTGAAATATAACTAAATAAATATCAGCTTCAAAGGGAGCCTTTCATGTTATAGAAAGCTGAATTCTAATGCGATTAGCCTTTGCACCAAACAAGTCATATAAAAATAAAATTCAGATACAGTTAAGTAAAACGTTCTTAGGTTTTTAGGTTTTATGTGTTAGTAAATTGTGTGTATTGCTTTCAATGCAACCTTATGTAAATGGTGGGTCAGCTGAGCCATTATGTGGCTAAATGGCTTCAATTTGGGGTTTTATTGCTGATGACAGATGAGATTCCTTGACATAATATCCAGCTCTGTTCCCCATGGCTTTAAATTTTCATGGGCCACCCAGCTTGCAGCATCCCACATTCTCTAAATGTTTTCTTCATTTTCAATTTAATACCCAACAAAAGAAGAGGTAATTGTCCTCTATGGACTGAAGCTAGTGGGTACTTTTCACATTTGTCATCTGGGTCTCTGGGAAAACTGTATAAGAAACTATTGGGTATTTTAACTGAAACTGAAGCATCACCTGAGATTGAAAAAAATATTATACTCAGGTTGCTCTTTTAAAATATTCAATATACAAATTATATTGTCCTGGACCTTTAAAAAGGAACTGCTATGCTATCACAAAAACATTACCTGTGGTCTCCCTGGTACTGATCTTTCTCCATTACTGACTTTATGCTGCACTGGGTCTTTATGTTAATGCAGCCATTTCGGGCTTCCTCACATTAGAGCCTCCAGCAAGAAGAACAATGAGCAGTACTGTAATGACATCACCAGATTTTACGCCAAATCTTCTAAGACCAGAGATCAGCAGTTGTAGGCTTGGGAGTGCCTAGGCACACTGACATACCAGGAAGTACACAGATATATGTTTCCAGAATACACAGGATACTATAGGAGCACAAATAACATTTCTAACAGTTTAGGTCTTTATCTTTAATAATCCCATATTGGAGAGCTGTTAGGAGCCCAGGTTTAATTTGCCCTTTACATAGACACCAGATTTTAAACAGCAATATTCTATCCAAGCAATGAATAGTGGGATGTTTGTTCACTTTGTGTTGTGTAGCTAGAGTAGGCCCATATCTTTAGTGAGAGACCATGAGAACATAAATCCGGAGAACATTTGTGTCCAAGGCCTTAATACCAAACAGATTATTAACTTCACATGTACAAAATATTTATTTCACCTAGTAGATGAGCTAAAGTCATACAATGCACACTGCAGTCTACTTTGAAGCTGTTTGCAAAGGCAATCCATACTCCATTAAAATGCTCAGCTAAGGACACCTGTTCAGGATGGGAAGATTTATTTTCATTGCCTGTTGCTTTTTTTCAGAACAGGACTTGAAATAAATCTCCCCAACTGGACAATAACAGTAGAAAAATAACAGAAGGGTTGGAGTGTGAGAAGCAGCACAATGAAATCTGCAAAATAAGTGCTGTATGTGCTGAAAGAATTATGAATGTGCTGCTTCGCCTTTCAGTATCCGATCAGAGGCTGACCTGGGCTCAGAAAAAGTTGGTTGAATAATGTTTTTCATTAGACTAAAGACATCTATTGGCAGAAAAAAGTACTACAGGTAAATATCTGAATTGTATGTGAATATTACAGGTAAAGCTGGTTTTACTTTACCTTTATATTTTTTGGCTGGAGTTTTGCTTTTATGTAGCAACAGTTACGTAGTTTTAAAAATTTGTAAAGTAAATTGACATATTAATTCTGGTACTAATAATGATTTCCTGTGTGTGACTAACCAAAATCCTTTACATCTTCTGCTCATTAAAGAGTAAGGGGGTCCAAGAAGGGATATGTGAGCATGTACTGTCCAGTACAATAACATTTTTTTCAAGCTCTATTTGGCCAGCTTCTGGCAAATGCAATGGTTTTAAATGCTTACAATCAGTGGTTTTCTTTTTCATACATGATATTTTATTTTAAAAAAAACTCTACAGTTTTCCCACTCCAGGAAAAGACAAATTTCTAGCACAGGTTTGTTCCACATTATAACATTCTCCTCTTCTGGGAGTTTCCATATACTGTCTGTGCTGACCTAGCTCTGCTGCATCTTCTCTCACCTCCCAATATTATGTAGCTGCTTGGGGAGAAGCAAAGGGAGAATACTATGTCACTTGAGTTGAGCTGACATTACATAGTACCACACAGTACCACAACCACATAGTTAGTCAGATTGAAAAAAGTTGAAAAGTCCATCAAGTTCAACCACTAGGCAAATAAACATAACCCTATGGACATAGTTGATCTTACATTTAGGATCCAACAAAAAAGTTTAACCTAGAGATACACTTTAAAAGCATATAATTATGTAATCCTATGGGAAGAAATTTGTTGGTGACTGTATAAAATTTTTCCAACAGCCTAAACAGAACTAAACCAAAAAATAAAAAATCTCTAAGCAAGCCACTTTTTTTATTGCAGAAGAGAAAGGTCTTTTATGTGTTTTCTGCAAAAAAATAAACCTGCCTGTTCACAACTATTTATCTAAAATTTTCCTGCTCCTTCATCAGTGCCAACATCTTCACCTGGTGCTCCTCTAGATTCAGGATCTCCGTCAATCTGGACTGACCAAGCTAAAATGACATGCGCATGGGAGTTCATTCATTCATTCATGCCGGGATCATACACTGAGGTGCACATGTACAGATCAATGTAAATTATGGAAACAGGCAGGTACATTTAATTGGAGAAGAGGCATCACTTGTCATTTCTGCAATAAACAATCTCTATGCTTGCAATTTTTTTTTATATTTGAAGTTTTTGTTTTTTATATTTTATAATGGGGTAAATATCCGGCATGTATAACTCTATTAGGTGTATAAGGAACAAAAAAAAACTTCTGCGGCAGAGGGGATGAGTGAGCCTAAATAATATGTCTTGTTGTGTATCTTTTGGGAATGACAATGTGTCACACTTACGTACATTTCCCAAGTCTAGTGGTCCCTCCCCGGGGTAGGCCTGTCCTTCCACTCTCACTGTGACAATGTTGTGTTGAAACCTCCCATAAGTGTCTACATCAGAGAGTCACAGGAGCTCCTACAGGTAACCAGTGTACATTCCTTCACTGATCACCGAGCAAAGGCGGTGTGTAAATGCTGCACTAACTCTGACAGATGTGGACGTACAAAAAGTTTTCTTTGATAGCTCACAGTTCTCGAGGAAGAATGGGCATCTGGAGGCAATAAGTTTCTCTTCCGTAATTGCACTTTATCAAAGTAAGTAAAAAAGTTTCACAAGTGGAAATAACTGTGGCTTTCACATTTAGAGTCACTGTACATCATGTGTGGTTACCAGCAAACAGATGTTCCACAAATGCACTTGTTACAACTATGGACTGTGAGTCAGCTGCAAGAAAAAAAGTTATAGGGGTCTGATTATAAAGCAGTGAATCTGACATTCACCAAACATGTCCTGCCATGCCAGGTCCATGTGAGTGATTGATTCTGAATGTTTGGTGAATGCCAGATTTACTGCTTTATTAATTGAGCCATAGATTTATTATGTATTGTGCAATTCCTAAACTCCCACCTATTTTTAAATCAATTGGGTTGGTGGAAATACGTACTGGCGTTCTAGATTCATTTTCCTCCATGGATATTATATGCATGGAGTATGTGAGTTTTCTTCTTGCAGGGTTTCTATAGAGAATGTGGCACAATTGAGCCGACTGTTGGAGGCCAGGGACTTGTGTGTATGATCCTCTCTTATTTGAAAAGCGCTATGGTATATGGTAATGCTTAATGTCTTATTTATACGTGTACATTGCTTATGTGCACTGTTTATTATACCATTCAAATGGGCTACCAATGCATAAGAACAGAACAAATGATGTGGATCTTGCATTTTTTATGACACATTACACTACAATCCATGCTAGTGCATTACCGTGTATTGTGAAGCACTGTACCCATGTGCTGTGTTGGGGTGCGATTCAAAATTAATAGAACTGGAACACACTGACCACACAACATAGTGTAACCCTCTTTGTGCAATGCAAATATGTGATTTCATCTGAAACCAATGTTTCTGTTTTGGCAGATGTTATCAACTATTGGCTTCTTGAACTAACCTCACATGGGTGCTTTGAGCAACGCCTGCTATTAAAGGCGGGCTCCACTCTCTTTTTTGTTGCTGGATTTGTTCACAGTAATTTGTCACTCTGCCCCTAGGGTGTTGCTCAACTGTAACTAGTTTTCCCAATCATGTTTTTTTTGGACTCATGTCACAGAGAAAGTAGCCATATGGATGTTGCAGAACTGCAATGCACTCACTTGGAAAAGTTTGTTGTAAGACAGTGGACATAGAAGGTCATCATTGTATCTCTTGCTGACTCCAGCATTCATTGTATGCGTGTTCCCTGCTCCTCCATGTGACTACTAAGGTTGTAACTACCCATGGTGGATTTTTACTGCTACTTGACATATAACTCAGAAAGGCACGCCAAGGTGATTGACTGCCCCAGTACCCCTAAATGTGTAAAGTGTGATCCAACGTAATGGTCATTCACAACTTATTGTCATCAAAACCATTAGCGAAATGGACCCATGACAATCAAACTGCAGAATAAGTGCTGTGTTGAGAAGTCCTATCATTGTACTGGGTAACAATATGTTTAGGAGCAAGCTGTCACCATAATCAGCTGAGTAGATTTGAACTGAACTACTGAACTCAATGATCTGGTCCTTATAAATGATTATTTAGTGTTGCCCTGCTGTAGTGATACGCTTTGTAACACATGGATGAGTTGATATGGTCATTGAAACTACAGCTACTACTGCAATCTGTTGTTCTATGTTATTAGCCATTTTAAGCTAAAGTAGGCTTAACAGAAATTGCCTGCTGCGTCATTCCAAAAGATTACTGGATAGCAAGTAAGGTGTTTGTTGAATAGTCTGGACTAGGAATGAATCTCATTTCTCAAATCCTTGTCTCTGTAACATTTATATGAAATTTTTGTCATCAGTAAGACAGGCCATAGACACTGGAAACGCACCCCTCCACCACTTGGAACCCTCCCAAATGTTATGGGCTCACCCTATAGTCCTGGTCATCCATAAAGTGTCAGGATGTGAACAGTGAGAGATTGAGGAATCTGTCACTACATATATATTATCACAAACGGCTTGTTCACTTGTTAAGTGAGAAACAAATAAAAGCAAAAAGTAATAAAGAATAAAGCATAAAAAAAAACCTTCAACAAACTTTAAAAGCCTTTTAGGCATATGCATGTATAAACATAAACTTGCACATATGACATACTTGTGTATGTAATAACAAATGTTCAATGCATAATAAATGTATCCCTGAGTATGGCAGAGTTAGAATACAAATTTCAGGGATGCCATTACAGGTAACTCTAAACTGATCAACTGTTAAGGTTTATAAAACACGACATATGGACAAATATGGGTATTGTAATTGTGGCTGTTTTAGGTAGCAGAAAATTTGAAGCTAGACATTTGGTTTCTGTTTATTCCACAACATCTTTTGATATTTTACAGAAAATGTGATTTCATTAGGTTTGCAGTGTGCAGTAAATTAAATTTGAATGTATCTTTTATTGAAAATAGAGGTTTGATAAACAGCAGTATGTCAATTGTATGTATTTAGTATCTATACAGTGGTAAAAGCATCACTTTGCTGTCTGTGCCCTGGTGAGGAGACTTCTCTTCATATCCTGTCCTGAGATACAGCAAAACAATAGGAGGGAATGCCCCCAAAGTAAGGGTGGTTCCTCTGTGTCACTGGAACAGCTGCCCACATGGATTTACCCTCACTTCTTGCTCTAAATGCAACACAAAAACATTGGATTTCCCATCACTTTTTGTCCTGGTATTAATGGTCAGGAGCAACAACCTTCTTGAGAAAGGGGTCTCCCTTTATGTGCTACTACATAAGCATATGTGTTTAAAATATTCTTTCCTGCGGCATATATTTGTATGTTGTGTTTATTTAAGTTACCTATATACACACTGGTTTGGGTGGTTGGTTAGTGGCCATTGAATTCATAATATCCTAACATGATGCTTCTCAGCATGTTTTGCTAGCTTATCAATAGGGTGTACAGGAAATAATAATGTAAAACTTGCAAACCATGATGAAAAGCAATATTGCTGTAATGTGCTGCTGCACTACGTGCTGTTTGTGTATCTGTTTTGCAGTAATTTGGGTTTTGGGTTGCATGCACTTTTTGTATTAGCTCAGTCTGCTCACACTCACAGGTACACCACCATGGAAACCTGCCTTTCCGCTTGTTAGCTAACTTCCTTTAAAGAGGCCATACAACGAAAAGGCAGATCTTTGTGAGTGACTCATTAAAGGACCTTAGCAATTTAAAGAAACAGGCTGAACTAGAGAGGGTGCTTACAGAGAAATTAAACCTGCAACACAACTTGTAAGACGAGTTAACCAGGAATTTGGCACCAAGATAAAAGTGCTTTGCTATGCAACAATTCATAATAAGAAAAATATTCATTCTTATATTAAAGAATAACTTTATGTGTGTGCTGTTTTTCTTTAAAGTGGATCCAACCAAATGTAACTTAAGGGATAACAATTTAAAAGCAGTTACCTGGAAGCACGCCAGTTTTCAAAATTGTACTGTTAAATTCATACTGGACTTTTATTTTTATGCAAGACTTTCTATACCTGTTCTTGTGCCAAAGAAGACCCCTCATTGTTTACTACTGAAAGGTTAAAAAAGAGAGTATAAAAAATAAAAGTTACAGTGCACAAAGACAATAAAGGGGAGAACACAAATGTAAGTCAGTTTCCACTACAGTGAAATTTCCATGACAGTGAAATTAAAAAATGTTGCAGCAAAACCAATTTTACTGAAATTAGTCACAAATGAGATCTGAAAGGACAGAAAATGTTCATGCCCTTGATTCTACGGGAACTTTTCCTATAATGTTGTGGGTAAGCTGTTCTGTCGAACAGAGAGAGAGACAATATTGAAAAATGGTACGTTTCTAACTTTTGATTTTTCACCACCAACTGCTCAGCAATGGAAGAATGAGTTTAGAAAATAAAATCAGTTTCTGTATTATTTCAGATGTGACAGATTTACAGATTTACAAATGAAAGAATGACAAAATCTTGAGCAGGTAAAACAGTTAACATCCATAAATTTTAAGACTGTATTCAGCTGTTGGCTTTGAGCTCAGCATTACTAGACTTTAGACTTTAAAAACTTTTGAAAGTGTATTATAACTTCTGTATGATAAGCGCTTGTAAAATGTTATGGAAGGATGCATATTTTGTGAGGGGCCCTTTAATTCATTCAACTAGAAAACCATTTGGACTTTATATACAGTAAAACTCTTACTTTTACAATTAGAAATCATGTTATAACTGCTTTTCTCAAGATTAAAACTCTCTGTTCTTTTTGAAGTGGTATTTTGCTTGGACAAATACATATGGTTTATGAAGATTAAAAAGGAGGCATGGTGCAGTGGAAGACCAAGCGAGCAAATTTATCACAGTGACAAGTGGTTTTGTTAAATTGTGTAAAACAGAGTACCGTATCATAAAGCTTGCAGAATGTTCCTAAGCTTAAAAAAGAATAAATTTTCTAAGAAAAAAGTTTTGTGTTTATTTAACAAAATGAACTATAATTTAAGGTTGATTCTACCTTACAAATTAGTTATAAACTGAGCAGTCACATTTAGACACAATATGCAACTGCTATAACAGGAGAGTGGATGTAAGATTATAAAAACAAAGGTTATTAGCACAGTATGCATCCTAGTCCAGCTACAATTGTCCCACCATTGCAGGATTGAGCCAGGAACTAATCTGCTCCTGAAATACCCATTAGTTGCTGGAGATGCAAAGAAAGTACATCTCAGGCTGCACAGCTAAAGGGAAGCAGGAGATGCTCCTATTTTCTTATTCTCCTTGCTGCTGCAAGTAACATCGCTGGACAGAATAAATGTGGGATTGCCTACAGTCTGTCTGCATATTTGTTTCTGTAACTTCAGCTGGGTTTTTTTATTTATGGGCAAAAAATAGTAGGGGAGGTAAAGGCCAATAGGCCTGCCATTGTAAAATAGTAGTGTCTGCAATGATCAAGTCTTTTTTTATAAATTTAGGTTTTAGTGTTTAAGTATTTTTCTTCTTCCATATGCTGTGTGGCAATGTAACACATACAGATTATTGGTTATCATGGTTCCGATTTATGGACCTTGTAAAGCAGTTCTGTACTCTGTAATATCTGTAATTTACCTGTTAGATAGAATTGTCCCTCCATTGGCTCCCCTAAAACTGGAGGCATGGAAGAAAAGCTCCTGCATATTAGTCTTTAAAAAAAAAATATTCTACATAGACAGCATCTAATGTTCAAACAGAATGTTGTAAAATCATGTAAGCAATGCAGCGACAATTACACTTACTACATTTTTTACAGATGTAATGATTTTGTAGGTAGCATTTATATGACACATTGTTAAGGATAGCTTTTATCAGTTAGGTAGTAATTATCGCACACAGATTAGGATGAAACAATGCATAGTTAACATATGCCAACCATACTGGATAGTAATAACTCTTTATAGGAGGAAGTGATACAGTAGTTAAATTGCCTTACAAGTGGTGTACTAGTAAAATCTTTGGTAAGAAATGCTTCTCAACATCATGAATACTTTTAGTAAGGAATCAGTTCTTTGGAATTCCAAGTTCTCAGATATATCTTTTTTTCTATACTTGAAGAAATATGACTTTAATGTAAGACTGTGAATAGGCTTTAAATAATAAATAATGTGTTTATTTTAACAAAAGATAAATTAGCTTTAAAACAAGCTCTCACTGCAGCTGCAGACACTGTGGAGGACCTAATCCTAAAATTTCCAGCAGAAGCACAGAAGACGTGCAAAGCATCCTTTAAGCCAGTGTTTCTCAAATGTTCCTCCTCCCAATCAGTTTAACAAATACCATTGCTATTAGAGGCATTCCTACTGGCCACTGCAATATTGTACTGTGAGCTGTGGATATATTAATTATAGCAGGGATTCCCTGAAGACCTGAAATTTATTTCAGTGGGTTCCTCCATGTTAAAAAGTCATGAAACTGTAAGCAGTTCAGCTCTCTTGGCCCCCCTAGTAGTGATTAATTATTTTAGCTCCCTGATTCAGCAACTAATCTCCCCCATGCAATCTTCCAGCAGTGAAAAAATATCTAGACTAGGGATGAGCGAGAATGCCTCTGGCATTGTCGCGAAAATTTCCTCGAACTTTTGGTTCCGCAAAATTTCGGCGATCTGATTTTAGGAGGATACTTAGGGGATTCACAGGATTCCCTGGGAATCCTCCTGTTTGTGATCCCCAAGGCACTAGAAGGTAATTAACCTCTGGTGCCTGGAGATCCTCTCAATGAATGCGGCCGTGGCCCCAAATGTATCATTTGTAAGAGATACTTATATTACAATATCAGGAGGTTCTCCTGTGCTGGGCATCTTCTCAATGATTGCAGCTGTGGCTGTATTCATTGAAAAGAGTGTGCGATCTCACAGATTAATTAACCTCCAGTGCCTGGGGATTGCAGAGGACTGCATGATGCAGCCCTGGAAATCCTCCTGTTCAGCGCGAGCTCGACCTCTCAGCGATTCCGAAGGTCGTTCTCGCTTACATTTTCGGTAAGTGACAAAGGCCCGATTCCCTGCGAGATCGAACTTAATATTCTTGCTCGCTCATCGCTAATCTAGACTCATCCTACTTCTATGCTCAGCAGTGACACAACATCTCAGCTCCCTTTGCATTCCCTACTATTAGTAAATCAGGAACTCAGGTCTCTTCTTTTCACCCTCTTTGCACCTCTACCCTTCTCAGAGCTCATCAGTCATCTGACCTGTCGGAGGATCTTCCTAGAAGGGACATATTCAATTAAAGGAAATACCCTGCCCAACAGATGCAAAATACAACTACACCACTAGAAAAAGCAAAGGCGTAAATTAAGCCTTAGCCTGTAATTCCATTCAGGCAGAGTTTTCTTTTCTTTTTATGTCACATAGTACATCTATTAGTCAGAAAGTTTGTAAATCACACCCTATTATTTGAGGTACAGGGATGTTTATTAAGCTAGAGCCCTACAAATATAATAATATTATGAAAAAAGATTATGATTAAAAAAACATATTCTTATTGGACTGTTCTAAAAACATATTAAAATGAATGCTACCCCGCCTTCCTACCCCCCAATTAAATAAATATAAATTGGGTGGAACAACATTTACTTACCAGTTAAATATAAAAGGAGAAGTTAGGTCAATATTGACTATAATTTATTTGCTTGTTTGTACAACGACAGCTTATCAGTGATGGGGAAAAATACCAGGCCTGCTTATGGAATTGTCAAGTCCATTTCCAGTTATTTTACAAAATGATTGAATTGAAGAAGCCAATACTTCAGCCTACATTCCTTTCAGCTAATAAAAGAAAAATAGAGTTAGTCTATATTTACTTGTAGTGGTTGTGGATTGTATTACTCTCCAACAAGAACCTGCCTAATAAGATGAAATATTTCCACTTTCCAGCTTATAACATTGTGTAACAAATAAGAGAAAGGTAAAACTAACAATGAATCTATAGGATACACCATATGGCTAAGAGTTTACAGATACTTACCCAACATATGTGGACACCACTGTAAACTACTGAGGTCAGGTGTTTCCGGTGAAGGGTACTGTTAAAGGGGAACTTAAGTTAAAATGCGACCGCATAGTTCTTTATTGCAGAAGGGCAGACAATATCCCTTCTACTTACGGGCCTGATCACATATTTTAAAATAAAAAAAATAAACTTACCTGTCCTCGTTCTATCATGGGTGGTCATCTGGGTTACAGACCTTTGGCCATCTGGATTGAGCAGACTGGATTGGTATAACTCCTACACATATGAGTTCATTCATCCCAGTAGCCAGGAGGAACATGGGCAGCTTTGTGTGTTATATGGAGAAGATTGCATAGTCACATAAACATGTTTTGTTGCAGAAGGGACCTGTCTGCTCACATTTTCTTGCAAATGTTTCATTCCATTTTAATGCCATAACAAACAATGACATTCTGGACAGTTCTGCTCTTTAATCCATTGGCAGCAGTTTGGGAAAAGCCCTATTCCAGCACAACTGTGTCCCTGTGTTCACAGCAGGTACCATGTTTGATGAGCTTGGAGTGGAGGAACATGAGTGTTCTGTCACTGGCAAGCAAGGTTTTCTTATAATTTCAGCACCTGACCTCATAAATGCTTTGTTGGCTGATTAGAAGCAAAGATGTACAGACACATGACCAGGGAGCAGCATGAGAAGTCCTCTTCTGCCATAACCAAATAATTCACCCATTCCCCAAAACCGCTCACAACAAAGAAAAGAAAAAACCATTACACATTCTTTGGTAGAAAAAAATGGCCACAGCAGCCCCCTTTATTAACACCATGTTTTTTAACACAACAACCTTTTGTAGTAACCATATTTTTAGAATTAACCGGAACAATTCTTCATACAGGTCCATGAAAGTCACCAATCTTCCTTAGTAATCCAGCTGTCACCGATCCCCTGCCAGGCCCCCAGGCACTCATACCCCGCCTCGGGGACAATTAGCGTAACCCCATACTCCAACTTAGCCTCCACAACAACCAAGTGTCATGCAAGGCCAACCTTACTGTCCCAAACCAAAACTTTTTCGTGTCCCCATCTCCTCTATATTTACATTACCCCCCTCTAACTTCCATGGACCCGAACAACAAAAAACCTGCCCCGGCCCTGCTGCTGTGACAATAACCCTACACCTTCCTTACAATAGGGAGGGAGGGTGGGAATACAGTTCAACAGCAAAATTTTCAAGGTTCTGCTCCCACCCCAGAAAACCCTGCTTTTTAAACCCATGACTCTCACCACCCCTTCACCCTCTCCTCCAATCCTTTTTCTTATATTCTTTTATTTTTTTTTTTTTGAACTATTAACCTTTTTCTTAACATCCTTGCACGAGGTGTCTTCACCTTCTCAACCCTCCAGTTTTTTTTTTCTTTTGAACTTTTAACCCCCCTTCTCTTACTTCGCATTTTTCTCCTTCACCTCCACATGGCTCCTCTTTTCACCCCTCTTATTTGGCCTTCAATACTCCCCCTGTCATGAGGCTCTTCGCCTATCCTGTTGCTTCAGGCCTGCTTTCCAAAATCCTTCCCAGAACTGAAAGTCTAAAAGCAGCGTAGGGGGTCAGCTGAATATTATAGCCCATGGTTTTGGAATAGGATTACCATGTTTTATATTTGTGATAGCCAGGTACAGTATAGGTCTAAAGTGCAATACACTGAGGAGAAAATAATGCTAATTTACTTGCTCTGGGGACAATTCATAGAAAATGGAGGCACACAACACATCATAAAGCACATGCATTATCACAATACAGTTCGGTTTAAATGGATTCCAACTGGAATATCAGTTTGAGCTATGCATAGCCTTTTAGTTGAACAAGATTTGCAGTATGTGTTCAGAAAAAAAAATCACTGTGACAGTTAAAGTATAATATTACCTCGGAATACAGCTTACAGCTATCTCTTTCATGGTTGGCTTTGTACTGCTACTGTGAGAAAATGCCTTTTGAGGCTCCTGTTCAAACAAAGAGAATATTTTTATTGCATATTACAAATGTTTTATGTAAATCAAGACATATGACTCTGGAATCTATTCCCCCTGGTATTCAGAAACATTTTAAACAACACACCAAGTGACAATGCAAATCTTGCAAATCTTGTTCATACAGCACCCTGAAGGCTGACAAGATTGCAAAATTCAAGTTTGTTCTGAGAGTTCTAACAAAAGGCCAACTTAGCAGTGTCATTTGTCACAAGACACCAGCGAGAGTTCTAATGTAAATTATACGGCGTATTCGCATGATGCACAGCCTGAGGACATGTGGATTAAAGCTTTGTAGATAAATGTCGCACAGCTAAAGTAACTGAATCACAACTTGGTTTATACACAAGAGCAATAAATATTAATATTGTGTGCTTGTATGAGGCTCCTTACACACGGGCATTGTGTGGCAAATGTCCCTACTAAGCGTGGGATCTGTAATACTGGGCCAGAACAAATGTGCTACATTAAAGTGATCAGTGCTTTACATTGCACCATCACATGTCTACAAATCATGGTCTGCAATCTCCTCTGCTGTATATGACACTGCAGGTTTATTCATCTCCATGTTATCTGCCAACATCAAATAAACGATTTACAGACAATGCTGCTGCATAGAAATTCAATTCAAAATGTCCTGCCATCTTACAACATGCAAAATGCTGCACAAACCCTTAATGTGCTCTCTGGAAAGGATCGTGAAAGATCCTTTCCAACGACAAAAATTGCACCTGTGTACGCAGCTTAAGGCTCATGTAGGAAAATAATGTTTGTACATGTTGGAAAATGTTGTCCAATTGCTATTTTTTTCCCTGTACTAAATCTAGTTTACCGGGAGTTAAAATATTCCTGCTGCTTCATAGACTTTAAGCTGGTGCTTCTGGAATCTTTAGCTCTGGTCATCACAACTGTGGTCATTTGACCAGAGAACCACAACTACCAGTTCTTGTCCCTTTTATAAACCCAGTTTGTAAAAGGCAGTGAATGTAACTAAAATAGGAAACAGAACGATCATATCATAATATATTTTTTAAAGGAGCAATTTTTATTACATGGAACCTTTATTACATGGAACCTTATAGACAATAATTCATGCTTAAAAAAACAGCTACAGTTGAAAATAAACTCCGTAAAATTTAAACCTTCTACATGACTCTCCATGACTCTCACATGGCTCAGTCTGTACGTATACCTGGATCAGCAGGAGCAGCGGGCTGATGTTGTCATTGCACAACCTATGTAATCTGCTAATCAATTCTGGCAGAACCTGTTGTGTGGAGAGACCTGGCTAGAAACATGAGAACACTGGGGGATTACAATCAGGGGCTTTTATTTACACTCTGTCATTCTCTTGCTTCACAAATGTTTCTATATTTAGAAAATAATCAGTTATTTTTTACAGAACAGCTTAGCTGGGCTTTTCCTGTATATTTGTGAATGCTTCAATATGTATTTTAATCAGTGCAGGGAAATAGAAAGCAAAAAACATTAAAAGATAACTGCAAACAAATGTACAGCTATTGCTTGGCCTCTAAACTGCATCAAAAACCTAAATTGAACCTCTTATCTATAGTATCCAGATACAGATCACTAGGCAGGTCATTGCCTAGTGCCTCTTAAATCCTCATTAGGAGTTGTAAACAATAGTGATGTCATCTGCCATCTATAATATAATAGTCAGGAGGGTGGGGTTTCTGCTAGGCAGGGGTGGGATTCTGGTATTTGGGGAGGAGCTGTTTCCTGCCACCACCCCACCCCCTATCATCTGAAGCCCCGCCTCCTATTTACCATCCAGCTTTTTTTAGGTAGTGAGATGGCATCACTATAATTTACAACTGCCAGCATAGATTGGAGGGGTGTTAGGCCCCAGTGGCCACATCTATCTATACTAGGTAGGTGGAGGGTTAAGTTTTGCATTTTTTTATGCACATTGGAAGCAAACTGATAATGCCATTGATATATACAAATACAGTTCAACTTTGATGCTAAACTCCAGCAAATAGCTAAATAGACAGAAAAACTACCCAGTTGAAATACACAAATTTATACAATTTTACCTGCAAAAGGATTTGTAATTCTGTTCTGTTTTTTTGTGATCCGTACACATGCATTAGTATTTGTACATAATTACTGGAAACTAAGGCCTGAGTCTCATTGAAGAAGCCACATATCCTCCCATATCTGGATAAATTGGTTATTTTACTGCGAAATACAGGTGAATACAGACTTTGATAAGTGGGTTGAAAAGGAAGAGGATTAGTAAGAGACCCTGTCACATTATATTTTAAATCATACGTGCATGAAATCAAATTCTCATACAAACTTTTACATGTTAATTTATTTGCAATTTTGTTTTCTGATGCGATCAGGGTTCTTGTTTAGGTACTTTCTATTATCCCCCAGTTGTGCTCCTTGAATGTTATGCTATCACACGAGCGAGGGCTGCATTATTCAGACATAGTCCACTTATGTTGCAATATTCTGAAAAATGCTATGCAGCCTTCTCTGGAGTATATGTAGACAGAAGGTGGCTGCAATAACCATAGACATGAGGACACACAAATAAGGTAAATCTACTTCCAGACACAGACAGCAATAAAACCTTGACAAAAGTTTTATGTGGTCCACATGCTATTAAAAAAGTTTTGGTTATACATGCATTTTAAACAGAACTTTTAAAAATCTATGATCAGACAGGTCATTATCGCAGAAAAGGACAGGTGATGTCCCTTCTACAATAATCCTTCCTACTTTCCCAAATGCACTGGGTATTTATCAAAAAAGCTGAGCTGCGCATGTCGAGTTTCAGCTTTGGTTAGCGAGGATACTCTACCGGCTTCCCCTGCACATGCTGGGATTTATTGCACTACATTATCCCTTCCCAGCCAATCAAGATGGCCAAAGAACATTTTCAACAAGAAGATGGGGGTGTCCTGTGAGGAAATAGGGACAAGTAGGTAGGTTTGGTTTCTTTTGGTGTTCAGGTTCTAGTGCTGCTCCTTCCTATTCCAGTTTGTGCATTACTGTGCAGGGGATATCGGGTGGCTGACAAAAAACTGCACTAGAGAGCAACCAATTTTCTTTGGGGATTAGAAATGCATTTTTGCTTTATAATATATTATATAATTATAAAGTATATATTAATATATAATATGATATATCTAAGAGTCTTGTTTAATATGCTCTAGATTTTCAGGTTCAGGATTTAGCAAAGGTTTAAAATTGTAAAATGTTCTGTCTTTTTGTTAACCTCACTGAAAAAAACATAATATCATGGAGTTATGGCTATGTGTTTTTATGATCCCTAATCTCAGTTCTATTAATAGTTGACTCTGGTCCTTTTAGACTATCAGTCACACAGATTACATTTTAGACCTAAACCTAGTTTTTGCTCTGTCAGATTTTCCATTTATCATGCTATTGTTTTTATCCCAGGACCCATCATCAATCTTACTGTCATCACACAGAGACTTGGCGTCCATTTGGATCTGTGTTTTTCCCAGACTTGCAATGCAGCACAAATTACCAGCTAGAAAAGCTGTCTTTGGCCAATATCCATTCTGGAAGCAGAGATGGATGAATAGGCACTTTCACTTTTCCCATCATTCCGGAAAACAGATAAACTTGCCATCCTGACATCTCTTTAACTTAACTTCACAGCATTTATGTTGTGTATGCCAACATAGAATTGTTGACTGCACTGGCAGATGAAGCTACTGACAAATTGTTCCCTCTTTCTTCATATAACAGGAACAATTTATGTGCCCATTAAAAAAGATCCAAACCATACATGGATAACATTTACATGCTTAAACAGTGTGTAATAAATAATTGGTATTTTCCCCTAATATACTGTTGTCATTTTTACATCTCATTGCTGCCATTTATTTCAGGCACTTTCTGTGTACATGCACTCACTCCAGGGTGTACTAGGGATCATTGTTCTGAACCAATATACTGATGGTGACATTTGTGAACCATGCTGGAGCAATGTCTGTCAGCATGGCTGCTGGTAGTCTCCATCAGGGGCACAATGGACAAGGTGACAACACGGGAGATGGAAGCAAGTGTCCTAATAAAACTCTCTTTTGGCCGGATTATCCAGATATTTTTTAATGAAGGCTGCAGCTAAAAAAACAATTTATTAGGTTTCATTAACATAGTAATGTTAAATGATAGCATATTGATTTATTTATGTTTATTTAAAGGAATGAAAAGCAACCTTCTCAAAAATAAATCCAAAATAGGCACACCTGCTTCACCAGAATGCTGCTTCTTTTAAAAGGAATCTGCTGCTTGTGATTCCTCTTGCTTTGTGTTAAAAAAAAATACCACCATACTACTATTTCTAAGATTTCTACTTTCATATGATTAAATGGTGGTACCCCCAATTCATAACAGCATCAACTATGGGAAGTGTCAGTCTTCCAGATGTTTTCCCTTGAAAAGAGCCTTGTTTTGGTGGTATGTCAGCAGAAAAGTACCGGGCTCTTATTTGGCAGTTATGCCTTTCTGCAGTGTTAATGATACAATCACACAAAATTACTGTTACTTTCAACAAAAAAAAACCTCATTATAAAGAAGTAAATGTTCATGTCCACCAGTACATTTTAAGGAGGTCTGAATTAGATTTGATTCCTGAACTGATCATGAACATAAATTATTAATGCTTCTATTTACATTTCTATACTACATCGTACATGGAGTTTGTCTGGAGGCTCTGTCCCTGTACAAGCACAAATGAACTTTTTGAACCTAATTATTATTAGGTAAACAGTGTCAAATGCATCAATGCCTTCTATATGTGCTATAACTTCTATATGTGCTATGTGCTATAACTTCTATATGTGCTATGTATTGGAATGAAACATTCCAGTAGTTTGTTGACCCCATTTGTGTTTGCATCTGAAACTGATTAGTAAGTCTTAGTGGTCCAGTTTAGTATATATTACCTGTTACTTCAAAGGGTAATAAATACTCATTGCTTTTTAGAATATATTTCCTGCCCTTGATAACAAGATTCTCGTATGTCAACCAGTTCCTGTGCAGAACAGAACACATGGAAAAGGCTATACTACCCTAAATCTGGTTACCAAAATAAAGTGCCCAGCCAGGCCAGTCTTGATTTATTACTATATTTTACAGTAATAATAAGCAAAATAATTATACTAGCCAAGTCCACAATACACAACTTAGCCCCTGGTAATGCAAATTGGGAGGTTGATTGGTAGCACAGTTTAGAATACACCACATAAGATGTCAGTGGGCCAAAAGTGTTGCTCTGCTTTTAATGATATATTGTGGAGACATTTTAAGGGAAACTATAACATTATTTAAATTTACAGTGACCTCTGTGAACATTCTGTCTATCACTACTCTGCAATCTTCCCATTGCATCATATCGGCCATTCAATCATAATACTGAGACTAAGAAGTTCTTATTAGGCCTACCCTGTTTTACACAAGGAATCAATTTCTATTCCTATTATTCCTACTAAACATTGTGCTGCACACCCTCTTATGCTCCAGTCATATTCATTCTAAGTTTTGTAATTCACAACCTTTATACCTATCACTAACTCAAGAACCAACTTCTTTACAACCTAATACCCCTGAGGAAGCCAATAGGTGAACCGTGTTGGGCTACAAGGCATTATACTACTTTTCCAGCTGAAACAATTTATGTTAAAATGCTGTACGATTTCAACCTATGCAGTTACTCTAGTTGGCTATTCCATTCCTATGCTGTCTAGTATGGCTATTCCAACCCCATGGCGTTTATGTTGGGAGTTGGTGAACCTACCTTTGTGAATGTAACATTATATGGATGTTATTTGTTACTTTGTTGAAATACACCTTAATATATTGAGCCACAAAACCCTCTCCTCTTCCTTTTTTATTCTATAGACATTCTGGTGGGAATGTGTCACCATTGGGAACTAGAGTTACAGGAGGTCAGAATGTCATTCAACTTGCAGCAACAATGCATACCTATTACATTAGCTATTTGTGGAATTGGCCTTTAAATTTCAAGTTCTTAAGTTGTTAATTATCCTTATATGCATCTGTGAGTTTAACATTACTTATTCCAAGAATGTCACTGGCACATTTAATTTTTTTTTATGGATCAGAAAAGATTATTACATTCCTAAAGAAATTCTATTAGATTAGAGAAATGGCACATTATCTTTGAAGTGTAAAGTGATATTACATACATTTTGACATTTGAAATAGTTTAGAATCACATCTGACACAGAATGAAATTGCTTCTGCTTTTCTGATGCATTAAAGAGCAACGCTGTGCAACAAGTGACAAGTCACTAGGGTACAAATTCTATCTAGGAAAGACTGTGTAAGTTCACTTAGTCTTAAAGTATGTTCAGCAGTCATATTCGATGTGGGTGGTCTGTATGTATACATATCAGATAACTGACATCTCCTAGATTGTAAGCTCTTCTGGGTAGGGTCCTCCCCTCCTGTCTCACTGTCTGTAACTGTCTGTGATTTGCAACCCCTTTTTAATGTACAGCGCTGTGTAATATGTTGACGCTATACAAATCCTGTTTATTAACAAAAATATTTATTATAATGATTGGCATGTGTACAGCAGTACCCCAACATTGCTCATGATCATTTTTTGGATACCTATCCTTCTGTGTTTGCTTTTTTAAATTTATCTTAGCATCAGGTATACATACCAAGCTCAGAAAGAGACAGGCTAGCCCTTGTGGGAACCTGATAGCCTGACACTGGGCTGACATTTTGCAAAACCAAAACACAGTGATATTTTGGCCTCTTGAATTTAGTAGCCCAGCACCTGTACTATCTATTAACAATTTGCCTAGCAAAGGTCACATTATATATATTTTAAATACTGGGGATAGGGCATTCTATGTAGAAACACCATTTACCTAGGGCTTCTTTCCACCTTTACAGGCTTGCACAAGCTGTATTTTTAAAGCATGAAAATGAATGTTGTAAAACAAAACCTTTGTGTAGAAAAATGTGAATATTGATGAAGCTGTTATGTGCCACAGTAGTTTTTTTCCTGCTTTTAGAAAGAAAATTAGAAGTTAAATGCAAACCCCATCAAAGATTTAAGGTAAAAAAAAATCTGCTTTAATGAAGTACTTGAATTTCCCTGCCCATTTTGTGGAAGAAGTGATCTGTCTGCAGAGAATTAACACAGAGATAAAATCCTCCAATCTGCAGGAATATAGCTCTGATTCAGTAGAAATGTTGGTCATATGAAGAAAAGACTGCTTCCACACAAAGTAAAGTTCCTTGCTTTGCAGAATACTTTTTTTTACTTCCAGCTGTGGCTGCCTTTCAAACAAATGAACTGTAACAGGTTGAACACCATTGTATTTTTTATAAATCTAGAATGTACATAGCTATTTTAAACTGAACGCTCAATTGGGCTTTATTCAAAAATTGCAGTTTCATTTGCTGTAGATTCTGTAATTCTATTTTTAGTTGTAAGCACACCAAAACCAAAAGGAATGTTTCATAATGAAACTGAAGGAAGATTGTATTTTCTCGCCTGCTTCCCACTGACTGCAAAATATAAAGGCAGAAAAAGGCAGTTTAAAGACAGGTATGGTGCTATAGTTTTCTTTCTGTTATTGGGAGGAAAAGTGGTTCTAAAAATAGATTCTCCATCAAAGTTTAAGTAATCTGAACAAGAAAAAAAGTTTAATGGAGCAGATGGTTTACAGATGATGCAAAGGAGATATTGTGCTTGATTTCTGTACAGTCAATTTCTGTTGTGCTTATTCTTTTAGAACATTCAAATGTGGGGAGTAAAATGTGGGGAATAAAACAGAAGCTGTTGAATGTCAAATAATAATACACCTAAATCATATGAAGTAGGGGAGGATTGTGGTATTAAGTTTATGGTACAGTTACAATAAAAATAAATTACTATGCTTTAGCCAGCCAGCAGCAAGTAAAACGTACATTTATTAATATCCATCCTGGGTCAGCTGCAGGCCTCCTTGCAGGATTCAAGCTTAAAAGTGGGGAGCCAACATTGCAAGAGCATGCTATATATGTATTATCTATTCTTAATTCCAAACTGACTCCCTATTTAGATAAACCAGGCCTGGTTGATGTTCTATTATACTTAGGATGTTCTGTGTACTTCCTAATCACCATACTGCTTCTATTTTTGCTGTCCACTTTCAGGCTGGGACCTATCCAGGATTAGAAAATGTGGGTAAATAATGGCCCCTGGGGATAGACTGAGGACATCTAGAAGTCAGAATGTTACAGGAAAAGTGTTTCAGTTTAGTAATCTCTAAATTTAAGGTGTATATTTGCAGCAAAAAGAGATGTTGTTATTTTATTTTCTAATGTGCTCAAAAATTTTAGCTTGTGTTGTCAAAAAAACACATTTCAAGATCATGTTTCATTGGTTTTACCATACCCTATGCCATAAAAAAGGAATTTTTAAGTAATATATATATCGCCTACACCCATATCAACTACAAGCCATTTTCTGACTGCTGGTTTTCTGACAATGCCACTATTTGCTAAGCACCCGTCCATCTTTACACATATCTTTCCGTGATAGTGTGGTATGGAATTTTGTTTTTGTTTGTGCAACTTGGAAGATTTCCTCACTTCTTGTCCCAAAAACACAAAGGGAAAGGAATATTTTCAAAGGCAGAAATCTGTGAGACAGTAGTTGTTTGGTTTTTGGGAAGGGGTTTAAATTTCTTTAAATTGTACTCAAATTAGTGGCTTCACTGGTATTTATTTTGTAATTTAAAAGGTTGTATAAATTGTAGGCAGTTTATCAATCAATAATAACATAGCCCTCACAACCCACCTGTTTGCATGTTCACATGTTGTACACAGGACCATTTTTCTGCTTTCTTCTGGTGCTTATGTTTCTGTCCAGTTTATTAAAGTAGAAGAACAAGGCAGGGTTTTTCAAAAAGCTCTTTTTTTTCCCTGGCTTTCGTGGCTAATTAAAGAGACGGTTGCTAAGAGATGATCAGAAGCATCACTGTTAGAGTCTAATGCACTTTTATTTTTTTCCCTACCTTTAACATCTAGGTTGTGGACCAGAGTTTGAGGTTTCCGATAATTGGTACGCTTGGTAATGGCCGCTCTTCAGAATTCTTTAACACTTCAAGGGAAACATAGACAATCAGAAAGACAAACCCAAAAAGGCAGTACCAAATGGGAACAGGGACATGACTCAGGACAACAGACTATGCTGGGGAAAGCACACGAGTTTTTTCAGATCTGTGATATTGAGGACAAAGGCTTCATTGCGCGAACTGATATGCAGGTAAAGCCAAAATTCGATCATAGCAAAATTGTGCTGTTATGTACCATGAGTTTTTAAAAACTTTTTTTTTAAAGTGGCATTAAACTTTAAACTTGTAACCTAGAAAAGCAATTTTTATATAGAACTGAATTATTGTGTTTTCTACTAGATTTTTTTTAATGTACTTCAGCATGATTTTTTCACTTATAAGATAATTGTTTGAACAAAATCAATATATTTAATGAGCAAGCTTGCCAACATAAATCCTAATATAGTAACCAAGAAAATATTTTATGTTAGTTGTTTCATTTTATATTAATCTGTTTTTGGTGGGTTTTTTTTGACATTGTGTCTTTCTTGTTGTATCATGATTTGATCATGTACATCATAATCATAACATGGTTAAACTGTTTCTTTATATTTATTTTCCAACTTGTTGACTAGCTTCTATGTATTCCATAAATGTATTAGTTCTGTACAACTTGAAGATATTAATATTTTTATCATTATAACCTTAAATAAAAAATTGTAGCAAAATGCCAGATTTATAATCGTTTGAGAAAATTCATCATCTTATCAGACTTTTTTTGGTTGCTCTTGCATACATCAACAGGTCGGTGTTTAGGTAAAAAAATGCTGTAAGAGTAAAGAATTCACTTTAAAACTGCTAGTAAATATTGGTGTAACTGAATATATCAATTGCAATGGAGGTAATAAATGAAGAAACTGTATATGTGCACTATTATTTTTTATTAGGAGAGGTACAGAACATGATATTGATCACTGGAAGTTATAAAGGAAGAACATCATGTTCTGGTTAAGAGTCCTCTTCATTAATCTGTAATAACTCAACATGTTTTTGTTTCAGAATCAATGAAACACATGAGACTATTGAATGGTATTTTGTGCACAATATTGATGTTATTTTAGGACACTGAAAATGTCTATGGGTGATATTGGAAAATGAGAATTGTCTAGTTTTTAATTAATGTCGATTTTGTTAATTATTTTTTTATTTTTATAGGGAATTTAATTAGCAGCTATTGTTGTGATAAACTATATTACCCAAACAATAATATTATCTGTAGTCTGTAGATCTGCAGTGAATCTGCAGTGATGTCTGTAGATCAGCAGTGAATAAAAAAATGAATTTCAATTTAGTGGGCTGTGGGGAAATATGAAAAGCCATGGGGGTGTGAGATGTAGAATGTGATTGTTGACTAACTGTGGTCAGTGTTTATACTTACTGCCTACGCAGAGAGGATGCAGCCATTTTGTTAATGAATCTGTGTTCATAAAAAACTGTGTTTTCCAGCAATGACATCATGTGGAGCTCGTAGTGTGAATGTTGGGTCTAACAATAAAATAGCCCTTTCTGCACTGTGCAAGTTCTGCAGTTAGGCTGGAAATCTATTAGATATGAGACGTGTGGGATACAATAAAGAGTAGGAGACCAAGGAAAGATACATTTCAATGAAAAGACCTCACTGATATGTTTTCAGCTTTGATTCATTGGAACGCAAAGCACAACAATTGCAGCTTGTTGACTATAAGGAACACAAGTAGCTCTTCAACAGTATAAAATCTGTAAATCTGTAAATAATTCAAAAAAAAAAAGAAAAAACAAATTCTATAAAAATGTTTGTTTTTATTTTATTAAAATGTTGTTTTAGAGGCTCCATGGAGAATTGCCTCTTAGTTTGGAAGAGTTGGAGAAGGTATTTGACACCCTGGATGCTGATGGAAATGGTTTTCTGACCTTAGAAGAATTCACTACAGGATTTAGTAAGTTCTTGTCTAATCATTTGCAAGGTTTACTAAATGAATAATGGCAGTTTACCTACCAAGGTGAGTTGTCACTTAAGTAATAATTCACTTAGCTAAGTGAATGTGGTGATAATTCAGTAAAGAGTAAAAAAAGAAAAATAGAAAAAAATGTTTTTTCCCTGCACATAAGAATATGGTTGAAGTTAGAACTTAATCTCACTTACTAAGCTAAATGAAATATATCAGATTTACTTTAAATGCTTGCATTGCATTGCTCTGTATAGGAAAAAAAAAAAGAGTCACAATACTTACAAGGCCAAAAAACAAAATATTTTTTTTTTTAAGTTGCTTTTCATTTTTCATTTTTAGTCAAAGTCTAAAAAAGTTGCTGGTAAAGCATCACACAAAGAGGTAAAATTATAGAAGCTCGAGTTTAAATTTATATAATGCCATTCTACAATTTGTACCATTTCAGGTCAGTTTCTACATGGAGAAGAAATTCCAGTCCATGAAACACCTCATGGGAAACTTTCAGAGCAGCCAAAATTTGAAAAAGTTTATCAAACAAAATGGGAAGAAAGTAATCAGGAAACACAGGAGGAGGATGAAAATACCCAGTTCTACAACCTAATTGACGGCTTAGGAGCCAATAAATTTTTGGAGGAGTAAGTACAGAATGGAATATGTAGTAATCAAGGAGCAAGCAGCTCACCATAATCATAATTAATTTCAAGAATATCTATTATTTTACACAGATTGACAGTAAGATGTTCAAAATATTTTAAATTGCACCTGATCCTTCCCCGATGTCTGTTGCTTCATACACATTAATGATACCAACCTAACAGAAGCTAGACCATCCTGGATCCTTTCCTTTGATCTGGATCGCAGTCTTGAGCATTAGAGGTATAATTTGAGAAAACCCATTTTGAAAAAAAAATATATTTTTTTTTACAAATGTAACCAATTTTTAGTTACATAGTCTGGTTGAAAAAAGGCACAATGCCAACTAGTTTATCTGATGAATGATTGTAGCCAGTTATATTCTGTCACCTGAACTTAAGCTGGGTACACACGTGGAATAATTGTCTTTGGAAAAGATCTTTCACAATCCTTTCCAACGACTAAGGACTTGCACGATGCATGAACGAGTGCTGTACATACATCACCGTTCTGTTATATGCAGAAGGGAGGGGGAGAATGACAGAGCGGCACCCTGCTGCGCGCTCTCCCCCTTCCCTTGCATTAGGATCGCTTGTCATCCATCGCCCGTGGATCCGTCCGAATGGTCGATTGGACGATGGACGAAGGGCACTGTACACATGCCAGATTCTCCTCCGATATCGACCCTGAGCTCATTATTGGATGAGAAGCATTGCATTTTGTATGTAGCCTTAGAAACCCTTCCTTATCAGTTTAATAAGCCTTTTCTGTCTCTTTAGTTTTACAACATTCTTTTTGTGAACTGGTGCCTAAAACTACTGCATATTCCAAATAATGGCTTACTAATGCTTCTTACAGGGACAAGAATATGTCTCTCTTTGAAGTCTATATTTAATACAAGAAAGTATTTTGCTAGTTTTGTAAACTGTAGCTTGGCATTGCATTCTGTTAAGTCTATCATATCCTAGAACACCCAGATCTTTTCAATTATTGACTCCCTTAGTTGTATGCCATGTTGAAGTATAACGCATGCATGTTTTTAGCCCTTGCGTGCATAACTACATAACATTAAACCTCATTTGCCACAATGCTTCCCAACTTCCCTTCAAATAGTATAGGAATCCTTGTATAGTAACTGCTATTTTTTGCCTTCTTGGTTGTCTAACAGTTTTGAAGCTGTCTTTGCCTGAAGCTGTACAAGAGTAGCCGTTCTGGCCTGACCCAGATGGAGAACTCAGAACTGGGATAATGCTAGCTTAACTCTGAGACGTTTAGTTGTGTGAAAGGATCCTTTTACATCTACAAGAATATATTTAAGGCGTGAATTGTTTATGCAGCTCTTTGATACCAGTTTACACAAAAAATGAGTTAAAGTCAGGAGCTCATAAATAAACAGTTCCAAGTTAGATGTGTACATATAGATAATGGCACTTCAGTACGTTCACATAAAACAAGATATTTTTTAGTCTTTGTTGTTTCGTGTTTATAGCCAAGTAGAAAGACAAGTCATTACACATTGTTTATTTTGGGATAAAAGTGGTGGCTCAAACAGCAAAATTTGTTCCTGCCTATTATTTATATATAAGCTACTAACCTCAAATCTAAAGCAATAAAAGTTAAAGCCTGATGTTCTTTTTTTTGAGAAATTAAAGCAGAAATAAGGGCTCCAGGGTACATACTGTATGGTTCTGTGATCACATGAAGGGGACCAGGGCTACTATCTTGCTTCTCCTATTCCATAGAGCAGGCTGTCACCTACAGAAAGTGTAAAAAATACACCTGCCATTCCACAAAAAATAAGATTTTACAAAAATAAATAAACACTGTAAACAAACGCATCATTCAGGGTAATGTCACCAGTGCATTCTGTGCATTAAAGGCCCATGAGAATGGCTTTGAAGGGTTTTGATTGCCCAGGCTATTCTTGCAGAACAACATATTGCAATTCTCACAAAGCAAGTATAAATGTGCAGCTTTATTGCACGTCAAATACCTGCTAGTCCCAATGGTGTAAATCCTCCCTAATATGTAGTGGACTATGGGAAGGCCAGAACCCCTTCCCCTACCATGATTACCTGCTCCTTTACACATTGGAGATTTGGCCAATATTACCAGTAGCATGGAAATTCTAAAACAAAAACAACATTCTTCATAGTACAATAAACAGTAATAATAAAAAAAACTTTGGCTTTTAAGCCAACTTAAAGGGAGAATGATAGCCAGATGTGGTTACAGTAGAGCTTTATGTCACCAAGAAATTGTCCAAATCTCAGTGGTTTAGTGGTAAATTACCAATAAACCCTGCATTTCACAGAACAAATTTTTGGAAATTCAGGAGCCTTATTAACAAACCATTTTGTTGTTTTAAGTTAATGTAATTGCACCAAATAGACAATGTTCTAAAACAATTTCCTCAACTTTTACAAGGTGTAAAATTCAAGGAAATTGGTACATTTTGCAGTTGGGCTAAAGTACTCAAATACCAAAATGGCAAAAATATTTGTCATCACAGAAACTTAAGGTCTTTTTTTTTGGTTAAGGCAAAAGGTTACCTTTATTTAAAAATTTCTTTAAAGGAACCAAAACTTTGGCCAAAACTTTTTTTTTCCATATAAAGTAATTAAAGTATATCATAAAGCATAACAAATTTTTTTTGAAGTGGGGAAAATAAAAATTAATGGTCAATTTTCCCCCTTTACCTACTTTTGGAAAATTTTTTTCCTTCCCTTTTCTGATGACACTGCAGGAAGTAGGGTAAAACCTTTAATTTCCTAACTAAACAAAGATTTTACCACCTTATAAAGTTAGTGTAAGGTCCTGGTCCAATACCAGTGCTTGCCAGACGCCAGTCCCCCAATCTAAGGCAGCACTCTTTGCCTATAGAAGTCTCCACATAGCCTTGGGAGGCTAGTTGTGCTGTCCCAGCACACAGTTGCCCCCAGGATTTAGTGTGCAAGGGATGGCATACAGCAAAGGACTGATAGAGGACCTGGAGACCACAGATAATGCAATACCAAGATTCCAGCAGAGGCAAGTCCAGAAAACTGAGCCAGAGGGCACACACAGGTTCTCAGTCCAGCAGACAAGGTACAAGGTAAAGACAAAAGCAGAGTCGGCATCACAGGCACAAGGTCGGTCCAGGCAGCATACAATCTTACAGTCGGCTGGCATCTTTGGAGAAAAAATTCTATAGGAGTGACGGAGGTCATGCTGAGACAAAACGAAAGCAAACCTCTTCTATAGGGACAAAAAGTAGTGAAGGAAAGGTAAAACTTCTGTCATATTGTATTTCTCCTGCTGATTACATTGAATACCCATCTTGTTCTCTGTTAAAGTGAGAATGTCATTAAACGTTTATGGATGGAGTTAAGGAAAGACGAGCCCCACTTGCTTTCAAGCTTTGAAGATTTTCTTATAAGGGTGTTTTCACAGCTTCAGGAAGCCAACGAAGAGAAGAATGAAATGGAGTGTGCACTCAAAAAGTCAGTAATTTTACTTTATATATTATAGCACAAAGACCTTACAAAAGTACTGCAGTCAGCTTTCAATGAAAGTATCTAAGTCCATATCACAGAAAGTTCTACTGCATTTAAATGTCATTACATTATGTCTTGAGGTTTACTTGAGTGCAGTTTTAATGTCTTGATTCAGGTAGCTTGGAGGTTCACCTCGTACCAACCTTTCAATTACCCAAATCCCCCCTCTCCTTTACCCATAATTGAGACAAACACCAATTTGTGAGCAGAAATGGCCATATTAGGCACTTTATTTACTAACCATATAACTTTATTACTTATACAACTTCCTTAAGATAACAAGTGGAGCTTCATACTTTTACAACAATTATTAACAGTTACCAACTGTGGCCATATTGTCCCACCAACAATAACCCTCTACCAGAGCAATCCCCAGATAGATGAAGTCCTCAGAAGGTTCCTTCTTGGCCAATTCAGCCCTTAGGGTCTGCACCAATGCAATTTATGCCCCTTTAGTTGCACCACACAAAATCGAGGTCGAAACCACACCTGCAAGCCTCTGATCACAGTCTTCGACAACCATCATTGTAAAAAATTTGCTCCTTTTCTCCACCTTCAATAGACACCATACCTAAGATGGGTTATTACCCTAGAAACAATGATATCACAATACTGCCCCCTCGAACCTCAACTTCTATCATCACAACAATGCCCCCCCCCCCCCAAATGCTTAACTAAGCTTTATCCTTCAGCGCTAATTTACAATGTCTACCTTTTATTCCCTCCCCCTATTAAACCCCCAATGCCACCTCTCCACTCAGACTTAGCCCAATAACTCTCCTTCACACCTGCTCATGATGGCCCTCCCCTATTTTCATTGCATTGGATTAGCTCCAGTTCCTACCTTCACTCCCTCCCCCAACCTACATTTGAAGGAAGTGTATTAGCATTCTTTAATATCTAGCTCTAAAATTTTTAGATTTAAATAGAGGTTAATGCAGGTAGAGGCTGGTGCAAACCATGACCAAAAAGCAACCAGAAGATCTCTATGTTTAACCAAACTTTTTTTTTTCTTTTCCCAAGACACAGTTTTCAATCCGGGCAATGCAGTCCACCCATGCCCTCCATTTGCATCCATGCCTGTTGTTCATCCTTTTGATATAATTCCCCTTCACCAACATTCCCCACTCTCCTTTCAGGTTATTCTTCACCACATTTGTAAACTGTCCACATTCCTTTCTTGTTTTCTTCTGCACTCCAATCCATGTCCAGTCTTTTACTATTTGTCAATTTTTCCCTTACTTACATTCATGTCTATGTATTCCATAGTCATTTCCAGCCCATTTCAATCCTATCTGTCATAATTGATCTTCACTTTAATGCTGGACAATTTTCCTTGTGGGTCATTCTCCATCTCATCTCCTGCTCTCTTGCTCTCTGTTGTCATTCTCCTCCTCTTTTAACTTAGCCTTCTTTTCTCTCCCACATTATTCCTCTTTTTCCAACTATACCCACTATCCTTGACTACTCCCGTCAGTATTCTCTTTCAATTTTCACACATAGACATACACACAACCAAACTATATATTTTATATATTTAACGCAAAAAGACTACATAGTAGACAGTGCACACAATTACAAAATGACTGTTCATGAACGAGAACACATATGCTCAGGCTGGTTGAACTATGATACTAGTTTTCTGACATTACAGCTACTGGTCCAAGACAGAAAAGGGGTGCAATAAAGGAAGGGATTTGTCCAATTTTTCATATATATATAACTGGTCTCTGATGGAAGAAAACAAACACCTTCTGGATCGTTATGGACGCTTCAGTTGTCAAAATGTGCTGCTGGTATGAAAAAAGGGATATTACGTATAATAAGGATAATTAAACCAGTTTTTACCTTTTAACCAGGAAAATTGCCACATATGATGATGAAATTCAGAATTTGTATGAAGAGATGGAACAACAGATAAAATCGGAGAAGGAGCAATTTCTCTTACAAGTAGGTTCCCAGCTAACATCTTTGTTCTAAAAACTTCATTATGCGGTTTGGTTTTTTTTTGTGTATGTGTTCTGACACATACAAAAATACATTGCCTTTACTGTTTGTGGGGTCACTGCAGAAAGTGAAAAACTGGGACACCTGCCAAGTACATACTTGTTTCCATTGACTGGTACAGTTAATGCTACAATAAAGACATTTTGGTCAATTGTGCACTTTATAATTTGTGGCAATAGGTTGGGAAAAAACCTTCTGTTTCCAGCATAACTGTCCACATGTGCACAAGGCCAGCTCCATAAAGACAGCCTTATTGAACACTTTTGATGAGCTGGAATGCCAATTGCATCAGATGTACTTGTCCGATACCAATACCTAACCCCACAAATGCTCCTTTGACTGAATAAGCACACATTCATTCAGACATTCTTAAAACTTATGTAAAAAGTGTTCTTACAAGAGTAGAGGCGTCTATAGCTGCCATTGTGGGAACACCATAATAAAGCCTATGGTTTTAGAATGGGTTGTCCAACAAGCTTAAATGATTCAGTGAAAACATCTGAGCTAAAACCCAGAGCTACAAAGCAAGAATATCAGGCAGTTAGTGACTTGTGCCAATTACCAACTTCCTAGTTATCCCCCTAAGGAGTGTATTTAAGTATTATCAATGTAAAATATAGACAGGAGCTGGCAGAATTTTCATTGGAGGTAATTCTTTATCTCACAAACAAAATTACTTTCTAATGTACCTGATCTAAACTGCGGGGGAGTCAGCTAATGGAACACTTGGACTTTTTTTTGCTTTGCAAGAAATATGGCTTAATTGAGTTGTTGTAGGAAAATATACTTGAAATGGGGAACTCTATGCTGTACATCTTCTATGTGTTTCTAGCAGCAATGATTACCTCAGAAGTTTTCTTCTTCCTTTAAAGCTTTTTAATGCATTTTGAGTAGGAGATGAACAATGGGAAAAGAGAAAAATCTATAGTGCATATTGCATCTTCAGTTTAGTCATTACACAGAAAATTGTGATAGCAATATTTTCATTTTTTACAAAAAACTAGAGGCAAAATGTACCTGTATTCAGCACTGAATAGGGATCATTTACACTGTAGTGCATGTGTTAGGATGTGCATATAATGCATACATCCCATTACACCAATATTACAATGCTTTTTATATTTGAAACCCTTGCAAAATCAGATAACCTTTAATCACAGGGTTCAGTGCTTGGACTCATGCAGCCAATCCCCAGGTTCAGACAGCTTTTGGCGGGGGAGGGAAGCATCCCAGCAAACCAGTGTACCCACCGCTATTGGACACAAAGTTCACACAGGGTTTAGGCCTAAAGCCTTCCAAATCATCTGTCATCCCCATGTGTTGCAACTATACCATATCTACCATTGTGATTTAACAACACATATCAGCATTTTGAGTTGTCATCAGAGCTTAGAAGAAAAAACATTTAGTAAAGAGACCTGTTTATGTAATTAGAACTTTATTCGAATAATCCACATCTGTCTTTACAAATGACTGTGTAAGGTCAAAGTTTATTTCCGTCCAAACAACTGCCCCTTTTTACCAACACTAATAATAATGCAACAAACACTGGCGAGTGTGGTACAATTGGCCTTTCGGCCATTTTAATATTATTACAGAACTTTTAATACATTTTAACATTTTCATATTAACTTATACTTCAAACCATAACCAACTTTAAACATCATAACAACCATTCCAGTTACCGGTCCTCAAAGACATACCATTACCACCGAATATGCACCACCAGGGGACCTGCACTTTGACATATCCGGCTCTCAGACGCAAACCCACCGCCCCAAGAACTATCAATTCCATTCCTTAGGAGACCCATACCATAGATGGCTCTCCTTCCCATTTAAAGGCAATTCCACACATCCCTGTCCTCGAGGACCTCTACTGCCACAGCGCCTCAAGTGTAACCCCCCTAAACTTGAGCGCCCCTCCACACCCTCAACGCCCAGATTTTCTCCTGTAATCCCAAGGACCACAAGTCAATGCCCACTGCATTGAGGTGCACGCCATCCCTGTGTAAAAAATGAGAAACATCCTCCTCCAACTCCTGATGGCAAACCACTATTCTGCCATTCCTCATTATAAACCTGCCCACTTCTCTGTTGACTTTTTTACGCGCCTTATTCAGACGTTTTACCGATCTCGCCTAGTGCCACTGCTTGTGCGCCACCATTTTAGGCCAAACTATTATCAAAGCAGGAAACGCAGTATGCAGCCGCAAAAAGATCCACTTTATGTCCCTTATTAGCTCCCTGATGGAGCGAAACCCAAGTCATTTCCCTCCAACATGCAATACCAACATGTCAGGTGGCCTATCCAATACTGCCAACTTCGGAACCACAGGAACAACTCTGCTTCATAACATACCCGGACAACCGATCCATCTCAGCACCCCCTCTTCCTGGGCAGTTCCCAGCTCACGTAGAAGTGCCCGACAATCCAAATTAAACCTGGGACACCTAAACAACAAAGCAACATTGCAGAAAAACAGCAAACAAAACACATTTTCCTAATGAAAAAACCCTCCCCTCCTCCCACTTAAACTTCCACCAAATGCTGTCTCACATAACTTTTATAACTGTCACACTCCCACCGTCCAATTCTTTTAATCATAGGTTCCTCCTGGTCCCACCGTGTTGCCTTTGTAGCCACCCCAATTTAGAAATGATTGTGCCGTTTACTCACCTGTCTTGAAACATTCGTCCCGCAAACAGCGCTGGAAAACTGCCAGAAACTGAAATCTGGACAACATCTTACCATCCAAGTGCACAAAGAAAGGCCCACCACCTGCCAACCGCTCTGGCAAAAATTCCTCTACCGCTGTCACCAGGCATACCCTACTACCAGGCATTCCACTAAACTGTACCTCAAAACCTTTACCTGCCTGATCCGTTTTTGAACGCTGGATCTAAACAGTCACCCTAGCTTCAACACACTGCACATCCCCCTATTGTAAACCCCCAACACCCTGTCTGTTAGCGCTCACCAATGCCCCTACACGAAAAGCTCAGAAGCATGTCAAAACAAACGTTCTCCGGGAAAATAAACACAACTCATACCCCATGACACACACACAAACGATCCCACAAAAAACACCAATATACTAAAGAATACCGGTCTCCTCTTATTCATCGCCACTCTACCCTTCCGCAAACCTTTTAAAACCTGCCGCACTGCAAAAGACTTTGTAGCATCTGGCACTACCAACCATTTACATAGAAATGCCAGACCCGCCATAGTCCTATTTACCTTAGCCACTTCTTTCCCAAACTCTGCACAAAAAAACAAGTAACAAACTTACGTTTTCTGCCGCTGCTCCCGAGTTTCCCAATTCATCACAGAAATGAAACCACTCCCGCCATACCGCTGTATAAGCTACCCAAGAAGCCTGCGAAACTGCCATATCAGTGACATCACGACACCACTACAATCTTCCACAACTCCAGAGGGCAGGGGACCTTGAACTGCTCCGCCTCCGGCGCCAGTTTCTGAGACTTGTCCCACTGCAGGCAAGATAATGCATCAGCCAAAGAGTTAGAAACCCCCAAATATACATTAAAGGACAAGCATAACAGAACCAAATACTTCAGCAAACGTATAACCGGTGCAGAAGATGCTGACTACTTATTGACTGCTTGGACTACTCCCAAATTATCACAATGGAATCTAATTTGCTTGTTAGCCAAACACTCACCCCACAACTCCACCACTAAAACTATAGGGAAAAAGCTCCAGCAAAACCAGATTAGACAACAAACCAGCCTCCTCTGACTTCTTTGGCCACTTTCCTGCACTCCACTTTCCTTGGAAATACACTCCATATCCCACAGAGCCAGCCGCGTCAGTGAACAGTTCCAGATCAGGTGTGCCCACTGGCCCCTCAATCTCCATTGCCTTACCTTTATAACCAGTAAGGAACACATCCCATCACATCTCCTAATCCTTTCTCAATTCCCCTGTCAAGCACACAAAATGTGAAGGGCGACGTATCCCAGCAGTAGCTGCCACCCTATTGGCATAATCTTACATGCGAAATTAAATTTTCCCCAACACGGACTGCAACTGCCTCAACTTCATCTTTTTTTAAACCGCGCACCGCCTGCACTTCCCTTTTCAATGCTGCCTTGTCCTCAGGTAACCTGCATTCCATGGCCACTGTATCAATCACAATACCCAGAAAAGACAAAACAGTGGTAGGCCCCACCGTCTTATCCGGAGCCAAAGGAACCGCAAAACGGTCCAATATATATTGCAGAGTGCCCAACAACACATGGCATACCCTTGAATCCGGCGGGCCCACACACAAAAAATCATTAAAGTAATGCATCAACGACTGCACACCAGGAAGATTCCACACCACCCAATCTGAATGATTCAAGAACTGAATGTTTCGAACAAAGAACATGATACAGAACACCCCATCGGTTGGCACCAATCCACATAAAACTGCCCCTGCCACCTACGCCCCAGCACCCGCAAACTATCAAAGATGATACCACCAGGTTAACACATGGCGGAACATCAAACCGCCCCACCATCCTCCCCAAACTCACCTCTTTGCTCAATTTCTCCAACACCACATCAGGCATTCTCAACGCCGAACACAGATTCTCTGGGAATGGCGGAGCCCTTTCAAGGGCACAAGGAATGTGAAACACCTCCTTCAATCCCTTTCTTTAATAAGTCTTCCTTCACCTAACAGGATATATTATAAATTAATTTTTTTGCATCGTGTATCCAGAATTTTATACGAATACTTGTAGTCTTACTTTTCTACAGCATGGAGTGGGTAAAATAAATACATTGTAAACATAGGATGAATTGTTGTCACAGACATAAAGGATATGCAGGTCTCTATAAAGGATATAAATTATTAATGGGAACTAATTAAACACATATTTTTTTACAACAGGAAAAGGGAATGTAAAAGAGACATAAAACAAACATTAATTTTCTTTTGTTTTTTGGCTTTAGTGAGATTTTAGGTATAGACATGTTTTAAATAATGAATTATAAGTAAATTATGTTGGGCTGCTGCTAGTGTATTTACCCATTGTTTGCTACTGGCTTAAGTTGTTTTATTATATAATTTTTAATTTATTATACAATTTAGGTTATTGTTATCTAAATGATGCTTTATTTATATTTCAATCAGGACACAGAGCGATATCACACTCGCAGCCAAGAGCTGGAGAATAAGCTGCAAAACAAAGAGCAAGAATTGGAGCTTCTCATGAACAAGCAGAAAAGGGTAATTACATCCCATCATTATAATACCACTCTAACGTGTGATGGTTCTACTTGCCAAACAATTTGTAATTCTGTTCATCCAAGGTCTGGGATTAAGACAGCTCTGCCATATGGCACTATCCTATTTGTGAGAGGACCTGAATTATTTTTCATAGGTAATGTGTACAGGTCTTGACCCTTCCCCAGCTTGTGACTGGACAGTAAAAGAAGGAACAGCAGACTAAGGAGTGTATATCTCAGTCACACTGTTTTCTGATCCTATCAGCATGCTTCTTGTTAGCACACCGTATAAACATTGCAGCACAATTGCTTAAGGTTGACTTTCTAAAAAAAATGCTTTAGTTAATTAAGTCCACATATTTAGTGGAGCATTTTATACATTTAGAACTTGAGACATTCATGCTTTTTGCTGTCTGCACATTATTGTCCTGGTAACAACATAGATGGGAAGAAAATCTCCTGGATAAAAAAGTCATAGACAGAGATGGAAACCAATAAAAGATTTTAACATTTGCTATTCATGTTATCACTTATCTAAATACATAACTGAACCCAGGAACATCTTGAAACATACTGCAGTTTATAAGTTTATAGTTGCTGGATGCATTAGATTGTCAAGTTAAATAAAGTTTCAGCAAGTACAGAAAATACAAGTCAACATTTTTTGTCAGCTGAAAAGACAGTGAAAAAATGTTTAATTTAGTTTCATTGGTCAACATGTCTTGTAAATGAAGAAAGGGAGATATGGTTTAAGCTCTACTTGTGTGACAACTTTGGCTACCCAGATACAGTGAAGGAACATAGTCACCCAGGGTCAGGAAGCGTGTATATCTACAGGCCTACAAGGTACACATTGAAAAAGAAAAGCCTGAAAAAAAAACTGTAGCCTCCATATCCAAGGTCTGTAGTATATTACATTTATGTTTTGTATTTAAATTTGCTTTAATTGAGATTCCATCTCTTTTTTTCCAATGTAGCCCTGCTAGTTACATGCCTGTGATCTTTCACAGGTCAGTAGCGAAGGGAACTATCATGCTACAACTGCTTGTGCTCTAAACATTGGTAATAAAAAGTATTTCTGCATATTAATGGTATGATTTATATATAAATATATATCCCACAACAGGACATTTCAGCCAATGAATAATACAGGAGAATGAAGGGTTGTAGTTTATTAGTTCCATACTTTATGATATAAAATGTGCTACAACTTTGCGGATGTAAATCATAGATGCACCGCACTAATAGCACCCATAGAGTAGCTATAAGACAGTGCAGTTAATATTGTACTACACTACACTAAACTAAATGGCATGAAGTTGTAGTGGTAGTTTCCATATTCTTATACTGGCAGGTTCCTTTTATTCCCTCCAGTCTTACCAACGCCTGACCTCCACTTTCTGTTTACTGCTGCATGACAGGTGCACTTTAACTGGTATGACCTAACCACTAGCTCTTTACACTATTCAGTAAAATCTTGGCAGCATTCAGCATTGTTAAATAATCCCTTTGATGTCCTAGAGACTGCATAATAGAAGTATGTAAGTTTTTTCTCCCAGTTGTTTTCATGTTTATGTTAATCCGGTTGTTTTCATTTTGTACATATTAAGTACTGCTTTACCATGAGATGAATCAGGCATCTAGGATGGAACAGGAAGAAAATCCTTCAACAATTCAGTTATACCAATTTAGGCCGATTACATAATCCTTGTACAGTCTCCCCTCTTAATTTTGTCTTTTCTGTTTGCATCAATTCAACTATCTTAATAGACGGATATCATAAAAGGATTTTTGTGTTGGTTTTTGTTGTTCATTTGCTGTTTTTTTCCCGTGTTCCAAGGTTGGTTGAGTCATTTGTTACATAAGAAGACTGCTTTTGTTTTTCACTAAAGGCTATTTATGTGGCTCCTTTTAGCATAATTGTCCTCCAGTCCTCTAAATGAGTTACAGAGCACAGAATGGTAGCTTGGGCTTTAAGTTAATAATATTTTGAAATGTGAAGTTGTTAATGGGAAAGTCTAAGGGGTATAAACTGTGCTGCCTCATGAAAATTCTCTGGGGTTCATTTGCACATCCAGCATTGAGTGCATATGGAGGTATTATGCATTTTTTTGGCATCACAAATTTTTTAGTTTTTGTCAGTACTAAAATACCAGTAACAATACCTAATGTTAACTTATCTCTTAGAAGGATTCTATCACTGGTCTACTGCTAACCTCTAATGAATAACCCAATCTTAAAACTTTAGGCTGCGTACGCACGTCAGATTTTTGTCGTTGGAAAGGATCTTTCATGATCCATTCCAATGACAAAAGACAGCGCTGTTCTGCTCTATAGAGAGGAAGGGAGAGAATGAGGGAGCAGCACCACACTGAGCTCTTTCCCCTTCACTCCCTTTGCGGTCGTTTATCTTTCGTTGTTCGTGGATCCGCCAGGGTGGACCCATGAATGACGTTAGACGGCCACTGTACACATGTCAAATTCTTGTTCGATACTAGCCCTGACGCGAGAATCGGACGAGAATAATTTGACGTGTGTACGTAGCCTTACTCCTAAAATGTACCTTTAAAACTTTACAATGCTCCAAATTAACTTTGGGACAACCCATCCTTTGGAACAACCAGACAAGGTTTATCTGACACCCAAGATAAATATTTCAATCTGTGTATTATTCCCCACCCCTCTGAGATGGATGCAGCTTTCACATCAGTATGGTGCAGAAATGACAAAGTAAGCTCTTATTTTTGATCATTCAAGTACTTGGGCATAATTACCCTAAAAAAAAAACGTGCTTTTTGTTTAATTTATTTTTGTAGGGTTTTTAAATTAAAGCTAGTTTAGTTTAGTTTTATTCATTGTTCTTTTTATTAACATTTTTATTCAATGCTATTTGTGTTTTTTTTTTTTTTTTTACTGTAATATTTAGGTATATTAATGAGGCTAATAATGAGCTGTTTTTTTGGCAAAAGAACAGGTTTTGTATAGTTATTTCTGAGACTATAACTCTTGGAAGCCATTTAAAACTTTTACCACCATCAAGGCCAGTTTTCTAACAAGACCACCATATATTTGGCCTACGCTTTCTCAGACTACTCCAGCCTCCCTCTTTATTTTCTCTGTATTATTATTATTAGCCAGTATTTATATAGCGCCAACATATTACTCAGCGCATCAATCACAAGTTGTCCCTCAGAATCTAATGTCCCTACCATAGTCATATGTCATTAACATAGTCTAAGGACACTTTTTAAAGAAAAGACGAATAACCTAACTACATGTTTTTTGTAATGTGGGAGGAAACCCATCCAGACACAGGGAGAACATAAAACTCCTTGCAGATAACGTCCTGGCCGGGCCTCAACCCCGTGACCTAGTGCTGCAAAGGCGAGAGTCAACTGAGCCAACTGAGCTGCCCTGTAGACTGTAATGCTGAAGCCATTTATTCACAGGCCAGCAGCTAGCCTATTGGATATCAAGAAGCACTAAGCAAAGTACTGGCCTTATTATGAACATTACCTTTTTCACATGTCACTAGCTTTCAGTGTAGCAGGGTAGACTGGCTTATTTAATCAGCTCTTATCACGGTACACGTACAATTCTTCAAAATGCTCTGAATGGTAAAGCTCTAGCAAAATAGCAACTGTAACAGAAGTGCTGATAACTCTGCCTCTTTAAAAATCATAGGACCAAGCATGGGGCAGTTGCTGTTTGGCCATCAGTGCCTCTGCTTTGTTGTATTTCTTTGTACTGCCCTATTCACAGTATTTTTAAAAAATATTGGTTTATTACAGGTCCATTAGGAAAGGTTTCTGATCCATTTTTCCAGGGGACCTGCACATGTTTATCTACACTAGTGTTTATATTTGTTTCTTTTTGATTTGAGGAATGTTTAGGAGAGCAAACAGAGAACAAAACATCTAAATAAAGCTTCATCAAGGTCACTACATATTCCAGTCTTTTTGCGTCAGTCTATTCATTGTAACTCAGTGCTTTGCATTCCTTTAATACCCTGTATTTCTAAATTTGTTGCAGCTGGAGACACAATGTACAGAACTCAATAATGACAAGTATGAAACTAAAGCAGAAAATGAAAAGCTTAGACTGACAAACAAAGAGATGAGACGTGAGCTGGAACGGACTTCTCAGGAGCTCCTAACTGCTCAGAGACAACTGAAGATCCTGCAGGAAGAGGCTTCCCAGCTGCATGAGGAGAGAGAAATGTACATACATTGTCATAATTGTTATCAACATGGTTGTTAGGACTATAAGAGGCTGATTTAGGCTGCGTACACACGTCCAATTTTTATCGTTGGAAATGAACAAACGACGAACGACCGATTGGCCAAAAATCGTTTGTAAAAAAAGTAACCAACGACGCCGACGAACGAGGATAGTCGTTGGAAATGAACGACCGGACCGGCGGATCGGATTGTACGACGATCGTTGACCATCTATCGTGTGTACGGTCGTTATATATACTGTGTGTATATATACGTGTGTACAATATCTTTGAACTATCGTGTCGTTATCTGTATGTACAGGATCAGTGCTATACGATCGTTCGCAGATATCGTGCAGGATCGTTCGTCGTTCGTTTACAAATAATTAATAATTGGAAGTGTGTACGTAGCTTTACAAAAAGATGATATGATTTTATAACAAAGTGAATTATCATCTCCTCTTTAGTGAATCAGATAAAGCTCTGTTGACTTTAGCTATCCAATCACATGCAAGGAAAAATCATTTTTATTCTATTTCATTTCATTAATCCTCTTTTATTGCACATGATTGGGTATTCTTTGCAAAGTGAATTTTTGCAACATGTGCTAAGTTAGGTAAATTAGTCATTGATGTGAGATAATAAATAAAATAGATTAGAACAATATTTTGTTCTCCATGGGATGTATTTTCCATGGCAATAATATATTTGGGACTATTGACAAGGCATATATTTGGGCATTGAGGTACAGGTGTGAAACTGGTTTATTTGGTGTTCAAATAAAGAGAGCCATTTCTTCTGATGTTCTCTGTATTTAGAAAATATACTGTATAATGTTTTGGGACACCAGTAATGCACCGTATAGACAGATAGATGTACAATTATTTGTAAAAATCTTTTATAAATTGTAAATTTATTAGGATCACATGATCCCCTATTTTTTCATTGAAAAGAAGCATGCCCCCTGAAAACTACCAACCCAATATACCTGGGCATATGCCATTACCCTTCTAAAGGGAACTATGCTTCCAAATTTTTAAACATTTCCAAATGTTCATTTTTTTAACCTAACCATTCTGCTCAGGCACCTTTCACACATGCTCTTGGTCCCAGACCTGAAACACCACAATTGCAAGGTTAGCTTTACAGTTTGTTTTGCTGACCATTGTCTTTAAGAGTGTGAGAAGAAATCAAAAATTTAGTTATCACCAGAGCAAGAGGTGAGATGAAATATGGAATCCTGTCCAGTAATCTAAGGTGATAATAATCCTAATTTTGGTGAGACTTGTTTTCTCATTTTGTTGCATCTCCAGGACAATAGGAGAATGGAGATCTCCCCAGTAGGACACAAAAACTGTACTGTCTGCCAATCATCAAGGCCAGGGTTGGCACAAACATTCAAATATTGTGCATGACCTAGTTAGGAGATTACTAATTTTCAGTCCACCAGGTTTTATAAAGCATGAGAAGGACTGGATTGGAGTCCTTTTATATTGGGAGTTAAATGGGAGTTGCCATTTGTCACTTATTTTGAAGGTGCGTGTTCTAGAGCCATCATCTATTACTTCCATTTACTACTTAGTAAGTTACTGACCTGTTAGATTAAATGCTTATGAATGTCTGGTGTCCTGGCACATCACCATCTACTTATGTTGTGTCCATAATACAATAGGTAATGAAGAAGTTGTTAGAATCAAAACGCTTGCATTTGCACATGTAAAAAAATATGAAAAGGAAAGCTCAATTGTGTGGAATACGCTGAACCAATGCTGGGAAAATTGCTGGATTCATGTTACTTTTCAGTTCTGTATAACCACCAAGATTCAACCATGGCTAGACATGTTCACTATTTTCTGTTTATTGTTTCCATTACAGGGAAGTCTATCGGGTGACAGAGAGCTTACAGCGAGAGAGGACCGCACTACTCAAACAGCTCGACTTGTTGAGGTACTTTAAGTTTGATTGTACCTGAATTGAAATGTTGCACAGTATTTATTTCTTTTCAATTTAAAAATTCTAAACTTTTTTTCTAAGTTTTTCAGTTTTAGGATTTTTAAAATAAATAAAAACTTTCACTCTTGCATCTTTCATAAATGCTTGTGCACAGCTGAAACTACTGATGAGGGCATACTACTAAGTACTTAACCTAGAACTACTTAGAAGGTTTGTATGACATTGGGTTGTAAAGTGCAGTAAGAATTTTGTATGGTAACTATGGCCACTTTCATATTTTTTCAATTTAGGGAAATGAATAAACACTTACGGGATGAACGGGACAGCTTTATACAGGTAACACACAATTCATAAAGAACAGATATTCATTGCCAAATGACATTCCCTAACATTAAGGTGCCATTAGTTAGTTATACTCATCATGGTAGTTAGGTAGTTAGTCCGCCCCTTACCCAATTCCTGTTCTCCAAGCAGCAGGCTACTTGGTGATATGCTAGCTCTATACTTGACTTAGACCCAAATCCTATTGCTGTCTATGATGTTCTAGATAATTCTTCTCCCCTACCTTTTATGCCCTTCCTTCCTACTTACTCCACCCCTTCTTTCTAACCCCACAAATCTCTCACTGACCCCTCCTTCTAACTAACCCTTCCACCGTCTCCTCTTCCAATGCCATCATGTAGGCCCTATGCTTATCTTTGCTTTTTGCTGTGAGCCTTCTTGGAAGTAAGGAGGGCTTTATATGACTTTCTGCAGTTTCTAGTGCATACAGTCAGAACCTCACAGTGAGAGATATTCAAGATAGTAAATGGGGAAACAAGAATAACAGGGAGTCCCCAAGCAGAAACCAGTTGCTGTGCTGCTCTTACACCATGAGCCTAAAACCAGTGCATTAGGGCCCATTCACCCCATTGCATTGTTGCAACGCACATTACATGTGTTACAGTGTTTCCCAACACACAGTAATGAAATATTATGCATTGCAGTATTCTGTTTAACAACGCTATTTTAAGTATGTTGCGGTAGGTTGGGCTGCCCATTCAAATGAATAGGATGCTTTATTATAATGTCTATTAGTGCCCATGTGTTAAACACTTCAATTATTCTGGCTGGTGTAAATAAGCCCCATATGGTTAGCTACATCAAAAATCTGATTGTGGCATAAGACTGTCTGATTATAGGTTTTGTAAATATTTCTTTATATTACAGCAAAAATCAAAGATAAGCTCATCAAAATCAGTACGCAATCAAAGATCTGGATCTGTCATTGGAAAATATTTTGAGAGGAAGCCTTCTGTGAAAAGGTAAACATAATAATTGCCAAGGTAAATGGATATTTTACTGAGAGTTATGTTTTTATATGTTCACCATATTTTTTGGAGTGAACCTGTGCTTCTCCAAAGGTGGACCAAAGCAAGAGGTTCATATTATTTATTAATACTTAAAAACTACCTTCACTCTTTTGGCACTACATTCACCCAGGGAAGCAAAGTGAGGGGTATGAATTAATCCTTTTTATATTTTTTGATCCGAACAAGCATGCAACTAGTAAATGTGAGAAGTAAGACATTCTGATCAACATATTTATTTAGAGTCAGTAACAAAGAATGAAATAAAGCACTTTTATAAAATACCAACAAGTAACAATTATGTTAATATAAAAGATTTAACAGTTGAAGTCTGTATTTTTCTTATTAGCAGATTTCATTTTTTATATTGAAAAACTTGTAGCCGATGAAGCTTTACTCTGAACACTAGTCCGCTACATTCTTTTCTTGGGAAATGTACTGCTCAACTTTTTACAGGTAGATTTCTTCCTTCAATTGCCAAAAGAAAAAAAAAAAATAACAAGAAAAGTGTCTGAAAGTACAATTGTCCCTACCAATGTTGGTTGGTATGCTGTAATGGAGTTTGTTTTTTGTGTAAATCTAGGTAAAGGTAGAGAGCAGTATTAGCTTACCCAAAGCCAAAAACGTCAAAAGCTGTCTCCTATTAGCAGTGAGCTACTTCAACAGCATAGGTTAACGGTTTTCCTTTGCTTTCCTTTCCTCCTGCTGATGCACTAAGTTGGCTGTCTCTTTTCTGCCTGTCCCTGGTAGAAGATCTTACAATTGACATTTATAATTTTTATTTAGCTATTTGCTACAGATCAAGCAACAAGGTTATGTATGAAAAGTCCAAACGTCAGAACCAGAATACAAATTATTTTTATTGTAATTCTGGTTGGGTCAGTTACCATGCTAGAAAGATTGTGACCTTATACCGAGATTTTACGTGTTCCACAGTGACTAGCTTCTTCGGGAATGGTAAAGGGCAATTCAGTTGTTTGGTTTGCACTCAGTGGTAATAAATGAGTAAGTCCTAGTGTAGTAACAAGCTTATACCTATTTGATCATATCAGGA
>NC_092859.1:34499018-34531076 GCF_032062135.1 Pyxicephalus adspersus
TTGTAGTCCATTTTAGGAGAACAGAAGGGGCGATTTCTCTCTTTTTAAAGTACAGTTAGTGAGGATAGGAAATGTGTTACTAGCTGGATCACCAAATGAAAATATAGTAAATGAATTCAGAAAATGTTCTCAAAAAAGTAATAAAGCCAACAAATTTAAGAACTGTTCAGCAGCAATATATTACATTTCATACTTGTCCTCCAATTGAATATGCTTTAAAAACTGTATACAGGGTACACGTGTGATCCTAAATGAACTACAATATTTATTTTGGATTTAATTAAACTTTATGTATTTTCATTAATTTTCATTCTAAATAAGCAGAGTTTTTTCCATGAAGCATTTTTACCTCAACTGTACTCTGGTAATCTATCTCAAGTGGATTTTTCAAAGACGTCATTAATAGCCTTTGTGTACAACACGTTCTGGTTTTGACTTCTTTCATGCAACAAATGTTCATCTGAATTCCACCCACATTGATCATGTATTGGAAATGTGCATTTACTTTACACCTAAATTAAAACATTATTTCAATTGCACAAGGGCCGTTGTATAGATCTTGCATTTGATTAGTAGTGGCCTGGATTTCGAAATGATCTTTGTCAATGGTATGATTAATAAAAAGAATGCTTCTTTTTAGAACATTTCATTTTAGGAGGCTCGCCTGGAGCCCCAATTACCTCCAAGTGCTTGGTGGACTATTTTATGTTATAATGCATTCTCACATCAGCTAATTATTTGCTAATTGGAAGTACACCCTCAGAGACATTCTCAATTATTATGCCTCTTCAGGATTAATTGAATTTGATGAATTATAGACAGAATTCATACAAAGGCCAGGCACAGCAATGCACAAAGCAGTCAAAGTGGCTTTAAAGCTAAACTTCAGGCATATCTAAAACAAATAGCATTTGGCTCAGATATTCATTCCTAATAGTTGTGTTAATTTTTGTATTAAATTTTAATAATCATTACATAAGTGTCTAAGTCTGTTGTGATCCCAGCATCTTATAATCCCCTTTGTAATTGACACCCAGACTATGAGTAAAAAGGGGCAGTGTTAGGAGCATGTCAGGCTTTGTTGCATGCATATGGGCTGACAAGGAGCATTTCTATAATAGGAGAGTGCAAAGCATAAATAGCTGATTTCTTATTGGTGTGTGGCTGCTCCTTTAATGTCCAATCAGCAGAGTTTGGACTAAGTTGTCACCCCTCAAGACCAAGTCGAGTCCCAAATCATTGACACCAAGTCCCAAGTCAAGTCACAAGTCACCGAGAATTCTTCAAAGTCGAGTCTCAAGTCGCTTCATTTATCTCCATTTGTCCCCATAAAGAAACAGAGCTCTGATCCCGTTCTTGAGCACAGGATCGCATTCTAAGTCCATGGCTTTTTCCTCTGACAGCCGTCAGAGAAGAAAACCATGGACTTAGAATGTAAGGAAGGCAGGGAGGAAGGCGGTGTTACAGAGGACTCACTGCCTGCCTCCCTGTTCATTTCAGCTGGCAGCAGAGAAAGCAAGTCGCAAGTTGACTTGCAAAACCCCCAAGTTGCTGAGCCATGTAAACACCAGTTGCTGAGCCATGTGAATGCAGAGGATAAGGATTCCTAGACCCAGCTGTAGGTTGTTTCATCACAGAAAGACAGCGAGAAATAAAGAAAGAGAAAAAGAGATTGCACTGAACAGTGAGACGAGCACAACTATTCATGTTAGTGAGATGGTGCCGTCACATCTCTCCAAGAAATGTATCCTCTGTCAGGAGACAAACCCTTTCTTTTCTTATTGTGTCTACAGCAAGAGAAGAAAGGTAAATCTCCCTAATGGCACACCGATGACAAAAAAAGTAAGCCTTCCTCTATCTTTAAAAATTATTTACTATGGATACAATTTAAAGTTTACCTACCCTACTTGATTTTACCTTTACCCTTGCTCCTGCACACTTCCTTTATTGGATGTGCTGTTGGTCACAGGCACTTTGGTATCATTACATATAATGCAGGACCAGCAGTTAGGAATTGTAAGTTGGAACCTCGAGGGTCTACCCACAACCCAGAAAGTCAGAGGGAAGATAAGCGTACTCTGCTGTAGGAGAGAGGGATAAAATAAATAAAATAGCTTTTTAATGGTAACCTTCCTGAGAGCAAGCATTAAATCCTTGCGGTGTGAGGGGAGCCTCACTTGCGTTGGTTTCCCACAGTTCAGCTTTAACAAATTTCTAATTGGTTTTGTCCTATATGTACTTATTATGATTCTTTGTCCTATGTCTCTGTTCATACATGTGTTTATTGTACAGTCAGTCATCAGAAGAAGATGATGCGTTCTCCTCAAAGAGGAATTTTACTGGGTTAAATGGAAACTTCTCCCCTGTAACAGAACCCGACAGTTCCACAGAAGACAGACAAAGCAAAACTCATCCACTGCAAAGGATAATATCCATCGAGGAGGATCATCTTCCCCAGTATTTAGACAACCAGCAAGAGAGAGCACTAAATAAATGGCGGGAGGAAGATGAGAAAGAGGATATTGCTGTTTTCAATGAGGAAACTATGCATAAAGTGGAACACATGGCAGAGGAATCGTTACCATCTTCACCCAGAGGGCAGCCTGTTGGAAAAGAAACTCTACCAAGTGTAAGATTAACATGACCATTTGACTAGAGATATTTTAAATGAAAGTCTTCCAACAAGAGTATAGGCAGTTATCACCACGTAAACTTCTGAGCCATGTCAAATACCCATGAATTTTGTAATTGGATGTCCAACAAGCTGACATAGATCTGATGGCCAGGTGCCCACAAACTTTAAGCCACAAAGTGTAGATGAACGTCATCATCGTAATGCAAAAGTTCTTAACTGTAAATGTATGTTTTTTTTTTAAAAAGCTCTGGCATTGAAGGGTGGAAAATTCATAATAATACCAACTGCCAATTAGTGTGTTATTGGATTGCACACAAACATAGGTGTGCATACAAGATATTACCATACAGAGACTATCACACAAATAAATTAAATCCAGGACTCCAAAGCTGTAGCCATTGAGATACTGTGCTGCCTTTTGTGTTAGACACCCAGAATATTTTTCCTCTCTGACCCCACGTTAAGATAATTGAGCCTAAAATATGTTTCTGCTCTCTCTTCTTCACCCCTGGCAAGCAATAATATACTATAATATATAAAAAGTAGTGTTTTACACACAACTCCTATTTTTTTAATCTTCCACCTGTATATGACTGTCTGAGGATTCCAAAAAAGTTATTTTTTTATTACAGAGTTAAATAGTTCTAATCTCTTGTTGCAGTTTTCATAAAGCTGTGTCCTAGTTATCATAAGATGCACTGTGTCTAGGGCAGCAGGGTCACATAGGGCAACAAGGCTCATATTTAGAATTCAGACTGCCGTGGCACCCCTCACACATCCCTCCCCCAACCCCCACCCACTTGCCAGCCCTCCTTCCCTAAAACCTTCCCAATAACACGCAAGCAGCCGTTTATTGAACAATAAATAACTAATTTAACAATTTTCATAAATATAAACTCTGTATATAAAATATACAACTTGAAATAAATTAACATATAAATTACTATACAAAATAACATCCAAATAACATACAAAATTCACCCCCTTTAAACATAACACAACCAGCAGTTTAACCCAAACAACTAGGCTGCAGGTCTGCAAGTCCGCATCACCATTACATAAACCAATCTTATCCAATACCATCAATGTCACACTGGCCCCTAGCCTCCCAGCACTGCCTCAGAGGCCTACACCATCCACCACTTAAAGGGGCACCCCACCAACTTGGGTGCCCCCCTCCGTAACATAACCCAGGACTCTTACCTTTCACCAGACCTCAACCACCACAGCACATAGGCAGGATCCCTCACTCCTGTGTGCCCCTCCACACTCTAAGTGCTCTCTACACCCCATCCTGCAGACCAAGAAACAACTAATCGGTACCTATGACGTTCAAATGAACCCCTTCCCTCCGTAAATACCGCCAGGTCTTCTCCTCCAACTCCCGGTGACGCACCACTATTCCTCCATTTCTAGCCACAAACCTCTCTACTTTGTTTACTTTAATCCTAGCTTTGTTAAGCTTCTCAATTGATCTGGCTCCCCTTCAACAAATTCTATCCACAATATCAGACCATACAATAACCATACCTAGGAACTCCATTGGCAACCTCAGGAAGTCAACCGCACATCCTGAACCAAAACTCTCCTGGACCCGCGCCCCAAATCAATACCTCCAGCATGCAAAACAACTATGCTCGGAGACCTATCCAGTGTCGCGGACTTCCGAATCTCCGGCACCAATCCCACTGTACTTCATCCCTGGTACACCAATCCATCGAACCGTTGCTTCAGCGCTGGGCAATCCCAACTGGCGACCTTCTGGTCGGACTTCCGCCCTTCGCACCCTCCATCAGACATAGGAGCGCCCGATAAGCAGTGCCGACCACCCAAATTTACAAACAAAACTAACATAAGCTGCCCACCCACCAAACAACAACCAACCCCCCCCCAATTAACCCCACAAACAGAGCAATCCCTCCACCGCCTCAACGAGGAAAACATCAGACCCCCCCAGTCTAAACAAATGTACCAACAGACCCATACCCCTCTGATCCATCTTCTAATACTCAAACTCACCTCCTCCTAATACTCAAACTCACCTCATTGCCCTCACATACCACATCCTCCACTAAAATACCCCCAGGACGTGTCTTAGCCGGACTATCCAATTCCCCAATGCGCAAAGCCCCAAAAAATGCTATACTAAAAGCTGCCCTAAACAAAACTCGCTCATATCCCCCCGCACAAACCCCGTCCAACAACCATACCACCCGTTGCAACAAATCAAAGGACACTGGCCTTCTCCTATCAGGCACCTTCCTTCACTTCCAATACCCCTTCAACGCCTGCCTTACTACAAAATCCCTAGTCACATCCTGCCCCCATGCAGTTTGATCTAAAATGCCATACTTGCCATCAACCTGGTAACGGCTGCAACGGACACCCCTCTATCAAAATCTCTAGCCAACCAAAACAGTAAAATATGTACAGGGGTCACCCCTAACCCCCTGACTTGAGCACATAAAGCCTCCCACTCCTGCCATACTGCTGAATACACCTACCAAGGGTAGCGGCATTGCTCTGCCTCTGGTGCCAACACGCAAAACCTGTCCCACTGTAAATGAGATAAAGCATCAGCAATGGCAAAAAACAAAAAAAAAAATGTTATGCTACATATATCTCATCACTGAATGCCGCTTCAACCTCACCGCCGCTACAGAAGACACTTAAAATCTGTAATAGCTTGCAGCACCCCTAAGTTGTAACAATAAAATTGGCAAAAACCTTTTTTTTTGCCAACTCCGTCCCCCACAAGTCCACAGCCAACACGATTGGAAAAAGTTCCAAAACAAACAAACTCCAAACTAAACCCTCCGTCACCCATTCTTTAGGCCACACACCCGCACACCACCTACCCCCAAAATACACACCAAAACCTGTTGCCCCCGCCGCATCAGTGTACATCTCCATATCAACCGCATCCACAGGCCCCTCGAACCAAGACACTCTGCCATTAAAGGAATCCAAAACATTCGCCAAATCCGCTTGCACCTCCCTAGACAACCGCACAAAATGTGACTGCGCCTTCACCCCCGCCGTAGCAGTTGCCAAGTGCCTACAGAAAACCCTCCCCATCCTAATCACCCTGCAAGCAAAATTAAGCTTCCCTATCAAATATTGGTCTTACCTCTTCAGGTGAGGCCTGCCTACATGGCGCTCGCACGCCAGGCGAACGGAGGCTGCGCTTCTTGCTAGCCGCAGCCCCCACAGCTTGGGCCTCACCCTGAATAAAATGCGAGCTGTGTTCCCTGCCAGCCACAGCCCCCCCACCTGATACATGGCGGGAGACCCCCGCAGAACACGGTGCCTCGGCCTCGGGTGAGGCCTCCTCCCTCAAGGCATCACCTGCATCTGATGGGGGCTGCGTTCTCTGGCAGCCGCAGCCCCCACACCAGGGCTCCGCCGGCGAAGGGGATTCCTCCCTAGCCCAGGCCCAGCTGCCCGGGTAGGAGGGTGGTGAGCTCTGGCAAATGGTTCTGGGCTCAGGCTCACCGGAGGCCATAGCCCCTATAATCAAGCTGAGGTAGAGGTAGAACCCCTAGCAGATCACTGCCTCCGCCACGCCAGCTTGCAGCTAGGCCTCACCTGGTGAGGCCACCGCAGCCCTAAGCTGCTGCAATAATGTGTAAATTGACTTTATAATGCCTACCTGCTTCCCATCCAAATTTCTTTCCGCAAAAAACTGTCCCTAACTTCCGCTCCTTACTCCTTATATCCCCTATCCACCCACTTTAACTTCTGACCCAACTCTTCAGCTAACCCCTTCTTTCTTTGCAACCCAAAACCTTAACCCTTTCCCCCCTATTTTAGGAAGCCCAAGCACCCTGTAATGTAGCCCCTGCACTTAGTTCCCTGATACGGGCCTCTCTGTTCTATAAATATACATACAGATGTGAAATGTATAAATGTAATTTTCTTAGCTTACCAAATGTTTTAACAATTTAGTAAGATATTTTAGATGTCTTAAAAAAACATGAAAATTTATTATCTCCAAACCAGCATCCCAATCAAGGAAGTAGATGCTGCCTTGTATGAAGCACTTTCTAGCACAGCTAGAAGTGTTACGCTTATGCATTATTTTGCATGCTTGTAATTGAAATAACAAATATCTGATATTTTTCCAGGAGGAACGTCTGTACAGCCCTCCGGACAGATTATTTAAAATTGTTGTGGTGGGAAATTCTAGTGTGGGGAAGACATCTTTTCTGAGACGGTTCTGTGAAGACAATTTTTACTCTGGAACTTCAGCTACAGTGGGTAAGCATTTTTTAAGAGCCACTCCAGCCACACGGTAAAAGTGTCATTTTACTTCACTTGGGATGAAGGGAGAAACTCACATGCTTAAAGACTTTTTTTTATTAAAGAATTCATTGCTGAAATATAAAATCTTAATTCTTATCCTGTTCCTAAGGATAAACTTTCTATTCCAGAAACACACAGAGAAAGTGGGAGAGACATGTCAGGGATTAGACAGTTGTCCCTATTAAAGTAGTCCCCCTCCATTCTTGTTCCGAGGAGATATGTAAAATTGTAGATTTACTATCACCTATCTTATCTTCCTGTAGTATTGGCAATAGTTACCAGTACAAACATCGAGTGTGAGTGCTCAGTGGGGACACAGACAGCAATAAAAATCTGATTGAGGTTGTATTTTGTCACACTCTATTCAAAGCTAATAAATTCTTTGCTGCAAAAACATAAACATTTGACAATGTTTTCTTCTCAGTTTTAGGAGTATTTACCAAGAGCTGCAGTATTAACAGCCTATTTCATGCTGACCATTACACATAGAGGCTTTGATTACTAAAATTGTATAACAGATCACACCAGCCTACCTATCCCACTTGCCAGATACCCGAGTGTATATATTGTAAATATAATAAATAAATATAAATATTGTAATCCCATTTCTGTTGGGGTCAGTACATTCTTGAAAGCTGCAGCTGCTCTTCCTTAGTGGCTTCCACAACAACCAAAGTTTAGGCAACATACACATTAGACACAAGCCCGGGGAAGGGAGCAGCTCTAGCACTACTGAGCATTTTGGAGGTAATCAAATATACAAGCCCTTGTTTCTACACAACTCTAAAAACTAAAAGTCACCAGGGGCTAAGCGAAAGTCCACCTTGGAGCTATCGGCAAAGATAGCGCCTTCCTCTGGTGGGGCAATGGCAGGTCCAGAACCTGTGGGTTTTGTGCCATAATCAGCAAGTTTGCTGTGCATATTTACAGATTAGGGTAGAAATACACCACCCACTAACCAGATAAGTTCCTCTTTAAGTATGTGAATGCTGCTTGCTGTCCCTGTTAAGGCTTTTGTTTGCATCAAATGGGTTTTGTAGTTGAATATATGTCTGTATAAATGCAAAACACACCTGTCAATGGAATGCTGAATAATCTCAAAAGCGGACAAAACTGATGCCAAAGATATGAGCACAAAGCTTGTCAGTACAAGCTCTGCTTTCAGGTATTTGATGGCAACCAGCAACATCATGTAATGAGGGCCAAGTAATAAAGTAAGATAAAAAAATGAAAAGAATAAAAAGAGGTAGCGAATGAAAAGAGCAGACTTAGCCTTTAATTACTATACACATATTATAAAAATCAATTGTTGATTTTTCTCTCCCTCATCTTCAGATATTTGTGTAATTTTTATATGGGAAATGAAAGCCTGCAAGATAAATGTACCCTAAGAATTGTGTGAATTTATGCCAGAAATTCCCGTCGGGTAAGCGGAAAAATTGCAGTCAACAGTCTTCATTTCCCTTGTTGAAAGCAGCTGGTACATCATTAATATTTCTCTTGATTTATCAAGAACATTTGAATTTTTTGCATTCCATCAGCATCATTTATATTAAAGCACAACATGAAAGGATGTAAATGAAAATCCACGGTGGTCAATAAACACAGTTTCAATATTATAGAAGTCAGTGCCAGCAGGGCACAGGAAATCATATTCTATGTGTTAAGCAACTTACATCTAAATGTTTGTTGCATGAGAAGGGTGATGTAAGTTCACATAAACTTTTGTTTGTACCTGTGTTTTCTTTTTCCTATATTTTCTTTTTTTTCTGGCTTTCTTCCTCTTCAGTTCTTTTTTATTATTATTTTACTTTCATGTTTAAAACTTACCTCCAGTCTTCATCAATCTTGCACAGCTTGTACAGGTTTCTTTTTCGTACTGAAATTGCTTACTGTCTGGAGGATGTCCAGCAACCATTAACCTTTTCCCTAACCTTCAATCTCTTGCAGAGCTTTGGGCACTGCTTATATTCAATACCTTTATGTGTGTCAAATGCCTATGTCCCATGCTAGCCAATTGCTGTGATACCTACCACTGACCCTTATGTTACTACAGGGTACAACAGTGATAAAGGGGATGGCAGGAGGAACCACAGTAGACAGCAGTGGACACACTATTGAACAGACATAGAAGTATTGAATGAAGTATTGAATATTCACAGTCACTGGATACTTACCACCATCAATCTATTTAAAGCCGCATACACACGTGCAATTCTTGTCGTTGGAAAGGATCTTTCACGATCCTTTCCAACGACTATGCACTGCACAATGCATGAACGAGTGCTGTAAATACAGCACCGTTCTGCTTTATGCAGAGGGGAGGGGGAGAGTGACGGAGAGGCACCCTGCTGCGCGCTCTCCCCCTTCCCTTCCATTAGGATCGGTTGTCGTCCATCGTCCGTGGATCCGCAAGGTCAGATCCACGGACGATGAACGACGCGGGCTGTACACACGCCAGATTCTCGCCCGATAACTGGCCGAAGCCGATTATTGGGCGAGAAAAATTTGACGTGTGTACGTAGCTTCACTCTAATTTTCTTGTCTGCATTGTTTGCCTGGCCTCTCCTCTTCCAACCCCACCACTCTCTTCTTCATCTCTAATCTCTTCACTGTCCCCTACTTTTCCATCCTCTTCTCTTTCCCATTCTATTTATTTGTCTTCCTTTTCATTATTTCTTCCTGCTCTCCCCCCTCAACTTCCATCCCTCCCCTCCTATCTCCTTCCTTATATTTTATCCTCATCTGCCTTTTCATCTTCTCAGTCTTTTCTTCTTCCATCCCTTCCTTTCTTCTTCTCTTCAGTTTCCTCCTCTTAGTTTGTTTTTATAGCCTCCATCCACAAAATCCATTTCTTGTATTAGTCTCTTCTTCTTTTTCTATCCACCCCTCAAGTTCTCCTTTCTTACCTTCAACTCCTCCTCTTCTGACACTTTGAAATGAAAGATTCATTTTGTTATTGTAGTCTATTATCAATGATCCAATGTGCCCAGATTTACTCAGTGTATTTGTGAGTAAACACATATTGCCTGTGACAGATCAAATGGGTCACATTCCTTTAGCACATCTTCCCGGGAAGTTTATATGCTCTGCCTTTCACACTCCATTGCCCATTTAGGATTTCTTTCTTTGGTCCTTCAGACATAAAGTTGAATAACTACAATAAGCTTGATCAATGAGAAAATGCAAACCCCTATACATAATTTTACAGAAGAAGCCAGCCATGCATACCTTATTCTTGTAACCACACTGAAATGCCATCACAAATTAGCTCAACAACATTGCTTTTTGTTGGCTAGTTAAATAGAAGAAAATGAAGGAGGGAGTTAATAAGAGCAAGTAAAGAGACAGTTAACAAAGAATTAAATAGGAACATTTTTTTTTGTAATGTCCAAGCATGATCAGGTTTTACCATAGGAAGGAGTGATGATTTAAAGCAGGATACAAATCTCTGCAGTCTAATGCAGTGCAGTCCAGTTATTTGAATCGGGTGCCAACTCACAAAAATCAAACTAAAATTAAAACTGCACCATTTTCACTGACACAACACAACACAATGTTTGTTAGAAAATGAAGTGAGGGACATTCCATATTATCATCCCATAGTTATTTTTTAATTATGCATATATAATAAAATAAACTCTAGTAGTACACTTGTTATCTTTTTAAATCTCTTTGGAGTGATAATTAACCTATCTTTGGCTGGTGGCTGATCATTATTGGCAGCTGCTATTGGCTAAGTTTTTTTTTAAATCATTGCTGATTACACTTAATTTAATTATGCACCCATTACTGTTAGTGTGACTTTTGTTTTCTTATAAAATGAACTTGAAAGGAGTTGAGTTGATAAGGGATTGGGAAAATCAATTGGTAAATCAATTGCAGTAATACCAAATAAATACTGACAAATAGAAGCAGCAGGAGTCATTCACAGCTTGTGTTTTATGTATAAATGAATAGTATTAAAGGATAACTGCAACTTTAACACAAATTAGCTCTCAGTACTTGCTTGCAGTTATTTTGCAGACAAGGACTGCATATAAAAGGTACATGGGTAATGTAAGGCTCCTTGACTGTTTGGTTGGAAGGAAGTTCACTTTGAAAACAAGTGGTCAAGCTAGTGGGTAGGATTACACTTTAATATTGCATTTTACCAGCGGGGATAAGATAGGAGAATAGAAAAAAGAAAGGAAACAATTCTGTGGGGAACCGAGGGTGGGGGCTACATAGAGGGTGAACATGGCCCTGATTATTAGTTTTTGCTTAATATGTGATAATAACAACAATAATAACTCCTATTTATATTATGGGCAAAGTTCAAAAATATGATGCAGGGTGCCAAATACATATACATGATATTTAATTTTTCAGCTCTGTAACAACTATTGAAACAATAGAAAAAATGTCCCAACACATCAGAAACCCATTCCTCCTTCTACAAATTCTAGTCAATGTTTCAGCAATTTAAAAACAGTTGGATTGGGATGCCATGCATTCTTGTCAATGTTCCTCTGTGAAGTGCTGTCCCCAGCCATTTTAGAAAAGATATAGCAAATTGAGGTCTGGTATGTCTAGAATTGGCCCATTCCTCAAATGTGCTGAGACAAAATAAAAGCCCAGTGCAGCACATGAATAGGCATCAGACCTAATATTTTTTAACAAAGATAAAAGACAAATGAATTCAGTTTGGTACTCATTATACATCATGAAAAGGGATCTTCCATGAAATTACAAGTCAAATTATACTTTCTACGACCTGTTTCATCTCCAAAAAACCTATTGTTAGTAGGAAGGTTTGTACCCAAAAGGAAAAAATAGAAATATATTGTCCTTACCAAGGTCAGAAGATCGGGGCAAATATCTGGTTTGAAGGTGAATATTGCAACAAAAATGACTTTTATCATGTAATAGGCTATTCATTTTTTTCTTTTTTTTCCCCCTTGTTCCATCCATCCACATCTGAACAAAAAAACAAAAAACAGATCATTGGAAATCTATGTAGGTTTTTAGCACAGGTGCAATGTTCCCTGAGTAAAAGTGGCATTTCACAGATTGGTTATACTTGTCACTTAGATTAATTACTCTTTACATCAAACTTAGGTTTTTGTGTATTCTTTTGGTGTTGCAGGTATTGATTACAGCGTAAAAACTGTCACAGTAGACAACTGCCAGGTAGCATTACAACTCTGGGACACAGCTGGACAAGAAAGGTCAGTAATTTGATCATCCATTGTATACTTTAATATGGCTCAGTGCTGAATTATTCAATATTTCTGAAACATATTTTCCATAATAGAAATTATTTACTAAATATGTGTATGAAGTGTACTTGTTTTTCCCTGCAATTGTGTATAGGACATCATTGAATATTAATGGCTATTTAAGCTGCAACTAAACTCTGGAAACTGTGCTGGAATAGTCTGCAGCAAATCTTTCTCACATGTCTCACAAGCTCATACCTTGATTTTTTGGATGAGATAAAGAGGGTTTTTTAGGCAGAAGTTAGTATACAACACAATGTATTCATATGTCAAACAGTTTATCCAAAAAAGCCAGGTATGAGCCTAAATTTCAATTTAATATTTTGAATGTATGAGTTGGCAACTGAATTACCAGGATAAATGACTACTTTTCTCTTTCTTACATTACTTATTATCAAATTTAGCCAGGCCTCTTTTGTGCAGTTTTAAAGTTTCCATTGTGACAACCCCAACTTGTTTAAATGCCACATGAGGTATATAGAAACTACTTTGTATTTAATTTCAGTTCCATCCTTTTTGAACTATGTAATAAATTACTTACTTGTTATTTTGCTAATTATGTATATTTTTATTGTTATTTCTTTTTTATTTTGGAACAGATACCGCAGTATTACTAAGCAGTTCTTTAGAAAAGCTGACGGGGTAATTGTAATGTATGACATAACATCCAAAGATACTTTTACGGCAGTACGGCAATGGCTTGTTAGTGTAGAGGTAAGGAAATCAGCAATTATTTTAATTCTTGCTCTGTCCCACAAAAGAGTTAGGACAGTTATTATAGTGACATTTTCCTGAGAGTAATTTTTTTTACTTGACTTTCTTCTTTTTTTCTTTCTACTGTATTTACTTTACTGTCCTTATACACTGATCTAAAAATGCTCCCTTAGATGATTACCTGCATTTCAAGTAATGTGCACGTTATAGAAACATATAGCTCTGAGTCGACTAGTCCACCACAAATAAAAGATATTTTTATTATTAAAAAAGGTAAAAAATGTACCCACCTTCAAGATTCTACTTTTTTTCCGTAGGAGGGAGCGGGAGAAAATATACCTATATTAATGTTAGGTAATAAAACAGACATTGAAAAGGAAAGAGAAGTGCCTTGCGGTCTCGGAGAGCATCTTTCAAAGGTAAAGTGTTTTTTTTAAACACTTTTATTTTAAGTTGTTAGTTATAAAAATGACAAAATACATAGGGGGCAGCTCCTAGATAGATGTTTAACTATATCATTGATTACCCTGGTCTTTATTATCAGTGAATATGCTGCATTGCAGGTATAAAATACTAAAGAAAAATTACAGATACTTTAAAAAATAAGAACATATTTACTTTTATGTATGTCTTGTTTTATCAAAATAAGACATACATAAATGCCAAAAATTGGACATGGCATAGTGAAGAAGATGAGAAAACACACATTATAGTTTTAAAAGCTTCCTACACAGCTGATCAGTCCAGTTACATCCTAATCCGATGAGCCTAGTATCTGGCAGCAATGTCAAGAGGCAAATAGGGAGCTGAAAATTTTTTTCTTAGTGTGAACAATTTAAGGGATTTTCAAATGAAATCATTATGATGCAGCCTTAGGTGGTGCAGGCAGAGTGCATGTATGGCTATGTATTGGACTGCACTCACCCTTTCCTTCACTTATATCTTCTCTTGTGTCTGCACAGACTGACTCATATAGGTCTTTTGCATCCCTAATTGTGTATTGTCAGTATAGTTGTGCATTATACTTATATATGGACCCTGTGACTAATCTAAAAATCTATAAGTAAAAATACAAAAAAAATAAAATTTTTAGGGGTTTTAAGTGAATATTCTCGGGCTATTTTAGCTTAAGATTCAATACACTAAGAACATTTGAGCTGGAAGTTTTGTCATTTAACTCAGGTTTGCCTAACTTCAAAAAACATTTGTTTAACGAATGTTTGCGCAGTTAAAGAACTTTTGATGGGGAAAACAATACACCATACTGTATATTAGTTATTACCTTTAACATTTAAATCACATTTGATTTAGTTACATTCACCCCTAAAAGAATTTGTATTTCACCTAAAAAAGACAGGTTAGGGCAGTTATTGCAAGGGTTAGGGGGGCTGTTAGTGTTACAGGAAACATTATTGTTGTGGTTGAAGGTAAACTCTAGGTTGTTGATAGGGTTAAAGGGTGCATTAGGGTTACATGAAGGGTGGTTGTTAGGGTTAAAGAAGCATTAGGGTAAGTTTAAGGTTGTGGAATGAACTTATGAGAATAGGCATTAAGGTAGGGTGCTACCATCTACTCTACAAACTACCATCACCAATCTCAGGGCTCTTAAAGTGTTTTTAGCAATCATAACTGTGGTTTGGGTAGTTTTTTTTCAATCCATTTCAGCAATGGCTAAGAATTGAAGTAGGTGGTGTCATTCTCAGGGTACACATGGCCTTTCCCTGCATGTCCCAAGCACCACCATGCCCCTCCTACAGCCACCGTTCCACCTCATTAACTTAACATATTTGAAAAAGTCTAAAAGTAATATACAGCTCTAACCTAATTACATGACAAAATAACCGTAGCAGTGATCTTTAACCAAGGTTCCTCAAGAGTTTGCTGGGGGTTCCTTTAGCAATGAGCAATTTGTATTTCTCAGGTCAGTTTATTTGGCACCAATTACCTTTTTGGCTATCTGTAAGGTTGACATTCTTCACACTGGCCAGCAATGTAGGAGGAAATCTTCCCACTAATCTCCCCACTAATATACTGTGAGTTGGGATATAGTAATTACAGGAGGGGTTTCCTGAACACCTGAAAGTTATTTGAAGTGTTCCCCCATGGTAAAGAGATTTAGAAAGGCTGAACTGGAACATCTTTAAATAGTATGGTGTTTTATTGTTATTGTAAATGTAGAAAACACATTAAAAGAATGCATAATTAGAAGAATGTTTGGTTTTGACAGTTTCATGTATTTTGTTTAATATCTTCTAGGATTGTAACTTGATTTTCTATGAATGCAGTGCCTTTAGTGGACACAATGTTAAAGAATCTGTTTTTCATTTAGCAAGGTGAGTAATTGATTCAGTATTTTAGTCTCTAGCAAAATATAACAATGTTTTTTAGAATGATCTTTAGAATGAATGTGAAAGATCTTTTTTTTTGTTTTTGCTGAATCAGGTCGGTTGCTGCATACGAGGCCTGAATTAGGTCAGAGGGGATCAGGGCCTCCCTTCCTACTTATCCCATTTACACCATCAGCAACATATTACTTATCTATTTTTCACTATAACCAGCAAGCAGCCGATCACTATTATTGTGTATGGAGGGCAAAGCCTCTGCAGCATACGAGTTCACCAGTGATGTCACTGATGGCAATAATGCAGAACACTTTATTTGCATGCAGCATTTGTGGTTGGTTCCTAGTGCTTCTCCACACTCTGCCAGTCATAGTGCTGCTGTACAGAGAATTTTTAAGACACTGATACTAGGTCAGATTTAGGTGCTTACCAAAGTTTCATTTAGAAAACTATAATGTATAATTTATGAAAGTATACACATTTTTTTTTTATCAGCCTGATATTTTGCATTAAGGTCTGCATATTTTAAATGATTTAACAAACCACTTATATCTAGTTATTTCATACTTCATTCCACTTATCCTTACAGATTCCTGATAATATTTTGTTTCTCTTGTATTGACATAGTTGTAGGCAGCTTTCTTAATGATTGATGGATATTATGGAGAGAATTAACCATAAGTGCTATGAAAATTACGCTGGCAGCATTAGCTGGGTAATGTACATTATTCATAGAATAGCAATAAAAAAATTGGAACGGTGATAGCAGAGGAATGACTTCAAGCCTGAGAATTAGATAAATATCTCAATAATGATAGCGTAAAATGAAACACCAGTCAAAGCTTTTTGTTGTACAGTAGAACGTAAAGAGACCTGGCTACTGACTTAAAAACTTTGCAGGTAAAAATGCAGAAATATCAAGTAATTTAAACACTTGCTGCATGGTTTTACATTGCCATAAATAATGTGTTATCAACTTAAATAATTATATTAACTTGCTAGCATATTTAATTGAGCAATTTGTGTCTCCCAGGTCAGTTTACCTGACACCAATGATCTTTTTGGGTATCTGTAAGGGTGTCATTGTTCCCAATGGCCAGCAATGTAAGAGTCATTCTTACCACTCACCACCATGCTAATATAATGTGAGTTGTGGATATAGTAATTATAGCAGGGGTTCCCTACAGGCTTGAAAGTTATTTAACAGGTTCCCCAATGTTAAAAAGGCCAAGAAGGACTGTCTTAGATTAAACAATAACTCCAGTCTTGTCAAACAGAACACAATTAAATGAAAGGTATATTAATTGGTGCCAATTTATATTTTTATAAAGTGTATATGCTTTTTAATGCAAGTGGAATTCCTCAGAAAGTACACTGTATTTGCCCATCAGCACAAGTCCAAAGCTCATTGACTCAAGCTAATGAGTCACTGATAAAAAGGACCCAAATATTTCCTAAAACCTAAATAAATCAGTGTAGTCAAAAGACTGAGAAAACTTGTATTTTAACCATTCCTACAGAAAAAAAATCTCTACATAGCTGTCTTGGTGTAGTACTTTGAGTCACTATCCTATAATAGGCAACTAAATTTTTGCAGCAGGAGGTTGGCAATGGCATCTTCCATTTTCTTATGACTGGCTTACTTGTATTGAGGATATCGTGGATCTGTATTACAAAGAGTGCATCTGAGGACATTGGCTGTTTTTAAGACAAGAAATATAAGATAACTGTGCGGCTAAGTAAGACAAGTACCAATTTGGCAGAGCTGCCTTTGAAGGATGTTTAGCCGCAGTTGCTTCTTTAGCCAGAAAAAAGTGATCAATAAATGTTGTATAATAAAAAAATGTGGTAGATATAAAAAGAATGACACAGAATATGTAATCCTTTAGGCAAAAGAAAGAAATATTATATATTTTATATATATAAATATCTCAACCAAACACATCTTCTCCATTGACAAGTGTACCAGTATTAAAATGAACTAGTAAATCTCACATCTGTATCCTTTGAATGCCTCTTTTGTTATCTGTGCCACAATGCCAAATCTGGTAAAGGAAAGGGCTGAGGCAAAGAAAAATGATCCCAGCTTTCAACACCATCAGAAGGCTAGGGTAATGCCCCAAGGCCTGCCCACTACCTCCTAGATACCCAAAATCCCATGAGAATGCACTCCTTCAATCAATCGGGTATATTTTGAGTGCCGAGATACACCAGTAGACATTAGTGAGGAAGGGTCACATAACCTACACTTCTGCTAATTTTGTTTTTGGGTTAAGCTAACCATCTATGGGATATTTACTTTGATAAGATAAGATGCATACTGTTGCTCCTAATTCTGCTCATTTAAAAGAGCACTCAAAACCCATCTTTTCAAATCTGCCTACCTATCTTTTTCTGTCTTCTAAAACCCTCATTACTTACCCAACATTCCATATGCCTCCCAGTGTGTGATACTTCCCCCACCTGTTAGATTGTAAGCTCTTCGGGGTAGGGTCCTCTCCTCCTGTGTTACTGTCTGTATCTGTCTGTCATTTACAACCCCTATTTAATATACAGTGTTGTGTACTATGTTGGCGCTATATAAAGTTTATTATTAAAATTAATATTACTGGTAATATTTTTTGATTAAAAAAGGGTATTTTTGGTTTGTGTGCTTTGCTTGTTTAAGCTGGGCAGCTGGATCAAAGTGATACCTCCCTAGACATTCCCAGCTCCTATTTTAAAACACAGAGCCATTGATTATACCTGGTTTTGTAGCTCTCCTCCAATTGTGTCAGTTTACTATATATTTGCATTTGGTTATATATGTGTGCTATTGGCAAAGACATTTTTATATCATAAAGTATTGTTTAGCAATAGAGGGATATAGTATGTGGCCGAATGCGGGGGGTTTATCAGAATATTAAGTATTAAAATGTGCTCACACCACCAAAACATATTAGAATTCCCATTTACAATAATTTCAGTCCTATTTAATTCCCTGTATAGCAGTGCTCAGTATGAGAGAAGGAGAGGAAGCACCTGGAGCCAATCAGACATCCTGCATTCTCATGTGCTTTTAACAAACATGAGAACAGAATAGGAGGGTGAAGAGATAACCTTATCAATATTTTGCTGTTCCTAAATTGTCCAGTTACAGGCTGCAGGTAGGGAGGTGATCTTGGTGCGTTTCTTTACTTCTTGATATTTTCCCTGAGAGTACCATTTTAAAATTTGATCATTGATCTTTTATTTCATTTGTATTTTTAAGAATACTGAAAGAACAAGAAGATAAAGAAAAGGAAAAGACAATACGGCTGCTGGACTCTCCCAAGAAGAAGAGCTGCTGTTCCAGGCAGTAGACAACTACGTTTATATTCTGATAATGTATACACTACTGTTCTATGACTGATTGTCTTTACTGTATATTTATGTAGTATAATACTACCAATAGTCAATATATGTATTGCTACATTGCTACAAAATAATATATAATTCAGGAAAATGTTCCTTATACTGCTATTCAGAACACTGAAAGAATAAAATTCTAAGATTTATTTTTTTAAAGTAACCTGGGTAATTTAAACTGAGCATATGGTGAAAATGATTAAAGCAGGGATTACCTTCTAGGAGAAACATTTGATAAAATGATCTGCATACTCAGTGTCATTTAATAGAGTGGATATAGTGTGTCACCAGCAGGGGGCAGCAGGCTCTCACCAAAGAACAACTCTAGGCTATGTAGTCTTCCAGAGAGCTGTTTAGGAGTTGGGATGAAGTTAGGACATGCTGAAGGTCAGGGCTAACTGGAGGTCAGGGATTGTAACATACAAATGTAATCCAGAAACCCACAAAGGATCATGGCAGCTGGCAGGCAGCGTGTGAAAAACAATTTTAACCGGGGCAACTATTGGCTACAGCTATAGGAGGATGATAAGCAAAGTCTAAAAGCATGATGAGAAAAGATGCTAGCAAAGTCCTAATAAGTCGTTGTATATAAATACACATCATTAGCCAAGACGATCAGGATCACGATACAGAATGTGCGGACTAAGTGCATGGCTCCTAATTTAAGTACTGCTAATTGAGGTCAGTTGTGCAGCTTTAGTGTAACCCAGACACAGTGCTGTATTGTATTGTGAGCAGTTCATCACAGCAGATTTGAGTACCTTAGAGGGACTACAAAGGTTACCTGATTACAGGTTGATTGTTACATACAGAGAGCTCTCATCTATTTCCCATGCCTTCCTATGTTTCTAAGTGTTATGGGCAGCCTCATTGACCAGTAAGATGGGTATAGGAGCAGGTGTTTGCCAGACCCTTAAAGGAACAGTAAGAGAAGATGCACACCTGCCATTTGTTTAATTTTGTGCTGTTCCCCGTGGCTAGCACCTTGCTTGAGAACTCAACAAGAAACAGCATCTGCACATTTGACAGCTGGTGCCAGTGAGTGGTACTACTACCCCTATTCAGAGCTGCCGGGGTTACATGTAGTGCCTCCCCATGCCGCAGTGTTTCCTGGCATGAGGAAGCGCTAAACACACCATGTGGATAAGCCCTACAGTTTCTTACATTATTTCAGCAGCCTATATACCCGACTTAACTGATCCTACTGATGTGTGTTTTAAATGGAAGGCAACCTCAGCCTAAGCATTTTTCATTATGTGCTCAGTTTGAATTGCCCAGGTTTGTAACAAGTTTACTTTAAACAAAAATGAAAAATTAGAATTCTGCTTTCATATGAAAGAATGTTTCATGTTGGTAGTTTGATCTTTGGTGTCCAATGAAACAATACAATACACTTACCTCTGTTTAGAGAGGAAGGATCATTTGTTTTCTTGTGCAGCCCCTGTCATAGCAGCGTATGTAATTGCTACCAAGTTAATGGATAGGACGGTCCAATATGGAAATTCAGTATGCAGACACTTAGGTAGCACCAAGGCCCAGATCAGGGGGAAGGTAGTAAAAAGCCTAAATTGTGTAGGCAATTAAGTAGAGTGCACGTAGGTAGAGTCTTACTTCTGTTGTTAGAAGCTCCATATATTTATGAAAAAGGTCCATACTAATGTGGGCCCATCTGGGAACCAAGGTAAAGATTCCCCCCTCCCCAACTAAAAAAATAGAAGCAAATGTGCAATTCAACCAACCATCATCTACCCGGACCGTAATTTCCATCTGAGTAGGCTGGCCAGGTAGATGTGACAAAGCATATAGTGAATACTACAAAACCAGGCCTTAGACTGAAAAAAAAGCTGTCTGTGTGACCCAAGTATTCCTGTTTATAGTATCAACCTTCTTCAATAAAGAGTTCCTATTTCATAAATGCTAATTCCTAAATGCAGAACCAGTTTAAATTTCTATAACTCAGATCAATACGGGATGATTTACACTTATTTGTTAGTGCACATTGATAAATATCACCTAAAAATTATGAATTTATTTTGAAGAAGTTTTTCAAGTCTGACTGTCAAGCAATGCTTTAATATCTGGTTGTTGTGTTAATATATAATGTCCAATAGCATTATTTATTATAAGTTTCTAAAGCTGTGTTGCTGTTTTGCTCAACCAAATGTGTTTCTTGTTTATTGCAACTTTGGTTAAATTTTTGTCTTCTTACAACCCCCAGCCAATGGGAATTCTCACCAACATATACCTTAACAATGGACATAGAGCAGATTATTTACAATAGCAACAGGCGTCACTGTGCATTCTTATTGGCTGATAATTTCAGAGGCAGGACAGCCCCCTAAAAATCACCATCCAATAAGAATCCTTACTGTCATATACCTAAACAACAGCCTTACCGTCTGTTACCAAGTGTTTGCCGTGGTTACAAGTGGTGGTAAGCTGGCTGTTATGCAGTGGGCATCTGCTTTCTGTAGTAACTAGTCAGATTGTTTTTTTTCTCTATGTTGTTTAGCATGGCATTAGTTGTTTAATTCCATTATTTTAATAGAGCCCTTGCAGCTGCTATTTACCTTCACTTCTATTCTCCAATACTCCTCAAAAGGAGCCCATGACTCCTTCCATGTGACCAGACTGGTGCTTTGTGATTGGCTTCTCAGGTACCCAGCTTTGTTACACAGGGACAGGGAGAGTCCTCAACCCCGTGTAAGCTCCAGTAGTACTATTTGTTCATATGGGTACACAAAGGGCTATTTATAAAACAGGCAATCTGACATAACATTAGAAATTCCCTGGCGGGAATCAGTTACTGCCATTTAAACACATTGACCTTAAGGATTCCCACAAGGGAATGTTTTAGGGAATGTCTGATTCCCTGTGTTATATAGAGCCTAGAGTGATGCAGGAGTAAAAGCACGATAGGTATGATCTGCTATAGCTGCTATTAAAATTCCCTTGTTGAATGGCCCTCTATTTTCGTGCAGAAGCTAATCAGCATGATTTTCTAAAGGATTTAGAAAGTTCACACAATAAAATGTGAAGATTTACTTTATTATCCAATCCTACACATTAAATAGGTAAACATAAATGTTATTTTTACATGATTGGATAATTGAAGTGAATATTTAAAACATTTTCACCATTTTTCCTTATCTATGACCAAGGCACTATCTATTCTAGGCACGCAACAATGTGCAAAGTATCCCAATCCAGCAAATCTGAATTAATCTTTCACCGATTTGACTTCAATAAATGGAAATCTCATTGTTTTCTACTGCTATCTTTGCACTCCTGTACTATTTAGGAATGATAATGTGATGCAGCACATTAAAATATTGCTTTATGTAAAGTATGTTTTGTACTTGTGTATGATAAATGTGGGGAAGACAAATGATGATGTCCATTGCAACCTAATAGATGTTTTCTATCTGTCTCCTGAAGGAGACTTCATGGCAAACTGGAAACTGACCAAGTGAACCTAGCAGTCAGCTCTTGGGTTTCACCTAAGCATAGTGCTGTCAATCCAGGCTTTATGGGTAATGTCACCTGCTGGTAAAATGTAACATGATTCCAGGTTTCATTGGCGATACCATCTGCTAGCAAAATGTAATATTGTAGTGACCATAAAAATCAGGATTTTATTTGGGATTCATTGAATTCTATTTAATGTCCCTTTACTCTAACAGCTTGCTGATAACAATTTTATTGGAGAATTCATAATTTCTTAAAATGAGCTTAAAAAAAGCTTTTTTATTTACTATAGAAAATGGTAAAGGAAAATGGGAAACATCTATTTTTCTTGCACATTATCTATAGCTACAGCAAGCAAAAACTATTGAATCTAATTTGTAGTTAGGGGGCAACATACCTTCCCCACATATATAAATAGGATCTTTTTTTCTCTTTTTGTGTGTAACTTGTTCTGTATTGTAAAATATGTGTTGCTCATAGATTAAAACAGATTACTATCTGTAAATGTAAGTTATTATGAGGCATTGGTTTATATGTGTTAGGTTGTTTATTTTAAATACTTTATGGACTTTCACTGTTGCCTTAGATGCTTATTTTTCGAAATGGTGAATCAACTTTTTTAAATTATATTGTATTATTTAATGTTAAATATAAAAACAAATTTATTCTGAAATGTAATGAGTTGTTCTTTTCATATATTTCTAATTACATTTTAAGCTTCTATATTAAAAATGAGTTACACTCCACACCAGTTGCACCTAAAACCTGTCCTGGTTAGACCATATTTGTACACACCAATGCCTACATGAAGTGGAGTGGATCAAAATGGGCTTTTGCCATAATTGTGAATGAGTATTTTGCAATAATTGGAAAACATGCACAGCATACTTGCTGGGTAATGCAGACATTTAATTTTTTGCAAGCAACCTGAAGCCACCACTGTATCCCCGAAGCCAGCTTCTTTGCTGCCAATTCTTCTGGGTTCAGAGCTCTTCAGTCATTGCATGGCCACTGATAATATAACTCCTGCACACACACAGAAGTAACATTGTCTGGGTCTATTCGTAGCAATGCCATGTACCTAACTGGGCATTAAGCTGAATGACCCTCACTTCTTAAGGTGCAGAAAACAGGTTAAATACTGAGATACATGCCACATAATTATTACAGCAAAGTTTTCCAGGTAATATAAACCTGTAAAAAAAAGAGGGAATACTTACCTCTCCTGATGCCAAAACCACCAAACATCACTCAGATCCTCAGAAATTACCAATAGAAGTCTGCAGGGAAAGCCATGCTTACTGGAGTGTTGGACTCATGGGCCCTCCACAGCTCTTACTGGTTCCTCCTGCCAATTGCCACCTTATTACAGGAGAGAATAGTAAAATGTAAAAGTCAGGAGGAGGAACAGTAAAAGCTGTGGGAGGCTTGCACAATGTCCTAGACATGAAGAGGACATTGCAATTACAGATATATCGCATTCATGGCTATGGCATGAAGAAAGCATGTAACATCTGAAAAATAACCAAAAAAAAACATTGAAAAGTCTGTACATGCAATCAGATTCCACAGACCCCTTGTTTGGGTCATGGGTGAGTACTTTTAAGGCTGAGCTGTAATTTCTCTTGGTGGCTAAACCATGGTAATATGAAAACATGCAATTTAATCTCAATGATTTTTCTGCTATTGTAATCCAGGCTGTAAATGGTTCTATTGATGATGCATAAATGTCTTATACTAAATCAGATACTTGAAGATGAACAATGACTTAAAGACTCTGACCTTTTAACAGAGCATAAGGATTCTGCATTTCATAGTGTATACCAATTTATTGCCAAAATACAAGCACTGACGGGTAAAATCAAGCATTCTCTTTACACATCAAATCACTTCCCAAAACATTATTTTATATCTCCAATATATCTCCAATCACAATTAATCAGTAAACACAATATAATTGCTCATTTCATTTATTAGCTACTTCCAACAGTTTAAATACGTCACATTTATTTTTTTTATTCAATCCGCTTCATCCCTTTTCTGTTGCCAGCACAGTAAGTCTTCGTTGCTACGGGCTCGCTTTCCATCGCCGTGCAGCTCCCAAAGAACCCAGTGGCTTCAAGTATGGCAGGATGAGGGTTAATGGGACCTTGTCCTAACGCATTTTGTAGTCGTGAGATATGGAGGCTTCACACAGCTGGCCTTTGAAATCTAGTTCTACCGTGAAATCTAGATCACGCTGCAACGAATGGCAAATATGTTAGACTAGCAAGATGCATTAACCCCTTTTCTACCACAATGCCATTTCATAGGTTATTTTTTGCAAGAATGAAGTAAGCTTGCCGAAAGGAATGCACAGCCTGATAATATTATATAATGGAAAAGCAAAAAAATGTATGCATGTTATATTTTCAACATATGCATATTTGTAACTGTTTAATCCCGTTTAGAAACTTCGCAAGAACATAAAAAAACACTGCTGATCCATTCCTTGTCTGTATAACCTTAGTTACATATACAGTTGAAGCTGCCTAGGACCTGAGCACATACGTAGAGTGGCTGTTCATATATACATCTACATGTTGTCTTCTTTCCCAGCAAAACACTTGTTGTTACCTTCCCAATCCACAGAGCCTATCCACACAGGTTTGATTTAATAAAGCTCTTCAAGACTGGAGAAGATAGACTATTATGGGAGAACCTGGATGATCAAACAAACCTGGAATGGATCTAGTCCAGGATTAAAAACACTTGCCAAATAATAGCACATGATATTAGGAAATCTGTTTCAGATTTGCTGGATCACCCAGGTTTTCCCATCTATCTTATCCAGTCTTGGAGAGCTTTAATAAATCAAACTGTGTGCATGGAAGGTGCTCTTGGGAGATGTAGTTTTGGGTGTGTGCCTTCATCCATTAGCACTGGGCAGCTGCAAGAATTTTTACAAGCCTGGTTATGATGTCTGTGATATATATAAAGTATATATGTTTATATTATGGGAGTAAAATATATTTCCATTACAGGAACAATTTATAGGAAAAATTAAAGCTGATACATGATTTAGATATGGAAAGTGACATTTAGGGCTAAATATGAACATACATATTTGTAGATTTACACCTTAGTACTGGTATGCATAAAACAGATGACTTTCCAATTGGTTTTATGCATATGAATTTTTATACACAGGCATTGGTGAAAATGTAATGTATAAATCAATCATCAAATTAGATTGCTGAACATCACAATTGACATGTATCTACATTGCTGGTCAAGTATATGCATTTTTATTCCATTAAATATTTTTATTTTAATTTGTTTTCATTATTTAGGGAAGTGGGTTGAGTAATTTTGTACCCTTATACTCATTTGCCTGGGAGGGGCTGAATATCCCCCACCAACCCTCACATCGATTTTAAAAAACTTAAAGTGGGAACAGGCACTTTCTTCTTTAACATTGGACAAGGATGCTTTGGAAGAGGGGAGGCTTTACAGCAGGGGTGTCAAACTCAAATGGCACAGTGGGCCAAAATTAAAAAATTTAAACAGTCGCAGGCCAACCCTTTTCATATGGAAACAAAGAGGTTTTGCTTCATATTCATTCTGAAACAAGCTTATAATAGAGAAAGAGGCATAGCATTTTTTCTCTATTTGTAGCCCTCTGAGTTAAATTTGGTAACCTTTTTGCAAAGGCTAACACTAGTAATAACAACATTCTTCTATGAAAATCTAGCCATTCAAGTCCATGCTTTGGAGAAGCAAGAAAAAGTACAGCTGAGGGGGAACGCTGGAAATGCCAGACATGGCCAATGCGGGGCTAAAAAAGGGCCCGCCTCTGAAACTCCCTCTACATTGAAATAGCGCCGCTACTAAAATTCCCGGCATTATTTCCATCTATAAAACAGTCCAATGCAGGGCTATGCATAGGCAGGGAGCCCACTGGTCTATGGACGCGAGTGATGCCAGGAATTGTAGTAGCGGCACTATTTCAATGCAGTGGCGGGCCAGCTGCAGTTTATTTTTAGTATTCCTTTGAGGGCCAAAAAAAAAAGACGTTGGGGGCCAGAGTATGACACCCTTGCTTTACAGCAAGGTAAGGGGGAGGCTTTGCTGGGTGGCCCTTTTTTTCTGAAAAGCATATGGCCTGGTATGGCACAAGAAAGGGGGTCGCATACTCACTACTCTCCCCTTCTTTTTCTCTTGCTTCTCAGGGTCTGATGTGAATATTAGGAGACCCCCACACCAGTTTGGGGGTTCTAGTTAAGGTTTGCATTGGTTTTCTGTCCTGTCTGGCACAAAAGCAGCTGAACAAAATACCAAATCTTGCGGCAGGTATAACAGCCCCCATACATGTACTTCAATACCCTGTTTAGCTTTTCACCTGGAGTTCAGCTTTAATCATGGACTAAGGGAGAAGTGCAAGGTACTGAGTTTTTTATCTGACAGAGAGACAATATAAATGTTTTTTAAAATAACATATTTCCTTCTAGTTAGAGATCAGCATGACAAATGAGGTATATTAGCATTTGTGGAGGAAGCGCCATGAAAGAGTGGCAGTGCCAGCAGTGAGAAGTCGTTCTCTTTCTGCAGCCTGCATACTGATCAGCAGCAAGCAGCAGGGATAATGTAGCTCTGGCAGGTGACACTGCCTTCATCTGCATAAGAGGATCAGACTGCGAGGACAAATAAGCTGCTGAGGAAACATAGGGCACCTGCATTCATATATAGAACTGGTGTCACTCTATAATCATAGGACCCCTACAAAGGAGAAATAAGCCCCTCCTCTGTGAAAGTGATCGTATTAAAAATCACTCCAGGCCCAAATTCTAGCAGCAGTTAGATCATTATTACATCAATAAATTGATTTTTTTAAATGCAAACATTGCAGTACATAAATAAGACTTGGTATTAGTACCGATGGATAGGAATATGAAGGAAAGAAGCAGAACACGGAGCCAATAAATAAATGTGCTGACCAAAAAAATGTTGATAGGAGAAAGTAACCAGTGAAGGACTGGGGTGGGTCCATGATACCCTGGGATCATAGGACATAAGTAATACTGACCATAAGACTGAGGACATCTTGTGGCAGTAAAAAGTACTGTGGCAGATATCTCTGGATTGAGGGTAAAAACTTCAGCAAAAGCTGGGTTATGGTATCTTTTAATGGGCTGTTCAATTTTGCTATGGTATTATTAGGTAGAGTTTTTCTCTAAACTATAGAAATAAATGTACCGGTAATACAATGATTCTCTAAAATGCCACAATATTGTTATAATGACAGTGGTACCATAAATTGAAATACAGTATAACTTAGGTAAACTATGTTCAACAATGCAATCAATCAAAATGTATCTTTCATTGACATCACTTTGATAGGTTGCTATGAAATCCTGCAATTTTTTAATGGCTCTGCTTGTATCTCCTCTTTCGACTTGTCTGGATAGTGGGGGTCCAGGCAAATATTTTATTTAGTTTTAGATGTTGTCAGGAAGGCTTAAATTCCCTGCCATGATTTTATTGTTTTCTGTATCCCACTGTACAGACTTCCGATCACTTAATGTAGATTTTAGAATTTACTGGAGATCTGAGAACTGCACTGGGAGAATATATATTGCTGAGGTCATGGAAAAAAGAAGTATTAGTAAATCAGTTTACACTTGCCCACAGCCAGCATGGCCATGTATAAGACAAAGGCAAAGGCTAGAAAGGAAAACTCGGGTTCGTGAATTTTTGAACATCCAAATATATTAGTAGTAAGTCCACTTTACGTAGCACCTTGTGTGGTTTATTGTATAGGAACACATATTTCTTATAAAAGACAGTTAGATTAAGTGACCATCAGATTAATAAATAAACAAGAAGACTGAAGAAGGACTTACAATGTTTTTAGCATTTGGTTTCATTGATATTGTTCCAAAGAGCTCTTCCCCTCTTCTAACTGTAAGGTAATCCTCCAGATAAAAGACTGTTTGTTTCCAGTGTGTGTAGGGAGCATCAGGGGCTGGGGAAACGAAATAAAAAACAAATCTCAACTTAGCAAATAAAATTCTTCTCAAATACTTTGCATTACTAGGAGATGGTTCCATCCAAAAATCCCTCTTGCAAGCTGAGTTCTTCTGAATTCTTCTGTCACTCTGATGGTTCAGTTTTAACATTTGGGTCTTAAAGGCTGTACCCATTACATCAGAGTCTCACCCGGCTGAGTGTTTCAGTTATTTAACAATATAGGAAACACAACTCTAGGTCTAAAGAGTGAAACTTCACACTAATTTAAAGGGCAGATACAGAAACTCGAGTGAGACCGTCTTACAGCTGTCATTTAAATAATTTTCTTATGCTAAATCACATTTGCAGGTATTGCCACCAAAATGATCATTCGTAATACTTATGCTGGCGGTACAGACAGCTTTCTGTTGAGCATTCTGTTCTTTGGAGAGGGCAAGCATGAGGTGCCCAAGGTAATTTCTAAATTCAAAAACACATTTGGCAGCTGCTTATAGCTGATCTTACAGATTTAAGACCTTACATGCCTTTGAATTTATTTTTAAGGTCCTACAATTGCTCTCAACCTACTTCCTGAGCTATTAGTCCTATTTTCTTATCATTCCATGTTTTTTTCTTCTAATAGAGGGATGCTGGTGAATGCAGTTTATCTTTTGGTTTTTCCACTTTTCACATACTTACACCCAGTTACATCATTATTCAAGTTAAATAATAACTGACTTACCTGCCACCTCAAATCCAGCGATAAGTGGAAATGAGGTGCAGTGCAGTGTGCAAACACATCTGGACTATGAAACAGGTATTCTGTTCACCTCCTTGCTTCTATATACTGTTTGTATTCACTTATCAACCTGATTGCTTTTAGCCTTAAAGCGGAACCAAAGCAAAATCACTTACCTTTACTTCCTCAGATCTCTTGATCCCTCTGGAGCTGTCTTCCATATGGTCCTACGCTGTCCTGGTTTCTGGCTTCATCATGACTGCGGAAGCTCCGGGTGCTGCCATCTTTCTTCTTCTTTTTCTGTCCTCTGGCTATGTTACCGAATTTAGCACTGCGCGGGGCGTGAAATTGGATGACGTAGCCTGCTGTAATAGTAAAAACAAATGCCAATCTTACTGCGCATGCGTGAGATTGACACCTTTTTTTTAGTGACTGAAAAACTTTTTCTGTGCATGCCCAGTCGTCTTCAGGCATGCGCAGAAGGAGCGCGTGACATATGTATCCCAGGAGGCTCTGCACACCCATTTAGTCTTTACGGCTGAGGCGTTAAAGACAAAAGAGGAGGGGCTTAACCATTAAAAAAAAAGCATTTTATGAAAAGAAAAAATACATTTTTACTTTCTATATAAGGGTGTGTACACTTCATATAAAGTAAGAATTGTGGTGATTTGTCTGATATAAGCCAGTTTTCAGTCTAATCCCAGACTAAATTAAAGGTCCCAACACTGAACCCTGGGGTACACCACTAATACCCTTAGACCATTCAGAGTATGAATCATTAAGCACAACTCTCTTGATGCATTCTTTAGGCCAGTTCTCTATCCATTTACTAATTGAACTTTCTAAACCTATTGACCCTAACTTGCATATTAACCGTCTGCGGGGTACAGTGTCAAATGCTTTAGCAAAGTCTAAGTACAACTTCTATTCCACTATCCACCTGTTTACTTACTTCCTCATAAAAAGAGAGTACATTTCTAGTAGAACTCTTTTATGTGGTTCTTTATCAAACTTTCTAGAACCTTTCTAACTATAGTTACACTTACCAGCCTGTATTTCCTAATAATGAAAATGTACTTCCATTTACTGGGCCATTTTCAAAGACAGGTACCACATTGGTCTTTAGCCAATCCACTGGTACTATGCCAGTGCTTAAACAGTCTCTAAAAATTAGAAACAATGGCTTTGAAATTATCCCAGCTCTTTGAGGACACAGGGGTGTAATCCATAAGGTCTTCTAGGCTGAATGATGCCCAGTGATGCTCAATTAAGAAGACTGTAGAAACGTGAGTGCAGGGAAATAGGACCACCCCTGAGGAAGATGCAACTATGGTACCTTGCTTTTACAATGTATTTCTACCAAGAGGAACACTGACATCATTGCATAGTAAGAGGGACAGAATCAGAAGCTAGGATATGGGTTTTAAGATGGATAGCCAGGCTCAAAATAAGTAAACATAAGTAAAAACAAATTGTAATAAGACAGGTCCTTTATTGCAGAAGAGACGTGTGATGTCCATTCCACAATAAAATAAACACACCTGCCTGAATGCGTTTTTTTATTTTCACTCCCCTGTTCGCGTTCTGTCACAGGTGCCACCATCTTCTTTCTCTTCTCTTCTAGGGTGTTATCTTCGGCCATCTTGATTGGCTGAGCCAGGAGTTCTGGCATTCTTCTTTTGTAAAAGAAGACAGCAAACAGGTAAGTAATTACAGTATATTGCAGAAGGGACATCACCTGTCCCTTTCTGCAGTAAAGACCTGCCTGATCAAGGCAGAACTACAATTCCACTTTAAAAAAGGACAAATATAAAAGTTATATATATAAAAGTTATTTTTTTTATAAAAGGGTTTAAAAAAGAATATAAAAAATATGAAAAAGAATATTCAAATTTTTGCATAAGCCCAATCGTGACTAGTTCTCTTTAAAGTAATTTGGTGATTTATATGTACTACATAGGATTAACCTTTTTTTCTCAGTACAAAATACAAGTCCCCAGATGTCACAATAATCCAGTGTTCTAGAAGGCGGTAATATGTAATTTTCTTTTTCTGGAAAGACACATTGACAGGGGTCTCAGCAAACAAGCTTCCAAATGTTCATGTCTGCTGCTGGCCTAATACTGTGACAGTCAGTAAATTGAAACTGAAAACCATTTTTTTCCCAAAGCCTATCTTTAGAAAACCATTTTCATCACATCACCGAAATGCTGCTTATTTTAAATCACTTATACTTGCATGGAAATTGAAGTAAATCTCACTAATATAGTTTTCCTTCACAAATGTTACCAGTAGATTTAGCTCAGCATAATCTTCCATGTCAGAAAAGCTGATTTATCTTCTCCCAAAGCCAAAAGTTTTTTTAGGGTTGCTGCCAATATGGATCTCATGTTGTGTTTGTGACAGTGGGGCTTAGAGACATAGTTGGCTGGCGTGAAGACCTGGGAAGATGGGTGACGTTGACCCCCAGGTGACAATGCTCAGGCTCAGCCATATGGCTGATAGACATGGGCACTGCATCATATGAGTAGGACTCATGCCCTTCCATAGCCAGGGTATGCGCCTGGTATTTTGCATTAATTATGGAGGTGTGGGGAGCAATAAAGATTATTAGTAGTTCACAGGGGGTGGCCTTCAAATAAACAGTAACCTGTTTTCCCGTATGAAGAGGCTCATTCTAGAGATGTCCGTGTACATGATAAAATTTCCTAGGGCTCGTTCCCAGTTGACATAGTGTGCATATTGCAAGGTTATCAGACATTGCACAGAGAGTAAATATTCCTACTTATACATTGCACTGCAGTTTTTACAGCACACTGCTACACACATTTCTGTTCATCTTTGTGCACTGCTTCATTTATTGTAATAAAAAGGGTCAGCATCACAACGGAGAGCCACACAGGTGGTTTTTCGTTACCATGCTTTGTGGTATTCTGATTCTGTGGGAATGAGGCCTTCCACTGTGAATACCAGTAATTTTCAGGGAACCATGACCCACTGATGGACACAGGAGTAAGCCGTCTGTGTCTCCTGATGTCAAGTCAGAAGACTGTCATGTTTTCTTATCATGTATCACTGACAGATCCAATACATTTCTGTGAAGCTGCCATGGCCACATATTGAAGTACTTTTTATTTTATTATTATTATTGAACAGTATTTATATAGCACCAACATATTATGCAGCGCTGTACATTAAATAGGGGTTGCAAATGACAGA
>NC_092859.1:34531906-34713929 GCF_032062135.1 Pyxicephalus adspersus
GGGGAGATTTAGAATTAGGTAAATACATGTAAGTGGTTCCTCTGGATTTAATGAAGCCATAACATAGAAATGCAGAATGATGGCAGTTAGTAGCATCTGACACTGTTAGAAGGCTTGTATTTATTAAATGACATGGCTAAAATGGCTAAAGTGACAAGGCACATATAGGAACATAATTTCCATTTATACTAGGAGGCATGTATTACAGAAAATAACTTCTTTATCCTTTGGTTCCACAGGCTTCCTCCACATGGAGGACTGGTACCACAAAGCCACTGCTTTTCTCTATTGTGGTTACCAATCTTGTAGATGTCATCATGTACAATACAAGAGCAGCAGTAACTGTTCTGCATTGTGTTTGATGGCATGGAGGGCCCATCCAAAACAGTGCCATCCAAAAGAGTGCCAAGAGTGAGTCCAAGATATAAGGTAAGACTTATCCACTAGACTAAAACTAAATAAGAAATTGTTTTTTGTAAATTGATTTCAGCTTTATCTGGAAGACAGTAATAGAATATTTTTCATTTTAGTACTCCTTTAAACAGAAATGTTATTTTTGTTGATCAATACTTAAAACTTAAAATCTAAAATGTATCTTTGTTTAAAAAAAACATGCTTTGTTTCATCAGAGATTTTGGTTTAATGAACGAGATAAAATGTTTAGAAACAGTTTCTACAGTTTCTACATGCAAGGTGCTAATTAAAAAAGAAAATATTTTTATCTCTGGAGAACAGACACAGTTGTTTTCTTAGGAAATGCATTAGCCTTTTCTTTGCTAAAAAGTGATTGCTGTGAAATTAACCTTACAAATAAAGTTACACATTCCAACCCAGATAAAAATAGTATGGGAATCTGGTCTAAAATAACCTGTCATAAAATTAGTTGAATGTTAATGTAGCTTACTATTATTCATTCCTTGGCCCTTCCTTAAATGGATTCTATACAGAGAAGAAAAAATGATATTTAGGGTATTTCTAATAGTCACAAACTTCTACATCCATGATTTAAGTCCATCATAGACTCACCAAGTTTGACCTGTGCCAAGAACGGTGTGGAAAGGGATCTACTCAACACGGACTCGGAAAAGTGTTAAGAAAAAACTTACATAGGTTAGAATTCTTGTTTGAAGTTTCACTTCAAAGCCAAGCTTGGTTCATCATAGTAGTAATGGACATATGAAATGATGTAATGTAGACTGGGACAAAGATAAAAAGACAAAATACATAGATACAAAGATAAAAGACATAATAGAGATTGGATTCCTGCCCTTTTTTAGGCTCATTCATAAAGGTAGCGAGAGGACAACAGATAAGGGAGCCAGTTTGTTTTTATTGATCACAATAGTTAAAACAAGTAACCAACACATTTCAGGGGGTCTCGCTGCTACTTCTTTATCAGGGTCTTAGAAGAAACAGAATAAATGGATATTCTGACCAAACTCCTGTTACCTTTTACTCCTTTGACCTAATTGAACACACACACTTGCAACAAATTCCACTCCAAATCCAAAGTTTGGCATAGTTATCCAGTCTTTGTTATCCGTACAAGTCCTAATAAAACGAAGCAAGGGAGCCTTCAAGAGGTGCTGGCTATTTGTTACTATTGAAATCAAAAAACACAAACTCACAGCCACATCTATGGCACTCTGTTCTATCTATATCTTTAAAGATTGTTTCAGAGACCCAGCTGCACCCATTGTTTTATAAAAGGCTGTCTCTATTTCAAAACTACAACACCTATATAGACCAGGGTCCCGTACTCCACCAACACTCCTCTCAAACATAGCTGTGAACTAAGTGATCTCCCCAATGTTGCTTTATGAAAGGATAAATAATGTAATGAATCTCAGAACCCTGACTAAGTTAAGGACAATGGTCCCATGACTGGAAAGTAAAGCTTTATTTTTCACACCTGGGAGCTGCCGAAAAAAATCTACAGATAGCAAATGAGTACATGGGAATATAATACCCCTTACCTATTACCATAAGGGGTTAAATAAGTTCTGTAGAACACATACTTGCCAACTTTGTTTATAAATCACCACACATTATGTCCCCAGAAGTAAATCTATCCTCAATGTCATCCAGCATTGTTAATCTGTCAGTGATGATGAAAATTGACCACTAAACCTAATCTGCCGAGTGCCATCATTACACTGACAGATTCTTTGACTTGAGAATATAAATCCATGTTTGGTTATGTTTATATATGTGACCCTGTTAATGGCTCATTTAGTAAATTTGCAAAATTTCACAATTGCAGGAATGTTGACGTGTTGATTATAGTATTAGAATGTTAAAACTTTTGCCTATCTCTACCCAAAAGCAAGAACATTCTTAAAGATGGGAATGAAGGTTTAAAATGTATGGGTAACATTCTTTTCCATGCAGTGGTGATTAAAAAAATATATGTTTCTAAAAATAAAACAAATACATATTGAAATGTAAATCATCTTTGGGAAAAATATCACTCATGCAATATCATTAGCTTTAGATCTAATAGAGATCCTGCTGATGACTCTGTTTGGCTTTAGATCTGAGCTAAACTAGGGCTAAGGATCAAAAGAAACTCCCTGTAGAATGCATGTCTGTGAGTGTATTTATACACTGCGTTGTCATAATCAGCTGTTTTAATTATTTAGCACACAGCCTTTTCATGTTTAACCAGCAGACAAACTATATCAAATGTAGACACTGTGGTCAGTTGTTTTTTAAAGATCAAAGGTCAATCTACTGTACTAGAGTTTAAAAAAAAACAATTTTATATATAAATATATATATATATATATATATATATATATATACACACATACACATACAGTCACAACAGCCACCTTGCTAATACTGATTTGACCCATTTTTACCAGAACTGCTGTCATTCTTAATGGCTTCTTCATGAAATCAGCAAGGTGCTGGAAACATTCCTTAGAGATTTGGACCGATTAGTGAGCTGCACACCCATGTTGCAAATGTCCCATTCCACCACATCCCAAAGGTGCTCTGTTGAACTAAAATCTGTTCACTGAAACTCTCAGTTATGTTCAAGAAATCCATTTGAGATTTGAGGCAGGATGTATCCATGCTTTCATGTAGTTGACATCAAATTCTGGCCCTACCATCTGAACATTGTAGCAAAAATCTAAACTCATAAGACCAGGCAATGTTTCCAATCTTCTCTTGTCCAATTGAGCCTCAGGTGCCTGTCCTTGAAAGCTGAAGCTGAAAGAAGTGGCACCCATTGTGGTCTCCTGTTGCTGTATCTCATCTTCTACAAGGTTCAACAAACTGTGTATTTAGAGATGCATTACTGTATACCTTGGTTTTACCAGTAACAACTGGATATTTGAATTACTGTGGCCTTTCTAATAGCTCAAACCAGTTTGGCCATTCTTCTCTGACCATCTGGCATCAAAAGGGTAATTTTAATCAGGAAACTTTTTCACTGAAAATGATTCCCTTTATCCAACCATTTTGTGTAAACCCTGCAAAGTTCTAAATTGGGTCAGTAGGAGTGGACTTCCTAATTCGTGTGCTGTATAACTTTGATTCTCTCCCTGCCAATAACTAATCATAATTGGACTTCCAAAGCAGAATTACATCTGATTGGTGGCTGTAAGAAAAGTCTTAATAGTAGTGTTTGTTTTTTTTACATTTGTATGTGAGAAGCAGCATAAAGGTAGGCCCGGAGCAAAACGAAAGAAACAGAATAGGCAGAGAGTCTACATGACTAGGTGCTAAGGGGAAAAAAGCGATTTAAGGAAGGGGAGGAGTATGAAGGTGGTGTGATAGTAGTAAGCAGTTAGCTTTGGTGGTTGGTTAAAAGAGCTGGACAGGAAGTGGTGGGCAGCTGAAGGTGCATGGTAGTGGAGTGAGCTAAACACCCACCCACCCAGGTTTTATTTATTGTGGAGCTAGGGGTTGTAAAGGGGGGTTGGGCGGTTGGGGACCTGGGAAGGCAGTGGACTTTTGGAGGCTGTAATGTGGTAAAAGGCGAATTTTTGGTGGTATGATGTCCATGAGGGTTACAGTATTGATGGTTAACAGCTAGTTAAGGATGGCAGTGAGTCTGGGGATGACTGAAATCGGCACCAGAGGCGCGCCTGACGGGGGGGGGGGTATGTGCCTAGGGGGCAAAAATATCAATATGCTGCAGGATCACCATACAGACGGAAGACTGCGCAGTGGTGCAGTAAAACAATGCCTGGATGGAAAACTGAAAAACTTGAAAGGTTAGCTGTGCTCTTTGTTTGCCTCTCAAGGTCTAATTTTCCATTTTGACAGGTGAGTACATCAAATAAAAAGTATGATGTAAACAGCTGATATTTGATACCTTTTCACAAAATAAAGTTTCTTTATGTGCATTTTAGATGACATAAAAATTACAACAGTGGCCGTTTTGTTCTCACAATGTGCATTTTGTTTCATGGCACAGAGAGATTACAACCCCACCTTTACAAAAGCATAAAAGTGAAACAATAATGTAACACATAGCTGGAATTTATATATTTTGAATGGAGCAATTACTTATCATTAGACGGTCACACATTGTTGGAGGCATTAGTCATGCCATTAAAGACTAATGTGTGGGCGTAGTGAATGGCAGAGGCTGATAAAATGCATGGATTGTCCTTAAAAATAACAAAAATGTGCAGTCACATACAATTCACTGTATTACAGGTGTTAACCTCTACAAAGGAATTCTTTACAATAGGACAACAGCCCACTAACTTAAAGAGGTCCTAGCATTAAAAAGGATTTAAAACACTCAAGATTATTTACTAATTAGTATAAGGAGCGTTGAGACAATCAGCACATACAGTAAGCCCTGGAGAAACAAAACTAGAACACATTTTATAGAACAGAACCAGATGGAGACTACATTTCTGCAATAGTTATTTTAAATCCAATGGCTCCTTTCTCTCTGCTTTGTAACGTGTAACGTGTAACACACGTCTGATGATTGTCACCCAGGATGGACAATGGTTCCCATCCTGGGCAAAGGCCAAGTGTGTGAAAAATTGGCCCCCCACTGCTGTTCAATAACCCACCAGATATCCCTCACTCATTCCCCCACCTCCCCTCTCCATAGATCTTAACAGCACTTTCTGTGCAGCATCCATTCATTCATCTGTCATTGTAAATAATCATACAAGATCATTTCCTGCAACACTTATTTGACAATCATTGACATTATGGAGCTTTTAGTGATAAGAAAAATAAAGTTGCCAACAGAACAGGAATAGTTGGGAACACGTCTTCCAGTCCTATTTCTACAGGAAGTAAAGGAAAGTTAGTCACAAACAAAACACAACTTTTAATTTTTTTGGGCAGATATCTGGTCCCCAGTAGCACCCAATGCTTTGATATGGGCTTGTTTTTATCACTACTAGAAAATTATAGTTTAATTCTACATACTGTTCCTTTGATCTTGAATGCAAAATAATGTTTTTGGTGCAAAGCATGGCAGTAATTTGAACAAATCGAATGATCATTTTTTTTACTTACAAAAACAAGTGGATGTAAACAAAAAATACTTTATAAACAGTATATGCATTTTGCTTTTAAAAAAAAGAAGAGAGTCGGGAGAGGAAGAAGTTAATTTGAGATAATAAAGTGTAACTTTGGGTCGATAAAGAGCTAAACAAGAAAGATTTTATTTTAAGAAAGCCTAATGGAGTTTTTTGTTTTCCTTCAGGATTTCTTTACCAACAGTAAAAAAAACAAAAAGCCCCGGGTACATTGTAATCAGTTGATTAAAAGGCGGTAACCAGCTGCAATTGGCATGATTTATTAAAGCTCTGCAAGGCTGGAAAGGATACACTTTCATCAGTGAAGCTGGGTGGTCCAGCAAACCTGGAATAGATTAGCTAACGGTCTTTTGTTAGAAAATGTTTTCAATCCTGGACCAAATCCATTTCAGGTTTGCTGGATCACCCAGCTTCACTGATAAATCAGGCCCAATGAGTCAGTGAAGCAACTGTTTCTCCTTATTCGTAATTAAATAACTACTAATAGCTGTCAAGCATAAATCAAGTTACTTGTGGGAAAAGTGATAGCAGGTACCAACAGCGGGGGCACACTTTCATCAGTGAACCTGGGCGATTCAGCAAACCTGGAATTTATCTGGTCTAGGATTGAAAATACTTGCTAACAAATAGTAAATTATTTTTAGGAAATCCATTTCAGGTTTGTTGGATCACCCAGCTTCACGGATGAAAGTGTATCTTCGCCAGCCTTGGAGAGCTTTAATAAATCAGGCCCAATGTCCCAACCTTTAGGCACACCATCAAGTGTTGCGGGGACATCATTTCACATTGGGAGGTGGTTTACTAAAATGGAATCAGGGGCACACTAAAGGTGCCAATGCAAGATTTGGCAGTGAATGACATCTATTGGCCAACATTTGAAGTTTTATTTCTGCAAAATACATTCCAGGTTTACCAAAACTAAAGGTGTGTACAAAGGTTTTCTTTGGAAAGTAGTCACATCCCAAGCTCCTGCCATCATGCTGCAGAAAAGGACCCTTGCTCTATGGAGAAGAAATATTCACTCTACAAGGGTCTGACACTTCCTTTGTTCAGAACTAGAACTGAAAACTAGACAAAACTTGGCTTGAGTCAGAACTAGAGCCCCTTAACCATCAGAGAGCACATGTTTTGCTATTTGCAGTACTATAGAGGTGACTTAGCAGATAGTATGCGGATCTGTGCAGAATGACCACTGCTTCTACATAAAAAGCAAGGGACCTTCCACAGAATTCTGGCAGGGTACAGACTCAGCAAACACGTTTATTTTCTTTGGGATATTGATTGCCTTTTTGGTAGTATAGGCACAGCTTTACAAAAAAAAGTACCTGTAGAAAATCCAGTTTTCTTGTGGCATTTTGTAAATTCAATGTTAAAATAGGTGACAAGAGCGTGGATATAATCATTCCGCTGTACTTGTAGACAAAAAGCTGCAGTAAATGATAATTCCTCCGGCTTCACTGTGTATATATCAATTTCCTATTGAAAAGAAAAACGTACTTATTTGCTACTTTGCAGTAATAGAAACAACACTCAGACCCACTTAGATTACCTGCATACTTTATGTGTAACATGCAATATAATATACAAATATTCTAAATGAATACAAATCAAGATGGTGCAGAAATGGAGCACTTAAAGAGACAGTTATTATCATTTTGGAGGGATGATTCTCCCACAAAGAAGACACTAAAATTCCCATTTATTATTTTACATTTCTGTTAGATATTCTTTGAACAATGACAATTTTCTATTGGCCTAGTCTTCAGAAATGGCTGTGGTTATAAGGACAGTGTTTTCAGTGCCCAAATAGGGTTCTGTTTTGGTGTGTTGGGCAGATTAATTAAGTAATACGACAACATATCAGCACAATCCAAACTGGATAAATGATGAAAAAATGCAAATTAGAGTTTATTTTTGAGAAAACAAGTGAAAACACTCATGAAACTTTGAAAAAAATAAGTAAAATGAAATGATCAAACTTTCCTGTATAACTCTCGCTTGACTGTAATTGTCCTACCATATAGGCTTCCCTTGTTCTTTATTGCAACAAGTGGCTTTACTGGCCAGTAGGGGTTCTTAGAAGAACTTATTGGCCATGGCCTCTCTCTAGAACTTTGGGTGTGACATCGGCACACTCCTGTACACATACAAAATAATTCAAAAGGGATGATCAACACACCATAAAATAATAAAATACAATGCCTTTTTCTTTATTTGTAGCCTTCTGAGTTAAATTTCAATAGTAACCTTTTTGCACAGGCTAACAATAATAATATTCTGCTATGAAAATCCAACCATTCAAGTCCAGGCCTTGGAGTAGAAAGGAAAAGTACAGCTGAGGGGGAGTGCTGGAAATGCCAGGCGTGGGCAATTCGGGGCTAAATCCTATGAGTGGCCCGCCGCTAAAACTCCCTCCTCATTGAAATAGCGCCGCTACTAAAATTCCCGGCAATATTTGTGTCTTTATAACAGTCCAATGCGGGGCCACGCATAGGCAGAGAGCTGGTCTATAGACGCGAGTGATGCCAGGAATTGTAGTAGCGGCGCTATTTCATTGCAGCGGCGGGCCAGCTGCAGTTGATATTTAGGATTCCTTTGAGGGCCAAGAAAAAGGATGTTGGGGGCCAGATTTGACACTCCTGCTGTAGATTGATATGGATCCAACTAAATGCATTTTTACACTGATGAAGTAATGAGTTGGACTTTTTTTTAAACATGGTGTATTGATCATCATTTTTGCATTCTAATGATTAGGAATGGAGTGGGGCCACACTTAACTTTTACAGAAAAGATGGAGAGTTACATATAATTCTAGCTGCCTATATCTCTGGCTCTTTCAATCATTCTAAAGCATCTTTGCTGATTCAGATTTCTGAGAGGTTTACTTTAAATCCGGCAAAGTTTATAATTCTAATATATTGGAAACTATGTTTAGTCCAGCCTGGATATGTAAAGTAGGGACTTGGAGGGCTTGGATAAATTAGGCATTTGGCTTTGCCACTAGAAAGCCTTGGCCAACAAACAGTTTATCAGTTCTAGAGACTTGATGTGGTAGGAAGATTACCCCAATCATACCCCAATATTACAATAGAAGATATTACCCCAATCATTCCTGTCTACATTTAGTCATAGCTGATAAAGTAAATATATCTTACTATATGTACTACACCGTCCCAAGCCTGTTACATTAAAGTTCAACCACAAAATCAGTTCTGTGATGTGAAATGTTTTTCTCTTCAACAGAAATGAATGAACATAAAAAATTACTTTCCACATTTAGATCTACCAAACCTTTATCAAACAGGAATTGGTCACCACTTGCTTTGGGTCTACTAAGTCCACGAGTGGCTCCTTTATGGCCACATCTCTGATGCACGTCATGTCAAAGCCGTAGACATTCTCCCACCCTGTTAGCACAAAACAATTGGACACAAAGTTTACACTCTCAGATTTACCACACTTTTGTACAAAATGTTAGGGTTAATTCATAAGGATGGTGGGAATAATGGCTTTTGTTCATAAAGTTCATAAAGTCAGCCCCAAATCATTCTGTGCATTCTTAAAAAAACAAGCAATTAAACATTTGCCAGCAGACTGCATCCCAACTGCCTCCATTCATTCCTTCCAGACACCATTAGGTTACACCCAACATGTATTTTAAATGTGGGCATATTTTCTGGGCCCAAAGAAACAGTACCTACACTGCAACCATCACATGTGTGAATGGGTAGTTATTTTGTAAACAGTACAGTACTGTACTACTTTACCTTTTTATTCAGAAAAAAATTATACTTGGAAATTGGTTTTCTTTTGAGGATTGAGTAGACAATGGTAAAATGGCTTGTCCCCACTAAAGAATCATCATATATTGTCCTGGAGAAATGAAAGTGTCCACCTGCGGTGCCAGACAGCTAAAAGATTACAAGGCACCGTCACAAGGCACCGTCACATACCAAGGAGTGCAATGCTATCTTTCAGCGGGAATTCGAAATCCAAGTTGATCTAAACACTACCTAAAGGTGCGTACACACTTCCAATTTTTATCGTTCCAATCGAACGACGAACGATCGATTGGGCAAAAAATCGCTCGTAAAAAAGTAACCAACGACGCCGACGAACGAGGAAAATTGTTGGAAACGAACGACCGGCGGATCGGATTGGGCGACGATCGTTGAACATCGTTCGTGTGTACGGTCGTTCATTGATCGTCCACGTTCAGAGCATGCGTGATGAACGAACGTCCGTTCACTTTCCTGTCGTGCACATAGTTCCTCTATCGCTTAAACGATCGTATCTATTGTGTGTACAATATCTACGAACGATCGTGTCGTTACCTCTATGTGCAGGATCGGTGCTATACGATCGTTCCTATATATCGTGCAGGAACGTTCGTCGTTCGTTTTCCGACGATAATAATTGGAAGTGTGTACGTAGCTTTAGTTACAGTATCTTTAGTTTGCTTTAGAATTGATTATCAAATACACTTGTAAAGCACCACAGAAAAAGCTGGCACTAAAAAAAAATTTATAATATTAACAATAATGCATAAAGTATTTTTTTCATTCCTATTTGCATCTCAGTGCTGCTGGTATTCTTCTGCCTTTTTAAGTCATTTTCTGGCTACATAAAATCACTCCAGTGTTGGCCACACAACATTTGTACCTCTTTAGTGATAACACAAGACCATGGCTGCACAATGTGTGCCACCATAGACATTTGTGCACTCCACCAAGGTTGCACGTAATTCACAATCCAGGTGCACAACTGATAACAGGTAATGGTATCATTCATGCTTGTAAAAATATAATTTTATTTCAATAAACATTCCATAACTTGGTAAAAAATATTCTTTAGTACTCAATAATATTGCACAAAGCATCTGAGAGTCCTTCATTTAGAGGCAAATCCTTCTGTGCTTCTTTATATCCCTGTCTTGTTTTTTCTTGTCCCTCTTTTAGCTCTGCCTATACACTAGTACACTGTTTAACTACCAAACTTTTTTTTTACTACATTAAACATTTTATTCAGTTGTTCTTTTGCCCATACTTTGTACCCCACAGAAATAATTACTTAGGTATTAGGGAAACATCTGTTAAAATCAATTCATTATGGGAATTAGTGCAAAAAATTCTCCTACTTTAGTGGTCAGTGGGATAAGTGAAACCCCCCCAACCCCACATTGGTGGTCAGAATGCTACCTTTCAGCTTCAATAGGGAAATGAATCAATCAATCACAGGTCGAGGAACCTCCAAGAACCTTTGGAAGAGCTTTAGGATTACATGGAACCCAGGCTGACAATGGCGGCTAAATGATTGCATTTGTTATTTTTTTAAAACATTACTGAAAAGCAGTGGTGAAAAAAAACTACTTGTGGGTTTAACCAAATGGTTTTGGCAGTTTATTTCTTCATGGACTGCATAGGTGGGAGCAAGCCATTTGCCTTTATTTCCTCTAAATAATGTCCCCCTTTGAGCAGCATATCAGCAGCTTATTATTTTGGTAACTGTGCCGCAATGATAACCGCAATGTCAATGACATACTCACAGTGGATCTTGAAGTCCTTATATTGCCTGTCTTCAATGGCGACGATGTACAAAGCGGCTCGGTCAGGAAACATCAGCCCTCCCGGTTTCTGTTGATGAATTGTGGGGAAATGGATCTCGTAATCTATTCACCTGACAAAGACACAATTTGAACTGCACATATAAAATCCAGACAAGCACCCCCTGCACGCTTCTGCTATCCTCCATCATACTGTCAGACACTGTTTAATATCTGAGAGGAGAGATCAGCCTGCGGTGACCACACAGATAAAAGTGTCACTTTAAATCAAAGTGATTGTCAGTCAGGGCTAATATATTATATTGAAATATAAGATCTACAGCTTAGGTTTAAGATTTTTTTTAGAAATGCAAATTACAGAGTTACAGGTGAATCATTTAGCTATTAAACTATGGGCCCAATGTGTTCTTTTACAGGGAATGTGCTTTTTTAAAAATGGAACTCTGCTGTGTTTCCGTATAACACAGCTTACAGAAGTTCAACTTTTAGTTCACAGAGCCCTAAATTCTGGTCAAGTCTGCATTAATCCCTGCTTGTAAGTAAATTCAGACCCCTATCATTAATTATTTAAATGAAGATTGTTTGTCAAAACTGTCTTTTATTTGAGAGTTGACAGTTGAGTAACGGACAGGGATTTTTTTTTACTAGACAGACTAATTTAAAATAAAGTTCTATTGATATTGATGCCCTGAGTATTACATAGGTATTTGAGAAAAGGGACCTTCCCAGGGTACAGCCTGAATATCTGGTTGTGTGTTGTTTTCTGAATGCAAGCTCCAATTATCAAATCCTATCCATCAACTATTGGGTGACTATAGCCTAGTCTTTTTGTTAACATGACACAGCTAGAAAAAGGACAAAGCATATTGGGCCTATTGTATTAAAGCTCTTAAAGACTGTAGAGGATAGACTATTATGGTAGAACCTGGGTGATCCAGGATGCCTGGAATGAATCTGGTCCAGGATTGAAAATGTTTGCCAACTAATAGCAAATTTTTAGGAAATCCATTCCAGGTTTGCTGGCTCGTCTACATTCACCTATGCTAGTTTATCTTCTCCTATCTGGAATGGATTTGGCAAGTCACTTGCCATTTGTTAGCAAATGGTTCCAATCCTGTACCATATCCTTTCCCAGTTTGCTGAATCACTCAGGTTCACTGATGAAAGTGTATCCTCTCCAGCTTTGGAGAGCTTTAATAAATCAGGGCCAATATCTCTACAGACTGCTAATCGGTGGAAGTGCAAGTCCATATTCTTACCAGGATCATGTCTCTGTACAGGTCGCATACATACCAGCCACTTGTCCCGTGCAAAGATGACAGTATTGAGCATGGACTCGTAGAACAGGCAGTACCCCATCCACTCCGTGATGATAATGTCCACTTTGTCTACGGGAAGCTCCACCTCTTCCACTTTACCCCTAAATATTGTAATGACTGAAAAATTCAGAAAAAAAAACAACATTGTGGCTACCGTTACAACATTTACATTTACAATGGGTGGAGTGGGCATTGTCATGAAAGGGAACCTGACATGATGCAAATCCTCACATGGATGTTCCCCTTCTCTGTAACTTTTAATAAAAGTCGAGGGTCTTGTAATTAACCCTGAGATTGGCAGCTTCTTCCAGGAACTTCTGGTATTGTATTGGACTTTGTGATGGATTCAAAGTAAAGTGAATGTTTAAAATAATGTATCTACAGTCAAAACTTTTGTGTTTTGTAAACTAGAACCCCTGTTAGTTTATTTTCAGTAACAGGTGTCTTCCCCACTAAGACAACATTTGTTAAGTTTTGCTTTTTCCATTACTTTCTCAATGAAAATTGTTGCCAGGACAAATAAAATGGATAAATCTACAAGGAGAAAACAAAGACAGTAAAATTGACCTGTGTGAATCTTTACCCTTTCCTTCTAAATCCAAAATTAAGTTTTGGTGACACATACTATACATACAAGACTATATTGTTGGCTATATATGGCTTAATTTGGTATCAAACAGATCTTCCTATATACAGCACATCTGGGAAGCTCAAATTTTTTTCAAACAAAAAGTTCACCTTCAAGAAATGTTCTACTTGTATCCACCAAACAGGAAAAAAGTTTTAGGCGTCTATTTAGGTGTACATATCTGACTAGAAGTTAGTAACCTGTAAGGCAGTGAAAACCTTTTTTAATCTGTTTTGGGGACCCAGAAAGGCCATTACAATACTGCATCATGGCCTTGGTTCTCGGACAGTCTCCTGCAGCATGCCCTCTTTTTCTGATATTCTCTTACTGCATTGCCTTGGTGTCTGACACCTACAGCATGGCCTTAGTCTCTGATAGTCTTTTGCAGGATGGCCTCAGTTGTACATATGGTGTAATTTTTGTGACTCTTTGGCGATGCTAGGAGGTGCCTCTGAGATCTCCTATTCTCAGGTCTGTCACTAGCCTACACAATATGTGTGTGATGTATGCATCTATAGAAACAAAACAAATCCAACAATCTATTTCACAGCCACAATCACTGCCCAGGCCAATAATGCCACACGCACATTTAGATTTTCTAATTGTTTTACCGCATGCCTGCACTGGTAAAGGTATAAGAAATAATGCTTTCCTCTCTATTTTAACAAAAATTGTGCTGCTCACATAATTTAATTTACCCTCACCTTTCCTGATAAATGTATTGATTTAACTGTATTTCATTTTTCATATGTTCTTTTGCCATCCTGTTCTCTGATATTAATATTGCTGGATCAGAGGACAAGCCTGGTTTAGCGCTTACAGCAAATCCAGCAGTTTTAATTAGTTTTGTCAGAATGATCATGGAAGGCTATGTGAAAAGAGCAAAAGTAATAAAGGAGACAATAAAGAATATTTCATACTGGAGGTACTGAACATGAAAAGTGATTTGACATCCCGCTAGTTGTTTTTAGAGATATTCAGCTTTTCAATATCTATAACTTTTTTCTGTATGTCTCCTTCAAAGGATCTCCTTCCATGGATAGGAATGTGATTTGGGGGTTTGTTGTTATATTCCAGCCATAGACTGGCACTTTGCTGGAGGTATAAGGAACAATGATTAGAAAGGTATTTGGTTTTGTATTTAGTCGTTACCTATAAGGATGGAGGACAAGATTAGTCTTGCTTTCCCACCTTTTGAACATTCCTGAAGCACACTGATGCCTCACTGGACTAATATAGATTTGGGATGGGAAAAGTGACCTAAGGATTATTTCTCTTAAAAAATGGCTTAAGTTTAATCTACTTAGAAAGTTGTTGTTCCTTCCCCTTCATCAACATGCTAATGAAATTATTAAATAAAACCTGTTCATTACATGCCAAATGCTAGACTATGTGAGATCATCACAAGATCGGTGTGCTTTTCTATGCAATACAGAAAGTGCTTTGGACAGCACCTTGCCAGCACATAATTAAAATTAAACAGCACACTGCTTTTGGAAAATATTTTTTATTGTTAAGCTTCTATAAAATATATGCATTGCCTGGAATAATAATATACTGGCAGTTCACAGATTTTTTAGACATTTTACAAAGTAAGGACATGTCTCTAAAAGGTGTGTAGTAAGCATTCATTTTTACTCCCTTCTATAGGATCTAGGGGCGTTAAGATTGTCTTTTCAGGTGCTGCCTTTGAAATTTAATCTTAATTTTAAAGAAATGTTTTAGTACCTATACCATACGAGTATGCCAATATTATATTATATTAATGATACAAATGAAATAATACATTTATTATCACCTATGCTGAGGGTTAATATGCTGTCTTTGACATTAATGAAGCTGTATTTATTGTCATTCGTATATAAAAGGCTCTATTTATAAAACAGGGAGTCAGAGATTTCACGTTCTCTTGTGGGATTCTTTCAGGTCTATATATTTCTATGGTAGTAATTGGATGGGATGGGATGATGATGTCAGATTCCAGGTTTGATAAATAAATCCCAAAGAGCGCCCCCCTCCAATACACCCCAGCTCAATCTCCAGGTGGTATAAGTGGCCAGAATTGAGAGCTCAAAATACTTTCAGAATACACCTACTAAATTTGGTTGATATGTGTTGGTGTAGGATTTTAGGCTCCCAGCTCAGACCAAAATCCATGGTGATATCTCAAATCCACCCAGAATCTGTCCTGAGATTTATTTGTTTTGGGTATTACACTCTTTGTGTACAAATGGCTTTTTCTTAATCAATTTGTGTTTGGAGAGCAGGGTACGACTGGAAATAGACCACTGTTTGTCCTAGATTTTCAGCTCATTCACTGAATTGCTTTGGCCTGTTACAAAACCATAATTAAAATTCTATGACAATGTTACAAGAAAGATTTTTCTTTTGACGCTCTTGCCTATATAAAAAGTCTCTGTCTGTCACTGTAGAGCAGGGGTGTCAAACTCAAATACACAGAGGGCCAAAATTAAAAACTTAGACAAAATCGCGGACCAACCTTATAATTTATTGAAAAAATTTAGGAAAATTTTCCTTCACATTAGATATAAACCTTTTTCATATGGCAACAAAGAGGTTTTGCTTCACATTCAATCTGGAACAAGCTTATAATAGAGAAAGAGGCATAAACATTTTTTTTTAACTTTATTTAAGAAAAAATCTTTCTCTATTTGTAGCCTTCTGATTTAAATTTCAATGGTAACTTTTTTGCACAAGCTAACAATAATAAAAACAATATTCCTCTATGGAAATCTAATCATTCAAGTCCATGCCCTAAGAATAACAAGGAAAAGTACATCTGAGGGGGAGTGCTGGAAATGCCCGATGTGGCCAATGCAGAGCTAAATCTTATGAGTGGCCTGCCGCTGAAACTCCCTCTTCATTGAAATAGCGCCGCTACTAAAATTCCGCGCATTATTTGCGTCTATAAAACAGAGAGCCCGCTGGTCTATAGACGTGAGTGATGCCAGGAATTGTAGTAGTGATGCTATTTTAATGCAGCTGCTGGCCAACTGCAGTTCATATTTAGGATTCCTTTGGGGGCCAAAAAAAAAAGACGTTGGGGGTCAGATTTGGCCACTGGGCCAGAGTTTGACACCCCAGCTGTAGATAGATAGATAATGAGACATTTACATAAACCAAATCAAAACAAATATAACTATGTACTTAAATGTGCTTAAAATTTCTTGCTACTGATAAACATCTTCTACTGAAATATGTATGATCATAAATTAAATAGATAGATAGATAGACTAACATAAAACAAATATGAATATGTACTTTTGTCATACTTAAACTTAACATTTCAGATAAAAAATCCCCCACTGCAATGTGTATTATGTGCATCATAAATGACTGCTGTTTCATTTCCCGACATGTAATGATGGCAGGAGCTGTCACTTTGGTACGCTGTTCAGTTCTCCGCAGGGTATTCCGTGTTTGTTCCTCACAATGAGTTACATTGATCGGTTCTGTTCCACCAGCACAGAATAGAGTGTTAAACTATTCAAAAGGCATTTTATGAAATCCGTTTTAGCCTGCATATTAGTAGGACTGATTCACGAATAAAAGAGAAAAGAAAGTGGAGCTGTTACCAAGGCAAACCAATTATATCTCTGTATTGAATTTCTGTGTTGCATTGGAAGATAGTTTAGTTTGAGAAATGCAAATTTTTTTTTTCTGCTTGCCTTTCATAAACTATGTTGGATTTGTCATTCCAATTTTATCAATTAAGTTGCTTTACTTGCAGCTACCTTTCTGATTGCTAACACTATTTTAAAGAACTCTTTGCAATTGACTTCCATGCATTTAGGTTGTACCATTCACTAATATAGCCCATAAAGGAGTCAGTGGCAGCTGAAAAATTGTCTTTGTAAAGGATATGATTCAAGCTTTATCTCATAATAAAACTTTTTTAAAAACCTGCATGTTTTATTACTATTTACAAACTAGTTCATTATTGATCCCCTTTTCCTCCCTTTAAGGAATGGGGAGGACAGGTCATACACATCTTTCCCTTTGTGCCAGCCATGATAGAATTCTGCAGTTGCCCATGGCTTACTATTACAAGGGTGGTATGTACGTCAAAATGGACATTAGTGGGGTCATGTTCATCTATCATGCTGTCCTATCCACACCTCATTTTCTGGCCTTGGGCTATGTGATTTGTTTTTATTTTAGCAAAACCTAAAGCTAGAAGGTTCTGCTGCAAAAAAAAAAAATAAAAATGTAAAAAGCTATGTCCCAAAGTAAATGTTTTTGCTGTCTTGATGGCCTACCCAGATGTAAGATTTTTCAATATAACACACTTTCAGGTTGGTTGGATTCATGTTTCTCCCCCACCATGTTGTGGTTTCGCCTACTGACCACTACATCAGTACAGCTCTGCAGGGACACAGAAATGATATAGGGGCTGTGGGGTGGAACCATCACACACACTGGGGGACAGACTGGGAATTTTGGGTTGCTGAGAATTTTTTAGTTGGTGCGGCTCTACAGGAGAGCCAACTTAGGAGTCACTGCCTTTCTGATTTAAAAGTATTAAAAATCTTTATTTGTAAATTTGTTTCTGGTGAGAGAGAGTCTGTTGTCCGATAATTTCAGCAAAATTTTTCTAGTAAGAATATATGTGCAATTAATGTATTTATACCAATGAAAGCATTCCTTGTATATCATCAAAAAATTAGATTGCCACTGGGCATTTTGAATATGATGTCATTGACCTCAGCAGACTCAGAGCTGTCCCAGGTAACACTTTGTAGTTTACCCCTTCACACATCCTTTGGTGTAGGGAAATCAAGAGAGGGGTGGGGGAGCTGTACCAACACACACAGTAACTAGACACTTCTAGAAGAGTAAATGGCTTTTCTTTGCACAAAGGGATGAGATTGGGCTAAAAATTACTTTTTTGAACAATTACATATGTTCTAGCATGTTCAAATGTACATTGCTAGTATACAGAGAATAGCAGGTTTCTCAATTAATGTCAGAATTGGCTCAGTGCCCAGTACTAAAAAAACACACCTCCTAAAAAATTGAGATAAATATGGATATATTTTCATGTGCAGTTTGTTTGCTGTCAATGCTAGCTGACTCATACACATTTGTTCCCTAAGAAAGTATTTGACAAACAAAGTTGAGTGACTTCCCCTTCTTTCCACTAAGAGGCCAGTGTTGAAGGAAGCATTAGTGTCACAGTCAATTAAACAATCAACCTACCAAACATGCTGTGTCAAACAAAATATAAAAATAATTCAAAGCTTCTGAGAACCATTCATCATTATAAAACAAAGAATTGGGTCTCGTCCAGATAATAAAGTTGAGTAGGGCACAAATGTAAAAGAAAAAAAGCCACTGCTTTATTGGGGTTACTATTAAATGAAACTAAAGTTTATGCATTAGCCAAGTAGAGAAGAATTGGATTCTGTATTGCCGCTGGGTAGATTCACACTTTCTATTTGCCCATATAGCCATTGTTATTAGCAAGAGGGAATATCATGGAAAACTGAAAATTTGACAATTGGCACCATACCCAATGATGGGATTAGTTGTTCACATAAAAAAAGGACACACTTCATTTCTATCAAGATCAACATATATTTTCTGGACTAAAATGTTAGCTGAAAAATAAAACAAATGTGGCTTCAGTATATTACATTAGGTAGGAACTAGTTCATATGAACAAAATTTTGTCCCAAAAAAGGTGAAATCGTAGTGTGTCCAGTTTTTGATGAATGGCTTAGTTATCCTTAAATTGCTAATTTCTTTTGGCAACAAGTTAAATTTTTGCTGGCCAGGCCTTCAAAATAATAACCAAGTGGCAAAATTATCTTGAACTGCCAATTTGGATTTTTACTGTACAGCCTCATGCATTTAAAACTAAACAAAAAAACAATTTAACTAAAAAAATTAGCATTTAGACACCCTAAGATTGGCAAAGTCTAGTTCCAGCATTGCTTTGCAATTTTGTTCCTGGGTTTAGTTATGCTTTAATTGCTGTCTCTCTATTAGCATATACTCATCTTCGCTTTACTCTACCACCACCTGATCTGGTGGCTGCAAATGAACAGCAATGAATGTCTTCTTATGGGGAGCATGTAATTCACTGCTCTTCCTCCTATGCTTACAGGACTCCTATGCATTTACAGCACATGTCAAAAAGGGAACAATGGCACCTGGCCCCCAGGCAGACATAAAAACAAATTGTTGCAGAACTGCATTCATTATTAAATTACTAAATGTATTTTTTTAATGAAATAATTGTAAGTACCTGATTGTTACATGGTATCAGCCTCTTGGAATTCACATGCATAGCAGAATTTATATAGAATTAGGAGCAGCACAGTGAGTCAATTAGCTGTGCTGCAGTGCATATATGCTTCATGTGCTTACATCTGCAGATTCTCTAATAGTCTAGTCACAGACTGCAGGAGGGACAATACCTTTACGTGTTGCTGTAGCACAGAAAAGTCAGGTCACCAGGGAGGGCTTTTATGTGTTGCAGAGCTGTGTAAATCTTAGAATTGGAAGAACAGAGACACTAATCCTTCATAAAGGTAAACACCAGAAATATAAGTTTTTCATCTGTGTATTCAGCTGTTGGCCTTGAGTTTAGCTTTTAGTGAACCTGATGAATATTATTAATAACAAAAACATTAAACTGATCTCGTGCAAATACTTAGTTGTCCTGATTCAATATCAGCACAAGGACATTGTTTACTATGATGGATTAGATATGAAAGGTTTAGGAGTGCGTGCGGGTAAAAGCAGCGGTGTGGATAGACCTAGCTATCAGTTTGATGGATAGGTGTGTGTACTGGACAAAATTACGAATTGGTCAGACATTAAGATTTCACAAATTCAATTTTCATCTTCCGATGACTCTGGAGCGAAAATGTATGGGGCTGTGATTAAAATGGCTTCATCTGACTTAGACTCTAATACAATGTAACTTTGTCTTATGAAATTGTCATTTCCAGCTGCCCAGTGTGACGCAATGACATGGTTGACATCTCTCAACTAGGATGGCAAAGAGGGATTGAGACGACACAGATTAAGAATAACAACACAGATTGCGCCCAGTGAAAAAGTTGACATGTTTCTTAGCTAGCAGAGAAAAATGTTTTTTTCAGTTCCTGGTGACTTTTAGGAAGATACATGCTGTCATAGACCTTCCTACATTTCCTGAATCCAGTCGGACACAAATGTATTATCATACAGAACCCCTGAAATTGGGGATTTTTTTACACTTTTTTAGAAGACATTAGTAATTCTGTGCCACAATTCCATCAACATTCATCAGAATATACACTGTTAGCTGTAAGTATATTACTTAAAGTGGCATAAGGCCCTGTTTGTAATGAAGAGGTATGAGGCACTGCGATTGAGAAGAATGAGGCACTGTGCGTAATAAAGAAACAGAAGTGTGGAGAACAGAGAGGCTTAAGGACACACTGCAGTTAACAGAAATGAAGCTCTGAGGGTAACAAATAAACCTGAGGCATTCATCCTGATTTACTGAAATGGGTTGATAATGTTAAACATACAAGAAATGTATGTTTTAGAAGAATATTCAGATAATAAATCATGAGATTAACTTAATATGTACACATTTGGATAATTGAAGTGAATATTCACACAATTTAATAAAACTATTTATCAAACAAGGCAAGAGAAAGGGTAGGGAATATAAGAAGTAGCAGCAGCGCCTATCAAGACATTTGGCCAAAAACTACTGCTCTGACAAAAGTATAAAATATATGTAAAATACACCTAAAAATTATTCCTGGGGAATCGGATTATTATAATTTTCTTACTTTAGAATAAAATAGCAATTTGCACATAAATACAACTGATACAAGGGTATAAAACATATAAAATGTTGCCATTCATTATCTAATATGAGTTGGTCACATTCAGCTGCACTATTCTTATAATGTTGGAAATAATTCTAAGCTTATCAAGCTGCTTTGTCAGATCTTGAGAGCTGATGAAGCAGCTTGGAAGAACTGTGAAACATCTTCAATATTACAAGGACACGTCCAGTAGAATGTGACTAACTACTGCTAGGTAGATATACAAGGACCTGGATAAATGAGAACATTGTAGTTAGTTGCTGTATATTTGCTATTTTATTCCCTTTTCACACAATTTTGTATATCATGCAGATCTGTCTCTATGCCATAATGTGGCTGCAGAATGCAAAAAAACACAGGTATCAGGAATAGCACTGTACTCGCAACACAGTTTTTAGTTGTGACCATTTAGCACTAGATTTGCCCTAAAATATTTGTGAAAAACCTGCAAATGAGGTTTCTAAATCATTAAAGCCTAATTACACTTTGTTGGAATTGAAAGGCATTAATAAACTATTACAAATACTGCAACATTTACCACTGTTCCCAGCTCCAGTTATGGAGTGTATCATTCTTAAGGGTATCATTCTTCCCTCTGGCCAACAATTCCAAAGGCATTCATCCTATTGACCACAAGGCTAATGTATTATGAATATAATAAATGATTTCAAGGGTTCTCCAATGTTGAAAAATTTTGAGAAAAGCTGTTGTAGACAATGATGATACGTGATTTTGTGGCACAACTCTGGGCAGCATTCAGAACCTTCCAACTGCTAAAGGAATATCAAGAAAAATGGACCTATGAGCAGGACTAAGATTGTTGGATGTGTAAAGATTTTTTATTTTATTTATGTGTTTAGGGGGTATCAAGGGCAATGTGGGCAAGAAACAGGAGAAAGAGGGCAGGAGCAGGAGCCACTATACCTCATCTTATAGATGAGCGTTCTTTAACCACTTACACCTATTTATCCCCCAACTACCCACAATCTAGATATCTGACATTTATATAACTGCTACAGTGTATTGTTCTGTGTGGGCTGCCAAATGAGTTTTATCTGTTGACTTACTTGATAGATAAATCACCCACTCCCCACAAAATCTTAATTTCCAAATATTTTCTGCTCTGATAACCATCTACATAACAAGTGTATTAAAACCTCTTTTACACAAACTACTTCATGAAAATGATATCCTGTATTTTATTATGTCGTTTAGTATGAGATTAGATGTTAATGAGTTAGTCTTCTTACCTCTACACATGTAAAAGCTATAAAAACAAATAAAAACAAGGAATACCAATAAAAGGGGAGGGGGGTAAGTGACAGACTTAATCAAAATGGATAAATGTTATAGGTATATGGCTGGAATTTTCATTTCCGTTAAGGTCTCATGGGTATAACCTTCACCAGTTATTGTTTCTAATCTATCCTTGTGATTACTGGTACATAATCAGTTCTTATAACTCCCACTAAAAAACAGAGGATTATCAAGAGACCTTATACAGTCAGAACACAGAGGATGAAGGGAGGAAAAATAAAATTACTCAGCGGATACATTTTACATGTTGCCCACAGATCTGCCTTCTAGATTGGTTTAATATAATTTTGTTAAACTATAATAAATTGATCCTTCAAAACTAGATTTTAAAACTCAAAGCAAACAGCTCAATACACAGTTGTATGTAGCATGTAGCCCTTTGGAATACCCAGACCTTTATGGAATAAACAGATTTTAGGGGACTTTGCTATGGATAGGAGAGGGGGCACACAATTGTTGTCCCAAATATTTCTGGCAGACTATGCCTGCTGCAACAGCCTGCAAGCTGAATTAGAGGAGCCCTGCACTGTATATTGCCTTTGTCATTGACATCAATTGGATTTAAGCTCAGCTATGACTTTAAAATTAACACTGGGTCAATTTGAACTCTCAAATGCAACTTTAACCAAGGCTACTTGCATGTAAAGAACAAAAATTCCCAGATTATACATTTGTCAAATTATAGCTTTTAGCTTTGTGACAACACAAACTACAACCTAACACATATCTAATTCAGTTCTCCTAAGTCAGGAAAAGAATGCAACAAATGAAATTTGAATTAATATTTAAATCATTTTTTATTTGTATATTTAATGTAATTCAAATTCTCAGAAAATATGGAAGACACATCTTTAGAATAACACATAAGCACGTAAAAAAGGCCAGTAACAGCAGCCTATATATTTATCTAATTACAGGTTTCCTTTAAATTGGGCCTTATAGTAAAATAAATACAAAGGCTGCTATTGCTCACCAGGCTTTCCTGTGTATGTATATTCCAAACCTTGAGTAATCAATATAGTAATCAATATTTATGGCTGTCTGTTTCCCAAATAGGTAGTAAGTTTCTCTATTTTAGATAAGATTGGATAACCAAAATACTATAGTTGTCACTATTAGTGGTTGAATAGTACCAATCAGAAGAGGAAAGAAGCAAAAAGAAGGCTTTTTTGGCAGTAGAAAAACAAAGAATACTTTTACTGAATATAAATAGCTTTCTTACTAGACAAACAGTCTCATATGCTGTTGCAAAGGTTTAGAGTCCAGTTGTTTAAATATCACCGATAGAATGTTAAAATAATATAATGATTTGATGTCTCAATCCCGATGCTTTTGGCTTTGTAGCTTCCTCAGGGGATTCCAAGACTTAGTTGTTCTTTTTGCTTCTTTCCTCTTCTAATGTTTATAAATACAATTGGCTTGGCAAGAGTACAAATTTGATATAAGAATAAGAACCCTTCCTTGTTAAGAGACCTCTTCTTCCACTTAGTACCAATCAGAGTAGATTCCAAATTCAAAATAGAAAATGGAAATTTATCTCTGTCACCCAATAAAAGGTTGTCCTCTCCCTCAATAATGGCCCATGCCATCTCCTCCACCTGCCCCCCCCAAAAAAGTAGCAAGGGTCATCATTGGGGGAGAGAACCTTATTTCCCTAGTGTTTTGGGGGTCTACAGACCGGGAGCTTATTGGAGTTTGGAATCCAGATATCCAACCCGTATAAACCAATATTACTTTTTGACAATCATTTTTATGTAAAACTTTGGTTTATATTCAAGTATATACAGTAGTTTTCCTAGAAGCCCTATATAACATTTAAGACTTGCCCATATATTTAACCTGTTTTGTCGTTAACACATTCCAGGGTGTATCTATTTTTTTTTAACATGCTTTTATGTTATTTAAATAACATAGAAAGCTATAAAGGGGTTACCCGTAATTTTAAATCAGACTCCAAAATGACAGATAACCTATGCTGTAGAAGTAACTTACAGAATCCTGAATAAACCACTGACTAAGTTTGTGGATATGGATAAGTGGTCATATCCCTGTACCAATTCTCTCAGGTTTCGATCATAATCTCCCTCTGCTGAAAAAAACCCAGAGAGGCCTTGTTCCTTAACACTGGTACCCCCAGGAAAAACATGGGACCTTGATAAGGGTCTGTTTAAAATTGAGAAAAGAGGCAAAAGGGATAATTGATTTTCCTTACCTAATCAACTGAAAAGAAAATGCAATATAATGCCCATAGAAATTATAAATAATCTATATATGAAAAAATGAAAAAAAGCACTCCATAATCAAATATAAATGCAATAAAATAAAGAAGAATTTTAGAGTTGATTAATGTAATCACATGGAATATACCACATGGATGTTTTCAGTGAAAAAAAAACTACATAACATCGAAACTACTGCTATTTCTTTTTTTAAAAGAAGCTTTTTATACCAACTGTGAAGTGTGGTGGAAATATGGTCTGTGGTCAGGACCTGCTTGCAGTCATCAATTTATTGAATTCTAAATTGTACCAAATCATGTTTGATTAGAATAAACAATTTGTACTGCTCTCTTTAAACCCCTGATTTAAATTAGGTTGGTGTTAGAGAGTGGCGGAAAATTATTCAAAAAAGGGCAATACTAGCTTCTGGGAAGCAAGGTGTACCTATTTTTTTTATCACTTCATCATATTTATTCACTGATAGCTCTCATTCCAAATAGAAGGAGAAGCATTATGCGTATTGGTATTAAACATTGTGAAAGTCATGGTAGACTGAACAGCAATAAGAAAATAAAACCTTTGATTTTGCATGCTAACAGAGAAATATTTTCAAATGTCTTACTGTTATCCAAGTGGTTGGCCTTGATAATTTTCTCTGAATAATCTGAAACACTGGAACATTCAATCTGCAGAAAGAAAAACACAGAAAAGAAAGAAAATGACCGTGAGGGGGCACAAAATGTGACAGATATATAAAGCACATGCTATTTTCCGTCCATTTGTTATAAACTGAACTGCTAATATTTTTTTGTCTAGTTGGTGTTCTGATCCTTTGCCCTAACATCTTCTGAATCATTGACAATGATTATCGAGCTCAGGTGTTCAGATAAATATCACACAAATTTCTTCATGCTGGTTTTAGGTGTATGACTGAAAATACTGACACCAAAAGATCAGCTTTACATTCAGGCAAATAGCATTGTTTTCAATTAATTCAGCAAAGGCAGCTTACATCATGAAAGGTCTGTTTAAAAATGTATGTCTTGGAAAAAAACATCTCCAATGTCCCCTATATCCCTATGTTTATTCTGCTAACAAGAAAACTCCTAACCTGTATGGTCTGACAACACAATGCCTCATTTGTCCTGAAAAAGTGTTGGCAGTTTTTGCGTGCTGGAATACAGACCTACCCTATCACCCACCCACCCACACATCTTTGTCCTGCTCTCCATATATACATGGATTTTGCTGCTGCCTTGACCCCCAAAAGCGTGTCCTCTCTGACATACCCCCAAAAATGCTTATTAACTATCATAAAGGAAGTATATACTTTGTATACCACAGCCACCAGAGTACAGGACTAGGTCACCCAAAAAATAACCAGTGGCCTTCCCAGAGACTATTTTGTCTGTGGAGTAATTTAACAGCAAAATGTCCCTCCATTGTTCCCATATCAGCTCTCACCTACCTTGTATTGCTTTCAGCCGACCTTACAGTGTTCCCATTCTCCTTGCTGCATTGAAAGTTGGGAGAGGTGAACCTGCTTGTTATGAGTGAAGTTTTGGGAACCCCGGACCTCAATTCTAATCACCTATAGATCCCATTCACATGTGTTTATGTGTTTTACATGTTGACATTTTTTGCAGTAAAGTAATGCAGTACAAAGGAGGGACATTTATAATGAATTTTTATGTACATTTTCCAAATGTTGCACAATGCAAATGTTTAAAAATCATTTGCAGGTCATATTCACAGAACGTGTGCAGTGCTGCATCAGTTACTGGTTTTATAAATGTCTGCGACCAGAAACATATGTTTTGCACATTTATTGTAAATGTTGGGTACTTCACAGTAGAGGTTAACCTGTAAGTTGCTTTTTTATTTTACACGTATTGACATAATTAGTGAATTGCTTCAATCTAGAGATTAAAATGACTCCATTTAAAACTAGGATAGGGTTCTTCTTTAAGATGAAGAATGTTTCACACTATAATATAGCACATGTATAATAACAACAATAATAATAATAATAATACCAGTTATATTTTAGCAGAAAAACAATTCTTTTAAAAAATATCAGCTGAGAATGGAAAGGTAATGTGTGTGGTAGTGAAACAAGCCAACAAAGTAGCAGAACATCTCTCTGGTAATTGGAAAGGATACTATGGCAGCAGAGGAAATAGCAAAGCAATCCAACATTACAATATATCTAAATCCCACAGGTATCATAACTTGCGGGCTAATCATGAAAATGTATCTGCTGGTATTACTTCCATATTCGTTCTTTGAAGGCTGGGAAATCAGTTGGTAAAGGAAAAGTACTCCTACTAACCAAGTATATGATTTGTTACAGTGGATATAAACCCTAACTAAATATATGTTTCATTGGCTAAAGCATTCTAAATTGCCATTAAGATAATAATATTAAAATTCTTTTTTCATCTTTTATCTTATAAAAGTACTATTAATCTTCTACGTCCCATTTGCAAGCACTTTCTGTTTACATGCTCTCCAGTGATGGCAGCATTGCACCTTTCATGGTGGGTTTTATGATGGTGATAACAAAGGACTATGCCTATCTAATATTTGTTAAACTTCTATGTGTAGTCTTCATTAGAAATGTAATGTAATGGGGTGTCAAAGCACGAGCAGAACTGGGAGACAGGGATTGAGTGTTTTCACTTTTTTTTTTACAGAAAGTGCTTACACAAGAACCTTTATTGCAGACCCACTAGGGGTTATTCTAATGAAAGCTGTAGATTTAAAATATTCAATATAACTTTTGAAATTGCATTACATACCATGCATACTGAATAATTAAAGTACATCTTCATTGAAAGTAAAAACACATTATTATAACAGACTGTGTGATGCGATTCAAGGATTCATCCTAGTGGTTTCACGAACAATGGAATACGAACCACTGCAATGGAAGTGAAGGGAGGAGAGTGCAGTGGGGTGCTGCTCGCTCATTCTCCCCCCTCCCCTATTCATAGAGCAGAATGGCTCTGTATGTACAGCACTCGTTCATTCATCTTTGGGTCTTGTGTTTCACAATCATTTCCTATGACAAATATCTAACATGTGTACACGTTGTTGGGGTGGGCATGTCTTGTAGAAAGCTCAACCAACTCGCTCAGGGTAGTGGCTGAGATGATGAAGTCATTGTGCCGTCACCTTGTACTTCATCCTGATTTCATCATGAAGAACCTTGCAGTTGGCCAGGACACCATGTCTGCAGCGGAGCTCTGGTGGGTTATATCTGAAGGCCTGTCCAGCTTTACTATTATAAGTTGGGCAAAGCATGTGTTAGTAATAGCATTAGCATTTTCTGTAAATCTGATACAACTATTGCAAGCCAAATATCCTTGAATAATATAATTTAGAATTATGATGTATAATATAAATGTTGAAAATTAATTAGATGACATATGGTTCTAGATTACTTACCCCATATACTTTCTTTGCACCAGCCTTTGCGGCAAACATAGAAAGGATTCCTGTACCACTGCCAACATCCAAGACCACCTTATCCTTAAACACGTGTTTATTGTGGTACATTGAATTTCTGTAAGTAAGCGTGCGGACTTCATCCTTCAACATTTCCTGGAAGTAATAGGAGAAGTCATATGATACTATGAATGCCTGTAGACATGAATTCCTATATATATTTTATATCACATGTACTGATTTGCATTTTAGGTATTGCTGTGCTTATTATTAGAGTTTGTTGTGAACAAATGTACTTTTTTTGTAATTTACACCTCTGTACTTGTTATGCTGCGATACACAAGACATGAGACTTACCTAAATGATGGGTGGGAGGGGGTTACAAGATTCCCCTTAAAATGGTATACTATATTTACCTTACGTATATTACATTTACATGTTTTTTGTAGGTTAACATGCTTCTTTTTTTTTTTTTTTAATTAGAGTAGGGAGGTTTAGGAAGCTCTTTCTAAACAGAAAGTGAAAAGATCTCCACAAGGGGGACATAAACAGGCGAGAACTTTGCAGTGGTTCTAACCCTTTGAAAAAAAGGTTTATTACAAACATTGGATATTTTGCCACCTTTTTGCTTTAAGCATTTTACTGCTTTGTATGCACAATTTACATTCACATTTTGTACATGAAAATATCCTTAAAAACTCAAAATAATAAGTAAATATTCTTAGAGGTAGAAACATGCATTTTTTTTAATAGCTTATTAGCATATATAGCACCCCAGTATTAGGGTCAACAATAGTTTTTTGTCCCAAGTGAAAGGCAACATTCAAATTTCAACATTTAAATTTGGCACTTTCATTTATTACCAAATTCAAATAAGAAAAAAGCTATTTTATAGTATATGAGACACTTCTACAATTATTCACATAACATGATTTGAGTGCCTTAAAGCTGTAGGTGTTTCTGTACTTTTTCTGGATTTCAATGGGCTCTATGTATACTCTAGAAGCAAGTCTGTAAGTTATTGGTGAACAGACTGTGCAGGTTTTCTGTCCTGGATGTACATAAGATTTCTAAGCTATTCATTTTCTCCTTGCTGGTGGGGAAGCTGCAGTGCAAGCATCCCCCTGCATCTGCTTCCTTTGTTCTGTGCACCTTGTCTTTCTCCTCCCACCCTGCTACTCCCTAAAAAATCCCAGCAATCATCAGATCACTAGTCATCAAAGGGAAAGCTGTGGCATAATGATGCAAAGCCCTGTTCTTCAAGCAAGATGACCACCTTCACATGGTGACACGGTGGAGAACAAGGTTTGGCAGCAGGTAGCCTAAAGGTGATATCAATGCAATTTAAACAATTGGGAGCTGGAACAGGTAAGTATTTTTTATTGCAGAAGGGACATCGATTGTCCATTCTGCAATAAAGACTTTCCTGCTCGCTGATTTTTAAAGTAGAATCTATAGGTAAATCTCAAGTGATACAGATCCAAAAAAGGAACAGTCTGGACATTTAGACTATTCATTTTCTTTATTAATAATGATTTACATTATTATCTACCACTATAAATGTAATTGATGTTACCTGCATTAATTAGCAAAAATATATCAGGTTTTGGCTAACCCTTTCCATAATGTATTGCTACAAAGCCAGAAAAAACATCTAGCCTAAAGCAGGTTGCCTGAACATATTTGCCTTCCAGCCAATAAAGATAATGACTATTTTAAAATGTATGCCAAAAGACCTATGCTGTGTTTTTCAGCAACTGCTGCAGCAAATGTCTTTTTTTTGATCAGTCAGAGAACTGAATTATTTTTGGCTTTTTAAAATATATACCAAAGTGTTAATTTTAGATAAAAAATATTTTGTTAAAGGACATTTCTCTAAAGAGGTATGTGTAGTAACTGCAGTCCTATTGCTGCCAAGTCTTATGCCTTGGGGAATATCCCACACCACGGACACAATCCTGGCACAGCGTTTGGCTACTGATCAGCTGGCAATTACTTCAAGTTGCAAAAAACATCAGATATGTTATTACTCTTCCTGATTACCTCCAGAATTTGTCATTTTATTATTTTCTGTCTGCTGCAGTGAGCTCTTTTAAATTATAAAAGAGAAGCAGTGAAAATACTTTATGTACCTTATGCCATTTCAAACGCTTACTAATGAAGCAATCTAAATTTTAGGAGGACACTATAAGGTGACAGCCTAGCTCATTCCTAAAATTCATTTTAAATAGCTTTTGCCTGTTTTTAAATCTCAGTTCTTGGTTCTGTTGGTGACTTTCAAGCTATGGTATATGGCTAAATGAGTGGACACTTATTGTTAGGTTCAGATGTTTCCAACAAAGGATATTGTTAATGCTTTAGATTACAGAGACATTTGTTTACTTCCAAATTGTGCCAATGATTTTAGATTTTAGGGTCTTTTCTGTTCTACCATGACTGCACCCGTGTGGGGGAACTTGAGTGTCCTGCACAACGCCTTAACCTCAATCCTACTGAACATTTTAAGATTAATTTATATATTAAATTGAAACTTTTAACTGAATATATACGGCTATCCCACAATGCCAAAATCTTTGGCGAATGCTCCCCAACAATGGAGGCTGGTATCAATTCAAATAAAAGAGCAGTTACATAATATTGCCCATGCCTGTAGCTGTAAAATGGGATGATCCACAACCGCTTGACAATATAGTGTATAGGATTGCTTAGGATCGAGACACTTGTTTTCTGATCCATTCTTTTTTTTCTCCGACACTTGTGTAAACCCTGAACTTTAGTGTGCTATTACAGCTGCTCAGCTCAGTGCAAGTGTACGTAATGTGAAGCTCAGGAAATAAAATTTTCTTTCATTGGGTTGATCAAAAACAGTTCAATTTTGATTGCAATTGATACATAATATTGTGTTCATTAAAGTGTTTGGTCATTAAAGCCAGATACTGTATGCATTACTGTTGACAGCTTACTTCAATGGTGGCTGGGAATACCATTCAGGCCTTCTTGTGTTTATATAGGTGATTTGTCACACTGTAACACTTACCATAGTGCTCTGCATGTCAAGGTACACTGCCTGGCAGTATTTATGGGACATCTGTTTGCTCATTTAATAACAAATAGCAGTGAACACATGTATATTCAGGACATCCCAGAGGACAATGATCAGCCCAGAACTGCTGCATAGCTCAATCCTCAAGCAACAGGGGTAATCATTCAATGAACAGCTCTCAAAAAGTCATTGTCTCTGTGAAAAATCTAAATTCCTCTCCATTTTATCCATTTTATATACATTATATTCTGTAATTAGCCTAAGAAGGATTATTTACTGTGCAACCTCTGTGTCATTCCCTGGTGTATGCAGATAAGGCTGTGGTTGCCTGAAGCCATTGCAAAAAAAGATAATAAAAAGGTAAGTGTCTTTACATCCTTAGATTTGGGACCATTGAAACATAAGAAAAGCACCCCCAAAAAAGCCCTATTGGCAGCTTCATTGTGCAACAGAGCAGCCGTTGCAGCAGACTTCGGAGTGAGGTCACGTGGTACCCGGCGGTGGAGGGATACCAAGAGAAGAGGACAGAAGCAGCTGGGACGCACATTGCAGGATCCGAGTACGGTATCAGTAGCAGTACTTTTTTTTTGTTAACCAAATGCTGACCCCACTGACACCAATGATTTTTGGGGAAATATTGTAAATGTTGGGGGGGGATACTGGTGCTTTGTATTGTGTGAGGGCACTATATATGTGGGGGCACACATGGGGACAATGCATACCCCACATAATATAGTACCACCACAGTTAAGTACTGTGTATATCTTCACATATGGGGGCATGCTTTGTATTTTGTGGGGGCACTATATATGTGGGGTACACATAGGGAGAATGCATTCCCCACATAATACTGTCCCCACATTACGGTATGTGTGTTCACATATGTAGGTATGTTCTGTAGATTTTTGTACATGAGAAAAATAAGACATCCTTTGAAAATAAGCCAATTTTCGGGGTAAAATTAATATAGGACCCTGTCTTATTTTCGGGGAAACACGGTATAACAATTTTAGATGAGGGAGCAATAGGCTTTCCAAGATGAACAGCTGCATAGACATGATTGACTTTCTCTCTGCAGACAAGAAACATAAACCTAAAATTTTCTCTTTAAGGGTTGCCTGAGGCTGACAAAGCGTTTCTTTCAATCCTCTATAGCAGCTTATCTCAACCATTTTACCGTTAAGCAATCCCTAAAATTATTTTAATTTCATAGGGAATTCTTGCTAAAACCAATTTGCTAAAAGTCGTCCTAAATTGATGGCTAGTGGAAAGAATGCCCCAATAACCATGGTGGCTAGAATACCAACTCTATAGACAACTAAAATATCATTAAGGTCACATAATTGGTTCTAGTTTCATTGTCCCCAGATCCAAGCAGGTATTATCCAATTGGCGATCAATCTTGCAACCTTTCTGCTTGAAAATAATAAAAAGTACACAGTCCAGTCAGATGACCTGAATAGAATGATCTTTTTCCATATGACCTGGACATATTGCATGTACCTGGTTTTACACAGAACCTTCCAAACAAATGGGGTGTGGTCTTATGATAAAAATATTGGCTGCAGAAGCAGGAAGCTTGGCTACTACTTTTATTTAAAATAGGATCCATTGGATGGATCTATTGAAATGTCAATTCAAACCCAGTCATCAAGTCTAATATAAGAGTTGGCATGTTAGTGTATTTTTTGAATTGGCTACCTTTACTAAAATAAGTTCTGGCAGTCCTGCCATAAAGATCATGGATTAGGCAATTCCCGTTATAGGGTGAAAAATGTCCCAATGGTTACCCTGTTACTACTTTGTTACCCTGCTACATGCAATCCTGATGAAGACTACAAGCAATCAGGCCTGCAAACCCCACACAAACATGTTCTACCATGCAGTGATGTGCAATCAATGATATAGCAAGTTCATGTAGACCGGAAGTGCTGCTATTAGAGCCTGGAGATCAGCAGCACTGACATACATAAAAACCGTATTCTATTCAGTGCTGTAGCAAGCTATATGTGAGCTATATTTAGGGTTTACATGTATTGCAGAACTTTGAAAGTTTTCCCTTAAAAGCTTATCTGCAAAATGTAATTTACTAGTAACAGGGCAAAAAAGTCTACAATACCAAGTAAGTGTACTAATATTATTCCTTCAAAGCTACTGAATACTAAAAGCCTTATATATTAAGTTTTCTCACTAACACTAAATGTAATGCACCCAAAGTTTCAGCAGTATTGATTAGGAAAGTGTTCTGCTAATACGCTGTCCTGGATTCTGCTTATGATATGGAAGTGCACAGATCCAATTTCCTTTAAGTGCAATTTATTTCGTATGTGGTATCAAATAGTTTTTGTTTGAAAAATTTCTGATTGCTCCTAGAAATGACAGTGTATATTTAATGCTGCAGCGTAAAGTGTACCTAACCCCAAGCACAGAAAATATAATTTATTAAAGCTTACCAGCTTGGATTTTAGTCCATTTTTTTTCTTTAAGTTTAACTGCAAGTGAAACATTTCCTGTCCAACCGTGCCATTGTTCACTTACTGTACTATTAAGAAGTAGCATTACGACTCCAGGACAAGACTTCATAACTCCCCCCTCATCTCCATAACATAAACTGGGCAGGTCTGATAGCACTGCTTAAACTTTATCTGTACTTATATGCAGGTTTTGGGGAAATGTGCTAATATGTTTTTATTTTTATTTTGTTTTGTCTAGACGCAAAGACAAATTACAAACTCTTAACAGTTACATAGTAGGTCAGGTTGAAAAGTCCATCAAGTTGAACCACTAGGGAAATAAACAAATCCCAGATATAAAACCCTATAAGACATAATTGGTCCAGAGGAAGGCAAAAAAAAAAACCCTGGTACAATTTGCTTTTCCATGAGGCAATCAGATGTCTCTGGGTCTCTGTTATCTTTACTTTAAAGCCATAATACACATTTATATTCTGGGTTATCAGAGTTATATTCTCAGTTATCTGAGAAATAAGTGAAAAGGTGACCGGCTTGTATAATGTCTTGTGACATGATAGTCATCGATTAATGAAAAGAATTTGGAGTTCAAAGTGTCCAAGAGCTCTGTCAATGTTATATTGTTTCGGTGTAAATCCCTGCTGGGAAGATTCACCCTATCTTTTTATCCTGGTGACCTTTGTCACTGGGAATGAAGAAGCTTTATTATTGGGAGGAGAAATCATCTAATGGGGACATTTGTTGTAAAGACATCTTACCAGATCTCATTTATCTTACTTCCTAAAATGTCTAGGTAAAAAAATAAACTTGGCAGGGGTTTTGACTTTTACCTACCAGACTCTACTCCACTCCCTGCAAAAAACGTCAAATGGTAAAAATTCTTTAACTCAGTGGTCCCCAACCTTTTGGAGCTCACGGACCACTAAATGCACAGTGATGTCATGATGCCAGAACCCACCCTCTCCCATCGCAGGTCTGAAAGTGTGATCGAAGAGTTGGCAGGTTTTGTACTGGAGACATGGTCTGTGGCTCTGGTTGGTGCGCCTCCTAAAGCGAGGTCCTTCTCCTGACCCTGCTGGGGGGTGCATCTGCCAGGGCCCCAGCCCACCTGTCAGACGGCCAGGGGTAGGGATACATTTACGGTACATGTTTGGTTTTAGATCCTTCTGCATACAGCTTTTTGAGTATATAATTTTTTGTGGATCTTTTGTAGTTCCTTATCAGAGGTCTTGCTAGTAATTGCACTTCCTGTTACAGACTGACACTGCTAACCCACTGCCTTATAATTAGCAGCTATGTTGTCAGCAAAACACATTAATGACATATTAGGCAGTGATGCTCCAATGTGTTTGTTGTCTTTACTTAAGAAAACTGTACACAGTAAGGCATGATGCCAAACACACTAAAACAAAAAACACTTAGGACTTTGGGCTTGTTCAAAAAACGAGAGCATTTACCTCTCCTGGACGCCTAATATGCACAGCTAGGTGCCCAGAATGGCTTTCAGAAACAACGCCTGGTTTTTGCAGGCATTTACAAGCACTAATATAGGCAATTGTCTTTATGGGAGTTTTATTAAAGCTTAGTTAAAAAAGGCACTAAGCATTAAAAGAAAGCATCTAAAAATGTCTGTACAGGTAGTTGCAAATACCTTTACAAGCCTTTTTTTTTAGGCATTTAAAAACACTTCTCATTCAGGTCTAAGGAGGCGGCAGATGTGACAAATTGCCCTGGATGCAGCTTAGAGCATCCAGAGAACTGCATGGAAATGCTGCAGCCTCCTGAGAACTGAATGTGGGTTTTCCATTGGTGTCTTTTGGCCAGTTTACATGCAATCTGTGCCTGGTTGGGTAGCAATAAGCCATTAAAAATATATTGTGGCTGTCTAGTGTTGTGTCTCCCGACATTTACAAGAAAATTTCATTTAATTTGTTGAATCGAGGAAAGTTTATCTTTTCCTCAAACCCTTCTAGGTACTTTGATTTACTTTTGTTTTGCTTTTATGAATAATCTCTGTTTCGCAGTCCCATATTGGCTGGTTTACAAGATACCTGTTAGAATCATCTAATAATTTCACAGATATTATCGACAGTGATTTTCTGCTGTTTTCCATAGAATATATTTGTAAAACTAGGAGAAAACATATCGTATCAAATGTGATGCTCCATTTAGTACATAACTTCTCTCGGCCGTGTCTGTCACATTTGTTGCAGAATAGGACTAATTTGCTACTGTTTCTTGGTATTAATAATGAAGGCACATTTGTGTATTTGCATTACATCAGATTTGAGATGTGTTTTTACGATACAGCTCTCCTTAGAGATCTGGAAAATAAAATGCAATAAAAAAGACACCAATTAGGAAAGAGGCATGGTGGCTGCCATTGCTGAATATTTCTTCATCACATAATGTTACAATTGTGGCTCAGGGCCAGCAGAAAGAACCAGGACAGGACCAGTAAATTGAAACTTTTAGAACTGTCAAATTTTGCATGATCTTCAGCTCAATTTTGCTTAATCCTAATTTCTTAATCAATCTTAATTTCTGCAGGAACAGGAGAGATGAATATCTCAAGGGTTATATACTTTTTATCTTTATATCTTTATTTTAGTGACAAATTTACTTTAAGCAGAAAATACAAAGGAAAAGCTCAATAAATAACAAATCAGCCTTTGCTGCAGACATCATCTTCAATCCAAGCTAAAAATATATGCAGTACTTTATTTCTGCCACTAGATGTCCTCAGTCTGATGGGCAGCACAGTGATGATCTTATCTCCCAGTCACCCTGTTGAACTGCTTCTTCCTTCCACACTTCAGCCCTGCTATATAGATACCACAAGAGGCTGATATGATGTTGAAGTCCCATGTTAACCTGCTTACTTTAAAAGTACATTTTAATGATATATTGATTATTTGCAGCTACAAGAAATTGAATGCAGCTACATCTAAAGACTACCTAAATATTTGCATACTACACATGTACGTGCAAAATGGGGTGTGTCCTGACCTGAAAAATTTTATTGAACTAACTGTTGGAGTCTTTAAGACAGGCATGTCCAAAGTCCAATTGTGGCCCATGTTCAGATTTCCACTGGCCTGCAGCCTCTGTCAAAAAATCAGTAATATGTGGCCCGCCAGCACTGTTGACCAGAGTATAAAATACACATGTACAAAAAAGTTATTTTATATTTCATTAGAGTTGATCAACCGCCTTGGAATTATCGGCCCACTACTCAGCAGGCATATGGCAGGTCTGGAGCCTCTATGTGTGCACAGAGAATCCCCTACGTCATTATAGTGGACGTGTACTGTGTGGGACCCGCACGGACCACACCCACTCTGATTCCAAGAATGTTTTCTGCACAGAGCCCACACTGACATCGGACATCACCCTGGTGGGCAAGTGCTGAGAGGGACCCGCGCAAACCATGCCAACACTAAAGTATGTGATGAGTGGTCGGCCCTCACACATCTTCACCTCACCAAATCTGGCCCTCTTTGCAAAAAGTTTAGACACCCTGCTTTAAGATGTTAATGCACAAAAAATAATGTCTACTTACTTCATGGATTCCGAAGTGTGCATAGGAATCAAAGTAGTAATCTCTTGAGGTCATCTCCTCTGGATTTAACAGTTTGGCCATTTTGCCTCTTCCGGGGCAACTTGGTTGAATAGGGGTGTGTATGACATTCTGAGATGATGGTACAGGTTTCGGGACTACCACGGGCTGAACAGGCTGCGAAGGGCCACTACAAACCTATAATGAAAAAGTTACAAACGTTATATAGTTACATACGTTAAAACTTTAAAACTGCTCAATCCTTAGCCTTTAATATATATAATGCCTCTCAATAGTGCAAAGCAGAACTAGTGTGGTATGGAATCGGGCATACCTAAACCCATCAGATATTTCTATATTCAGAGAAATGTATTTTAATATATCATATATACTTGAATATAAATTGTTTCCAAATATAAACCAAGGTACTTATTTGTACATGAAAATACAGGAAAAAGCTTTGATTCAAGTATTAACCTTAGGGCACAAATAGCATTCGTCACTGGTAGCAGTCAAAACAGTAGTCAAAAGAAATAAACGTGAATACATCCATGATGTGTTACTTTTAAAAATTTTTATTTTTAAATAATTTAAAATCTCATGGTTCAAGTCTTGTTTTCCCTTTTACAGGTTACAGTATTTTTCTGTTTTGAGGGAGTATGATGGGTCACGTGCCCTTAAATGGTCTTTTGCGTGCACACACACACGCACAGTACCATCTATTGTTGTGACCCAAGTTTAAACCGATATTCGTCCTTTTGAGGAAGGGAAAATGTTGGTTTATACTTGAATATATAGGGTAGATACAAATGCAAAACTAAATTGTCACATAAACTTTGAAATTTCAATGTGTTTTGACTTATCAACTTATTATCAACTATTAACTTATTATTAACTTTCAGTATAATTGCGCTTTTAAAGTAATGCTCAGTTTGCATTGGCTTTTAGGGTAATTTCCCCTCTACATTAGTGATCACTGCAGTTGCCCGTGTAACAGCAGCATTAAATGGAGTTGTCCCTTTACATTAGCATTTGATGGGATCATTTACGCTGTGTTTCATTGGTGCTACAGCCTTAACATTAGATTCCAGTAGAATTGCTCTCATTATATTAGTATGGAATTTCACACTTTATAACATATTTTTTTTCCAATATACTCTGGTTTTCATACTGTAGGTGAATGGGCTTCAGATGTCCTCTTTATAGTGGCTTTCTGAGGAAGTGACCCCCTGGTGTTCATTGGCAGGGCCGTTATTATAGATGGTTATAAATGTCCCCTCTTACATTGGAAGTTACTCAATTCTTCACAGCAGTTCTGCTGCTGATTGGTCCAGCAGCAGGTATTGTAGCCTCTTAAGCAGGTGCCAGAAGATCTGTGTACTCTTTTCACCATTGGGAGGAGAAAAAAAAGACAGCTGATCCTTCCGTGGTTCTTCCTCCCTCCAAGTCCCAAAGTTACTGCATATTCAGATATGGTGTTGGTTATGCCAGTGGCTCTGTCCATTTCTCATTTGTGTTCCTGTGTTAGCCACTTTCATATTGCTGTTTCAGTACACATAGGTATGGTCCATGGTTCACCCAACAGGAAAACTGCACTAACAATTGCCATTAAAAACTCCTTGTCCAGTTTAGGCTCAAATTCTGAGGGGATGATGACTTTGCTCTGTAAGCTCACACACCTGGTGTTTTGCAGCAACTCTAAATGAGAAAGAATATGCAAAGTGGTAGAGTTACTTTTGAAGCCACAGATGGTATTTATTTCCCAAGTAGAGTAGTTTGCTTTCCTGTGCAATGCATAGATATCATTTGATCACTATTGGGTGTGCATGGCAATGCTTGAAAACATCAAGCAATATGCTCCAAAGTCACTAAGTTTAGGGGCTTGTTTTATTGGCATACTGTTTGCTGTTGTTGTTACAAATAATAAATTATGGATTTCTTATATTTATAGGCACCAATATTGTCTATCAAAGATACATTATGTATTTCACGTCTAAGTACAAGTTCAATAATTGTTGGGCCTTTTGTCCAATTTCTCTTTAAAAATAATTTTTCCACTTTAATACACCTAGCTTTTTTTTATTTAAAAGCAAAATAATTGCAATGACAAGTTGACAAGGGAAAGAGAATGAGATCAAAGAGAATAAAGACAAAGAAGAGCGCTAAAAATAGAATCCTCAATGGGAATTGTATAATAGCATTTGGTGAAGCACAATACAAAAGCCTCAAGAAATTCCAGCATAAAACCTGACAACAAGCAGTGGAACTTGAGGGTTGATTCTGTTTGCATGCCTATTGAGATAGTACATGGCAGCACTCCAGCAGCATAAATTGTTTTCTAATGGATAACATTTTTGGGGCTTACAGGACTACTTTATTAAAGTAGTCAAAACTTAGTTTCTAGTTTTGGATAAAGTAGTTAGAACCCCCCAGGTTGTAGGTTGAACAGGTGTCATTATTAAAAGATTGCACCTCACCTTCTGTTTAATTGACAACTGTAATATTTTGGCTTTTCTATTACTTTCTGCCCTTGAAGATAATGGTTAACAGGAGAAAAAGAGAGAATTATTCTTGCCAGAGAGCAAGCGGTAAAGCTTGTAATGCAGAAGAACAACTTGATGGGTTTGTAACCTTTTGCCAACCAAAAACTAAAATATAAGCGTTGTCCAGAGATACAATTTGAAGCTAAAGTGTACTTGCCTATTCAGGACAAAATAACAGGTTTGTTGGTTATTTTGCACTCTACAACACACCACCCAATGCTCACTTATTCCTGTAATGGAAAACTGTGAAATACTCGATAGTTCTAGCTCCGAAGAGGTAAGTGGCCCACTTCTTCCTTCCATGATGGGAGACAATCACCTGTGAGAGGGTCCCTACTGCTGTGAAAGTTGCAACCCACAGATGATCAGGGGATTTTCTATGAATATGCAAAGTTTAGGTTAAGATTAAAGTAAATTTGAACTGATAAATATGGAGGCAAACACTGATGAGCTCTTTCTGAAACTTGTATATCCCTAGTTTCAATTGTTTCAGTCATTGGCCCGAAACAATAATATTACAGGTGTAGTCAATCCTTCTGAACACCATATTTGTTTAAGGCCTTCTTCCCTTCACAATGGCAGTTAATCATCAGCTCTGAGCACTGTCAAATTGGGGCAGTGAGAAGGTCTCTACCTCTGGGTAAGTTGCAACCACAGATGACCAAGAATTTACATTGGGAATTTTCCATAATCAATACCTTCAAAGGAAATCTGTTAAAAAAAGGTGACCACTGATGACCTCTGTCTAAAAATACTTTTTTTCTGACTTCTCCATACTTGTTTCAAGACATTTACTTAAAAAGTAATATTAAAATGATAGCAAGGAAACAATCATTTTTAGAAAAAAATGCAGTTTTCGTGCTTGTTTTTGCAAACAACAGATGCAATATACTATTTGAATGTGTTGTCTTCCTTTTATTAGAATGGCCCAGCAAGTCTTTACACTGTTGGTGAATAATATGGTATTCTGATTAAAAAGTAATCCACACTACTGGAATGCTGGTATTGTAGTCACATAGTTAACACTACCAATTAGATTTAGCCACCCTGTTCATTTTTACAAGGCCACATCCCTAATCTAACACAAAATGGAGGTCTGAGGGGTTTCCCTCAAAAACTGTGACTTTTAAGGCCAATAAGTGCAAATTTTAACAATTAAATATCAAAAACCATACCTTTATTAAATACCATTAAAAATATTAACATAAAAAGAACCTACAAATGTGCAACAAACACTACAAGAACATTCCTTTCCGGGTTGCCCAATCAAAGGGGTACACCCTGTTGAATGGACGCGTTTCACGGATAAATCTGCTTCTTCAGGAAAAGTGACAGGGATATCCGGAGTTTGTAGCACATGCGGCCCCACCCATAGGGTCAGAGCAGGTGAGGACAGCAGCATTTAGAATGTATCTCAGTTGGTATAATTTTGTTTTTCTCTGCCTCCCATGTGGAGATGCCATTTGCAAGAACGTATTGACAGCAGATGGATGCAGACCATTATAATGGAAGGGAAACATTGAAGCTCAAAGTAGAAGGACCCATGAGTTGTAAAGCTTTTGCTATGAATACTTGGTGATATTGAATGGAAACATGTTAAATAAGAAGACAAATTAAGAAGATAGACAATATGGATCATACTATTGAAAACTGTGAATGATAATTGAAAGCAATACCATGTGTTACAATATTATCTTGGTTTTCCCCCAATGAACTACCCATTCAGATTGCCTACAATATTTCAATGGTATTCAAATCTAGTCTAGAAGAGGCTATTACTCTCCATTTCTTCTTTATGATCCATACGTTAGTTAATTTGCTTGTGTGCTTTGTAACATTTCCTATGTAAAGGTACAACTTCACATTCACATTCTCATCCAGCAAACTTTAATACAATTTGGAAATCATTGTTGACTTGTTAGTTGCTGACTGCCTGGATCATGAAGCGTAACAATGCCATTACTGTTCTTAAAAATTATAATGGGGTTCTTTCCCTGAAAATGATCTCTTTGGTTTGCACAAAGTATGTCCACTGTTACTGTGGACAACTTACTCAACCTTAGATTAATTTGTCCATTGCATATTGTTCCATATCAATGGTTCTAGTCATTGCTTTTATGTTCCATCAAACTGTGGTTTTGATTTAATATCTTTACTCTAATGCTTTGACACACATTTTACATGCAGGAGAGTGCTAGTTTACTAGTTGTACACAACATGTACAATATGGAAAAAACCCTGGTCCCAATAAATGCGCAGGGCTTTTCATAGTACACTTCATTGTCAGTCATGATGGCAATGCAAATTTGCCATTCAAGCCTACAAATATAGAAAAGTAATATTTAGCAATCTAAACAGATATCTCATAGAAAACTAAAGTAATAATTTTGTGTTTGGATTGTAATTACTTTGTAAAGTAAATGTAATGATCAGCATTAGCATTTGACATATGCTGTTCATTACTCATCATGGCAGTTTACTTATTGCACATCTGTCCCAATCAGGTATGCTTAAGTGGACTGCCGGTCATTCTTTCTATGTTTGATTAGCAGGATAGTTAGCTCAGGCTGTGTATTAAGGTATGTATGACTTCCGAATGTTCACACCCTGGACTACTCCTGTAAATGATTTTGGGCTATGTATGCGTATGCTTTGTCTGGGGTCTGGACATTGTGTAAGATCAATTTATGCATTCCTGATCTGGCCATCAGCTTGCTGACTCTACTGTCTGCTGTTTGTCCTGTTTAATTGTCTCTCCCAACCTATGATTTCGATCTATGTTCTATCTATTGTGTGTTACTTCCCCCACCTCTTATATTGTAAGCTCTTCTGAGCAGGATCCTCTCCTCCTGTGTCACTGTCTGTATCTGTCTGTCATTTGCAACCCCTAATAATGGACAGCGCTGCGTAATATGTTGGCGCCATCCTGTTTATTAATAAATAGGATACATATTCATAGCCCAGGGATACTGTAAAACCCCCAATGAATGCCGCTGAATCTATGGGAATTTTACATGCATCCAATGTAAGTAATATATTACAAATATATAACCTTCATCTCCATCCCACAAAACATAAGGCAGAGTATTTAGTGGTGGTCTCCTTTAAGTAATGCAAACATTTTAATAAAACAGACAGGTGTTTGCTGTGCTATGTATATAAATTCCAGTCACATTCCTGGTGATCTAAAAATAGTCTGTGTCAATTCTCTTTTTCACAGCTGTTCTTTAACACTTTGCTGAAAAACCATTAGATGTACATTACAGGCTTCACTGTTTGCTCTGTTATCTCAAGAGAAAAAAACCATATCTCAGCTAACGATCTTTCATTTTTCTTCTTTAGAGTTGGTGATTTACTAAATGTATCTGTGTGATAGCCACTCATGCTGTGCCTCCTTTTTTCTTTTTAAACAAACTGTAACAATTATTATTGCTGTTTCAAAAGAAACAAAATTATACAAAACCCATAAGTCCCGCTAAATGACTGAGACATAAAAATGAAAGTTTGTGTTGGATGAACATAAATGTTTATGCACAGAGAAGACAAAACTAAAGCCGGATCTGTGAAAGTCATAGATTGTCCAACCACATGTGACCATTTCCAAAATTCAACCTCATTTTAAAAAAAAACTGTCTTAAATCTGTGGGTACAGAGAACCCTCTCATATGTCTTTAAATGAATGTCCTTGGCAGCCTTGTAAAACTGTTCAATAGAAGTGGATATAGTGGGAGGGATTTCATAAAGGAATTTAGGCTGTTCAGTTACCAAGGTGAAATATTACCTTGCAGAGGATAAATCACAAGGGATAATGCAGTGAAAAATGTTTTCACTTTGCAAACAATATCCAGTCATCTGCTAAATCTAAGAAAGCTTTTTTTTTATCCTGCAAATGATTGGACAGTTGAAGTCAGGGAGCTTTATCTTATTTACTAAGATAGGTTGAAAATCCATGGAAGGGAGATAACTAACATCTAGTAAATCAACCTTATTAAATTGTACCTAAACTCAGAAATTTCACTTTACATAAAAGGGTAGACCACCCTTTTATGTTAACTAAAAATTATGTTGTTTGTTTTTCAAGTGCAAAATCCTCCTGGGATACCTACGTCAGGCATCTTGGTAGGCTCTTTGGTGCTCCTTCTTAGAAGGAGCCTTTTCATGATAAAAAAAAATTTCCGATCTCACGCATGCGCAGTTTTTTTTCCCGTGCCGGCACACCGGGCGCTGCCATGTTCGCCTCTTTTTCCTGGTTCTTCTTCCTACGTCACCTGACCCAGGCGCAACATCAGGTGACGTAGGAAGAAGAACCAGAAAAAAATGGCGAAGATGGCGGGGGCGGATGCCAGGACGACGCGGGACCCGATGGAGGACACCTCCAGATGGATCAGACTGCTCTATGGGATTGAAGATAAGTGTATTTTTTTGTTTTAGGCATTTTTTCAAGTTCTGAAATTTAAAGATCAAGAGTTCTACATTGTTTTTTGACTTTGTTTGGTGCATGCTTACTCCACATCAGTAACCTAATATTGAAATTAGAAACAGCCAGACACATAGCTTTGTCAGAAGTATGTCAGCAACTGCTTTTTCCATATTTCTCACAATATGTTTTTTTTTCTATGGAGAAAGGACATACAAAGAAGGGAAATACTTTTGTTTAACAGTGAACAGATGATATTTATTAGGGGGTTTATTTAGTTAAAATAGAGCTAGCATAATATATACTGTAGGTTTTAATGCTAAGTGCCTGCAGTAAAATGTAACTGTAACACTTCCAAGTATTTATTATTATAAGAGATAGAGAAAGAGGACCTTCCCTGACAATAGCACTGTCTGTTTGTATCTCCAAAAGAATGGCACCATCTTTTTTTAGGCATTGTCCAGGTTCAGCATCTACTTTCTAGACTCGGATGACATGTAACTCCTGCCTGTGCAGTGTTGTCATCCATGTCACGGCACCAACATATGATTGAGGGGGTACTTAAACTAATCATTTGTTCATTTCCAGAGAGAGTGAGTCTTTATTGAAAGATTTGACCCAGAATAATTACAAAAGTAATATCAAGGATCAGATCACAAGATTTTATCTAGCAGCAATACTGACCCGCATAGATGGAACCAAGTGTTTAAATGTAAAAGGTAACTTTTAATGAATGGATTTTTATTTTAAAACAACGTATCATTGCTTCTAAAATGGAAGCCTTGCTAAGCAGAGGAAAAGGTTAGAACACATTATAATATGAGATGTATTCAATATTTCCATCCAGTGATGTTGCCGTCCTGTAGTTTTGATTTCTCATACATGAACACATGCAGCCAAATGAACAATCCCAGCAAAACTAATATCAGATCTGCACCAGCTAGGGTGAGAGTTCAGTACCTCCCCTCTTCCCACAGCTTCCCAAGAGCATAATAAATCATTGTTCACCTCCTTTCTGGTTATAGATAAAAGAAGATCAGTGAAAACAAGAGGTGGAAAAATAAAACATAGGTTGCCAAAGTGTTCCCATCCTTAGCTCAAGAGGGACTAAAAGTCAATACCTGTTTGGATAATTTACTGATCTATGAACAGCCCTGTATGTTTTGCAGATTTTATTCTGGTAAATATATTACTGTAAAGGGGCTTAAATTTATAAATCAGCCCAACACCAAAATGAGAACTGGGCTACCAAAGAACGTGATTATAAGTGCTCATTGTACATGGAGATTATTTTAATTTTTTAGTGTATTGTGTATTGGACCTACTAAACATAGAAAGATGTCTCCTTACCTTCAGTTCCCAAGAGAAAACTTTCATCCACCCCCCCCCCCCCCCCAGATTAGTCAGTTATAGAGGCTGCATGCATACCATTAGTGCTGTGTTTTTTATTAGAATGTCCAGTATGTTTTACAAATTGTCATAGAAACACTCTGTAATTGTTTATATGCAAAATAAAGGTTTCTATTTTTACAAATGCTTATGTAATATTCACACTTTTCGTATTCAGTACAATCTATGATAAGAATAATAGAAATGTGCTATCATAAAAATTAATGTGTACCTAATTACAAAATGAAAAAATTAATACATTGCAGCTACCAGCCCTACAGTGTGGTGGATGCATTAGCTTTCTTTCTTTTAGGTTTTTTTTATCATTATGACTACTCGGTGATCCTGTGAATAATAACACATGTATCCCCCTGGTTACCTATGTTCACTTACTCCACTGTATCTAAATAGGGAGCCATGGTTGTGATAATAATCTGTGCTTGTGACCTGGACTTCAAGAATGTCTTCTTCTCTTTGTTTGCCTTACCTAGGAGGTAAGGGGATTAGTAGTTTAAATAAAGAATGTAACATGCACTGCATTTCTGACAATATCAATGTTTTTGGTATTTGCTTGGTCTTTGCTAAAAAGTTTTTAGGCTCACCTCTTATTTCCTTCTTATCTCTTTGGACACAACTCTCAAAACCAAGGTTCTCTCCCTACTGTTTGTTATTGCTCTATGTTTTTATATACAATGTTTCTTTTACTCAATGTAACCTTTATGTTCTTTCCCACCTCTGTTCTATGCACTTGTTTGTTTCTTACTTTTTTACAGCACCATGGAAGAAAGTTTTGTTAGACATTGTTTCGACCTTTGCTTCATTTTACTTCATTCAAGCTCATTGGTTCCACTGAGGTTCACACCTGCATGTCCTAGACTTTTCTCAAATCTAAGTCAAGTATGTGTCCCAGGTGCTATACTTAACTCTCTAGCTGTCTGGACTGTGGGATTTTGTTTTTCAAGAAATAAGTAAGTCAGGATTCAGTCCATTTCTATTAGTTTAGAAACACTTGCTGGTTGTTTCCAGTACAAGGCTAGCAAGATGTCCAATTTTTTCTTTTAAAGCATACCTTTCAATATTTTATTTTAATGAAATTTACCTTTTTATGTGTGGACTGAACAATGGGGTTATTCTAAAGTACCTGGGACTTGTGCAGTGTGCATGCAATCTAAGTATTTGAAGAACTACTCCTGACAATGCCTTCATCTGTTTTCCTCACTAAGGGGGGTTGAGTAATTTTTGGTTCAGGCATCTTGCCATCTTGGAAATGACCGAATCATGTAAATCTTTATCCTTAATCTTGTGTTCACATGTCTCAAATGGAGAAAAACCCTAGGCACCCCCTTGTGACTTGCTGCAAAGCTATAGTGTACTGCGAGTGATCCCTGGGGTATAGAAAACTGTAGAAATGCTATTTTATGCATAAAACACACTGCTGGCTTCATCCCAGTCTAGACACATTTATTGGATTGAAGATCAAATGCTGCTTTTAATAAAAAAGGCAAGAGTTTTTTTTTAAATGTTACTGTGTGTGTATAAATAGACATGTTAGCAAATTTTCATCTATAAAGGCTTGTAAAGATAGTGAAAGATTCACTTTCAACGAGCCTTTCTCTGGCTTTTACTCAAAGAAACTCTTTAAACAATTGTCAAGTTTTAGGGAACCCCTGCTAAACTAGTTTGGGGTCAGTGGAGAAAATTCCTCTTACAGTGGCAGTCAGAATGCCACTCTTAGGCTACGTACACAAGTCCAATGGTTCTCGTCCAATAATCAGCTCAGGGCCGATATCATCATCACCATCGTCCGAACGACTGTCCTGGCGGATCCACGGACAATGGACGACAAACGATTTTAATGGAAGCAAGGGGTAAAGCGTGCAGCAGGGTGCCGCTCCGTCATTCTCCCCCTCCCCTCCCCAAAGAGCAGATCGGTGCTGTATGTACAGCACTCGTTCATGCATTGTGCAGTCCTTAGTCGCTGGAAAGGATTGTGAAAGATCCTTTCCAACGACAATTATTGCACGTGTGTAAACGTACTTAAAATATCAGGCTTTCTTTTTAAACTTCTGTTTTAAGTTGAATGAGGCAAAGTTTTTACAGCTCACAGAAGTGATGGATTTTCTCACTACCTCCAGGTCAACAGTCACAGCTTTAATGAAAGTTTAACTTAGAGGTTCAACTCTTTCTCTCCCTCTTTCTTACATATATATAGCTGGGGGGAATCTATTAGGAAGACGGTAACATGAGGAACCGGTAAGCTATCACTTTTCTCTGACTGAACTGAAAAAAATATAATAAGGCAGTTGCACATCACTGCACAGTCATATTCATTAATGGCTGTAAACCTTCCTTAGAGAAAGAGGTGATATTACGCGTATTTAGTTTGGCCTTCATTGCACCGCGATCATACAGCAGACAGAGAGTCAGTACTTCATTATACAGTTTTATGCTTTCACCAGCATATCCAAAAAGAATTGATAACATTTTTATAAAGACCTGATGGAAAATCACAGCATGAGTACATTATGGTAGACCTGCAGGGTGATGTACAGAAACCCTTTTCTAGGCAGAAAAGTCTGATAAGAACAGTTTAACCTAAATATAGCCTTCAGAAGTTTCCTCCAGACTTTTGTTCATTTCATAGACTCAGCTTGTGAGAAGTAATTAGAGTGCAGGGTCTAAACATACCTTGCATAACACATTGTTACCTCAACTACCTAGAAGAAACTATGTTCATTTTCAGTGCTTGCTCATAAACCTCAGCACACTGTACACATCAGTAAAGATATGGGCTGGTGTGTTTTATGTGGACTAAGTATTAGTAATGGTTCTGGGTTCTGGTATATGAAGGTGTCCAGAATTCCAGCAGCATGGGAGAAAATATAATTTACAGAAATAGGAGACCTAGTATTTCTAAATTGCTATGCAGAAGATTTATTTTCATATCCTAATGTGTATATTGGAGGGTGAGTAGGAAGTATAACTGCACACTACCTTCCCCGGGGTCATTAACAATTCACAGAGAGATGCAATAATGAAATAAGAGGGACACTGTGATTATGCAAGTTCAGCGGAATACTACAGCAACAAGCACGGGGCTTTAAGTCGATAAATGTTGGATGAAATGTCTTTGTAGTATTAGCTCATTCTATATAGGCTACCTACTGTATACAAGCCTGTTTATAATTGATTGGACATTCAAGGTAGATTTATCTTTTTTGATTGGCCCCATTCTTCTTAAGCTGCGTACACACGTGCAATTTTTGTCATTGGAAAGGATCTTTCATGATCCTTTCCAACGACAAAGGACTACACGATGCATGAACAGTGCTGTACATACAGCATCGTTCTGCTCTATGGAGAGGGGAGGGGGAGAACGACGGAGCGGCACCCTGCTGCGCGCTCTCCCCCTTCCCTTGCATTAGGATCGGTCGTCGTTCATCATTCGTGGATCCGCCATGACGGATCCACGGACGATGAACGACGCCGACTGTACACACGCCAGATTCTCGCCCGATATCTGGCCGATGCCGATTATCGGGCGAGAAAAATCTGACGTGGGTAGGCAGCTTTAGCCTAACACTTCAAAGTCTATTTATAATGCTGGTAATACGAAATTCATTGTTTTATAAATATGTCCCCTCAAGAATACAAGAAGTAGCAATATGTTCTCACATCTGTTCATAAGTAAAAAAAAAAAAAAACCCTGTTGAACATGCCAGAAAGTCAGAGTTGTCCTGTGCACAGTATCTGTTATCTGAAGGAATGCAATAAGACTTTCAAGTCCTTCAATTTTTATCTAGGAAAATTAGTCTCTGTGATATAGAGATTTAAGAGTGGGATGGTTTAATAAGTTTAGCATAAGGTAACTGGGCAGTAGCTTGGGCCAGAATGACTTCTGAGGTACCCTAGTCAAGGGCTAGAAGTCCACAAACCTGTTTCGTGTCGTCAGCACACAAGATTTAAGGCCATTTTATACTTGCAGCAAAATAAAAAAAATTGCTGCGAGAGCTCAATCGTGATCCCATTGTTTCATTTGAATTGGAGAGGTTGGAAACAGATAGCAACGCAGTTCCTAAGGTGCTTTTGGCTGCACATTTGCTGTTGGAAAGATTTGAACTGTGACCACAGCCATGTGCAAATCTGGTTACCCGGAGTGCTGATTGTCACTCCTGGGTGCACAGAAGCAGTTTGTTGTTGTATTCATTTCTTGTAGATCAACAGGTATTTTTCTGTACTTGCACTTGAGTCTTTAAAGGGATAAAATATGGGGAAATGCACAAATAATTTGGAGATGTACTACATTACCTTATTTAAACTTATCTAAACCCAAGAACAAAAATGAATAATGAAAGTTGTGTGGGTGCTACTCACTTTATTCTAAAAACACCACTTGCCTTCAGTGTTTTCAAATGACTCACTCAGAGAAGTATGTACTATGGATATGAAGGCAAAGTAAAGTTAAATGTATCTTGTTCGGCCTTAGAAGACATTAAAACCATTGATACAACATGACAGCCAGGGAACTAACATTTTTAGATGTACGTTATTCCAGATTTACCAACTCCACGGAGCAGGTCTTTTTACAGCTCCTCTACTAACTTATCCCCCATTCCTCCCTTCTTTACTGATCCATTTAGTTGTCAGGCCAGGCTTTAAGTGGAGCTGTTGTGTTACCCTATGGTGACTGACCGTAAAAGAAAAGCAGTACACTGATAAACTCATCTCTCTGCTCTCTGCCTGTCAGCACATGTGCATGCAGCACATTTGATTGGATTTTAGTTCTGTCCTTCTCTCTCTCAGCATTATTCTTTTTTTTCAGAGGATTTCAGGCGGTTAAGTATAAATCAACATATTCATTGGATGACAGATCACATGACCCATTCTATACCATGTTTGTTAGCATCCATTGTTGCGGACTGGTAGTTGATAGTCAGGGCACAGGCCTGAAATGGGTTGCAATGGCAGGTGTTTTTCCTACAAAATGTGCTTAATAAGGTCTTCAATTTGTGACTCTGTCCTACTTATTTTCTTCAACGTCAACACTACAAATCTTTGCTTTGGGAAAATATTTTAATTTGCCAAGCTTTCTGCTTTTTCCAATAGAGGAAATTGAGTTTTTACTAATCTGATTATAATCCTTAAAATTCAGTCAACTAGTTACCAGCTTTTACTCCTCAGCTGGAAATATTACAGTTCACTGTAGATTATAGTGCCATTTCTAGAGGATTAGCATTACATTAGAATTAAAGTAATTTAATGATCTGAACCAAAACCTATTGGTAATATTATAGAAAAACATTAGACTAGAAAATGGCTTTTTGATTTCAACTGCAATTAAGATGGAATTTGAGCTCACTTTCCAGCACGACAGATATATGTAACATGTTTGTAATGTGAGCATGGGGCTTAAGGTCCTTCTAGAGGAAGACACAGCAAGATATAAATCAATACACCACATGCCATCCAGTACCCCCCATGATGGCTACCATGCTACTCACTCAGTGTGCGCTGTTTAAGACTTTCACTTGGTCTAAGGCTGCTGATTACTGCTCCACTAGTACCTATCCATTTGTGGACAGCAAACATCTCCACATCTGTAACTTGTATCTCTCAACCCTCCTGGCAGGAAACTAACACTTGCCAGATTAGTTGAACTTTTTCCCCAAATTCTTTTGGCCTTCTCCCTAGACTAGACTTTAAATACTTTTGCACTTCTCCTAACCATTGTCATCCTCTTCTTCTTGTAAATACCTATATTATCTTTATGTAAAAAGGAAAGAACACAAACTTTAAATACATTCACTGAACTTTCTGGTCAATGTCACAGACATCAGCAACTTCAAGATTCAGGTATTACAAATGGTGTCATTAACAGATCATTTTGTGTTAAGAACATTTACTATAAATAGAGGAATGGAGAACCAGGAATGGGGGAAGGGGGTTCTGGAGTGGGGAGAGCTTACAGATGTGGTCAAGCAAGAAAGGTGTGCTGGGGATGGGGGGAAGGTGGGGAAGCGGTGTAACCTATATGGGGTTAGAGGGTTGCTTGCTCAACAAAAAAGCTTTGGGTCTTTTAGGTCTGTGGATACACCATTGGCTTTAGGCTAATTTAATTAGGTAAAACAAAGCTGTCTGACTTACCTGCAAGCAGTGCTTCTCTTTGGAGGTTTATATAAGCTGTTCCATGTTGGCAGTAACAGTCTGGTTATAAATATATATTTATATTTATTTATTTATTTTTTTAAGAAGCTCTTTTAAACTCAGTTTGCATAGTCAACTAGTAAAATTGTTCATGAGACTAATTGGCAGTGGCTTAGCCCCCTGATACAGTTCCTGCTTGAGGACCCATTCAGACTAGTCTAGTCTTGTGCATTGTGTCAAGTGTAAACATGGGTTACATTAAGGCAGCCCAAACATTTAAATTGACTGCCAAGAATGCTTAAGAATGCACTAAAAACCAGGCAAGTAATATTTTATCCAATGTAATGCACCACATTGCAGTCATTCTTTACCTTTTTTTGTGGTACATTGCAATTTATGTGAATCAGACCTGCCTTGACTGTACGCAAATAACAAGACTCACTAATTTCCAGTATTTTCTTGTCTCTAACCATACCAATTCCGGTGTACCATGTCAACATTTGTTTCGTTTTTGGACCACTGTGATCTAAGTCAAAAATAGGTGCACTCATCTAAAAAAACTGAAGGCCTAGGAGTTTTACCATTTAATACTTGAACATCTGGCACTCAGATTAAAATAAAACAACTACATAGCCTTTGTTGTACTTTAGGTCCACCTGAGATTTTATCTTCATCCTTGCAACCATGTAGCCATTTCCTAAGCTTCACATTAACAGGACAGTTCATTATGTGAAATGTCAAGAGCTGTTTATGTCCTGACTGGGTAAATTTACAGCTTGATAAATAACTTCAATGAAACACTTTTTATCTTAAAGTTTTCTTATTACTATAGGAAGCTTTTATCCCCTGACCTTTATTCTGCAATCACTCAGACAGTGAATGAAATCCTTTTATTTAATACACAGTGATGAAGCATCCAGAAGCTGTGCTTAAACTGCTAACTATATGAATGGGGCTATGTTGCCTGTACTCAAGCTTTAAAGATACCATGTCTCTGGGGAAAGAAATCTTTCTATCTTATCGTAGGAGAATTTAACATATTTTTGTTATTTAACTGTAAAAGTCACTCTTGTGTACATCTTCAAAAGCCCTGAGACTGCTGCAGGGTGCCACCATCTTGGATGTGCTTTCAGTAACCTCAGCGCACTTAAGTGGCATTCTATCATATTTCCTTTCCCCCCTGGCAGCTACATAAAAGGGTATGTAAGGAGGTAAAGGGAAGAGTGGAGAAGTTTGGCCAACACAGGCAAATATTAGATCCTCCTATAAGAGGAAATGACTAGGATGGTATTGCTACAATAATTGGTGAAAATATTGAGAATGTCATTGAGAACTATTGAGCACAATTTACTTTTACTGGTATGTATACTATCCAAAGAATATGGTATGAATGGGTCCTTGCAGCCCTGTCTGTCAAAACTGGAGTGGTCACTGAAAAACAAAAAGACAAACCTTTGTATCTAGATGGTGCCATAAACGGCACTGGGCGACCACTGTACACTTGTCTCTGACACTGTTATTTCAAGCATAATACTTTCCCTGCCCATTTCTCCCTATGGATTACAAAACACATTTAACCCCATGTTATGATGGGGAGAAAGAAAGGAATGCCGAAAGAAAGAAAACTAATACAGCCAACCCATCCAAGGCCTAGTAAGTTATAATACAGTAATTTATTAGCTAAACTTTCCAGGAATCTTGACGTTCATAAAAACATGAACATGTAGGACTTCCTGATTAAAAAATAATATTTTATGTTCTGCTATTTACACAATATTTATCTATATTGTTGTATAAAAGCCCACCAAGACGAAAACAAATTTTTGTTTTGGAAATGCAACTCTAAAGCTAGGTAAACATGTCAGATCATTATTGCCGGAGACAAATGTCTTGCTCATCTTGGATGGGAATCTGATATGTGTACAGCGGTCCCACAACATCGTTTATGGATCCATCAGGGCAGATCCATGAAGAACCGGTCAGGAATAACTGTTATACAAGTCAAAGTTCGCTCATCTTTTCCATCCCCCTCTCCATAGAATAGAACGAGTGCTGCATGCACAGCACTTGTTTTTTTATCTGTAAATCTCCGCCAATAGAAACAATTATGAAATAATTTCCAGTAAAAAAAATTTAAAATGGGTATGCAGCGTAAGTCTTATTTTGTCTCTGACTGCATTAGGGAGATTTACCTTCACTATTCACTAGTACAGGAAGTAGGAATCTATTGAGAAAGAACACAAAAAGCAATTATAGCGTACTTGTTACAGTAACATGTTACAATTATTATAGGTATAATTACCCATCTGATGGAAACTAAAGCCTATAAACACAGGTCCTTGGGGTCAGTACTGCATGAAGCAATTCCAGCCAATCCATCTCTGTAGTCTTTCATACCTAATGGTTACAAGCATTTGGCAGGGATTGAAATATATGCAACTCCAATTGACAGCTGTATAAACTAAACCTAAATGATGTGGATTGTTGGTTAGTGGTTGGATCACTTGACCAACAATTACTATTCTGGTTTGTATTGTATGATATTATTTACTATATTATATATATTACTATATTATTACGATATTATTTTTTAAAGGTCTCTTAGACACAACTAATCAATTCTTATGCAATGCTAGCCCCCCAAACTTGCTGATTTCTAAAAGTTAACAGCTCTGGTAATCATTTTCCATCCAATAGATTTCTACCTATATAGGTCTCAACGAAAGCTCACAGGAGGCTTTAATTTAATTCCTAATGATGGATTGCATCTGCTGGCTGCTGAAAAATGAATAGCAGAGCGTTTGGGTGACAAGGTTAGTTAAAAATAAAAACTGAATTTGCAACTGGCCAAAGGATTGTTACAAATTGTTGGAATTATCAATATTGTTGCCATGACAGCCATAGCACACATGACACATTTAGTTAAATGTTCAGGACACATTTATTTGTCTCTATTTTTCATTTAATTCCTAATAAACTTCACCAGCAGTCCTGATTTTTCATAATCCCTGGTTTACATTTTATAAATGTCTTTATTCTGGTGAATTTCAAGGATCCTTTGAGATGTACCGTATGTTATGTTGGGTGCAGTGGTGTAGCTACAGATTTTTGGGCTCCAATGCAAATGTTTGAAAAGGGTTCCCACATTTTGGTTATGCTCCCTCTGTGACCCCTTGTTTTCTTGCCATCAACGAGGGGCTGAAATTAGGTAGCTATAACTGTCTGTAAAACACAGATAAAATTACATAAAAACAGGAAAAAAACTGCAACCCAAAAATGTATATATACAAGCATTTAAGCTGCAATTGTGTGAATCTGTGCTGTTACACTGTTTTTAATTGGTTGTGTGGCTGTATAAATGATTTTGTATTACAATGCAGCACCTTACAATGCATTTAAATGCAGCATGTGATACTTTACTCAGCTTACACCAATGCAGCGTGTTTAGGGTAAAATTTGGTGATGTCACTACTGTACAGCTCTCTGTTCACTCTGCTGGAAAGGAAACTGTACCTGATTACCTGCAGAACAAGATCATCCATTATGTAGATTTTTATTTCCTCCATTCCTCTTATTGCTGCCTGAACATTTCCCATCAATATTTTTATTACCAAGTGCCTGTTGGGGCAGCTCTGACACAAGCAAGCACAGCCATGCCTCTACACCATACCCTTCCCCGTCTGATTTTTGCAGGATGAAGTCCGATTGCACAAATATCTGGAATTGGTGAAAATGGGAATAATAGGTGGTAAACTTTAGACAAAACCTTTTTTTTGTAAACACTATAGCAAAAGAAACTTTATTAGGGCTAATATCACATATCTTTATTTCTAATTAGGTTTTAATGTTGTAATATTTGAATCTCTTAAATTTTGTTTTCTTTCCTGGAATTGGTTATGGATAAACTTTACTGCAAAAATGTAGCTTATAGTGTAACCTATTTTATTTAGACATTGTCAAGAAAACCTGCTGAAGTTCAAGCCAAGCATCCGAATGAAAGGGATTTAAGTGACTTTGAACGTGGCTTGGTTTTTGTGCCAAACAGGCTGGCCTGAGTAATTCCAAAACTGCTGATCTGCTGGAATTTTCATGCACCACCATCTTGCAGGTTTACAGAGAATTGTCAAGAAAAAGGAAAATATCCAGTAAGCAGCAAGCAAAAATGCCTTTTTGAAGCCAGAAGTCAGAGGATAAAAGCCAGAGCCTTATTAGCTGGTAGAAAGGCAACAGTAACTCATATAACCACAAATGATACAACTATGCAGAAGAACATCCACAAATTCACAGCATTGGTATCAATATATCCTACTTTGACCAACCATTTAAGCAGGTGGTGATGTAATAATGTGGAGGATATTTTCTCAGCACACCTTGGACTCCTTACTACTAAATATGAATCATTTACCAAAAGCCTATCATAGTACTGTTGCTGATCATGTCTACCCCCTTATGACCACAATATACCCATCTACTGACAGCTACATCAAGCAGCATAATCCTGCTAATAATGTCACATAGCTCAAATCATCTCAAACTCATTTCCTGAACATGAAAATAATCAACTGTACTCAAAATTAGGATTTTGTAAAACAGAAGATTCTCATCATGAATATAAAGCAACTGTGTGATACTTTTATGTAGACTTGGACCAAAATCTTTAAATATGTTTCTAGCAGTTCTGAAAGCAAAAGGGGGTCCTAAACCTGTACACAGACACAGCCATTTTACCCCAAATGACCAAGCTGACAGTGCCTTTTTAAATATTCAAATTAAATAGAATTTTAGCACACAATATCATTTTTAAATCAACACACTAAGTCCTTCATACTACTGTTTTAAACTGTAAATGACAATAATGGAAATGTTGCCTGCAGAACATATTAAAGGCACATCAACTACGATTCTGATATTTTTATCACATAAGCCATCCTTATTGCAGTGCCCTTACTTGTCAAACACAGAAGCAGCACAGAAAAAGCAAGTACAAATCTGTACAGCAAGTTGTCAGGTTGTTAGACTTGCTGGGGTGAGCCTGAGACAGTAAGACAAACAAGGTCACGCTAGTCAGCGATTGCTGGGTTTATCTTCTTGCCAGTTCCTTAACATACACTAAATTGTAGAGCTTAGGGACAAGTAAAGGATTTTGATAGGGAGAATTCAAAAATAAAGTTAAACAGCAAGGGAGTAAGACATGCATATATACCGAACCACAAAAATAGGCACAAGCTTGGGATATTATTGCCCTAGGGGGAATATTCATCATTTTTCTTTAATATAGTTTTATACATTTTCACTCACATTATAACATAAACCTAACCAAAAAACTTTAACAGTTTTAAATTGTATTTTTCCCTTTCAGATTTTTCACCTTGGTGTCCTTCTGATTCTACCCGTTTTTTAAATTTTTACCAATTCGTATATGTGGGGTACAGTTTCATTTGCATCTACTCTGGCCACTAGAAGTATCTTTTTGCCTTAGAAATGCTTTTCTCCCTTACATTTCAGTGGGGCACAAATATATTCAAAAACATATCAAATACAAGCAGTCTTCAGTAGCCCTAACAAAAAACCCATATCATTTTAACTAAGATAACTAATACAATCTTTAATTACTAGGGCCCCTTTTCTACGTGTCTGTTTTGTTGCAGTGTGTTGCCGCATACATGCAAACGTGTGCTGCGTTAAGGCAGATTATTAACACAGAATGTGTGTTTGCACTACAGGTAGGGTCCTTTGGTACCTAATATAGTGAAGGTTGGGTTGCAATTTTAAATGCACAGCATAACACTGGGTGCCATGAATTACCATGTGTTGTAGTAATGTGTGATGCAGTCACGCAATTTCTTCACATCCATGATGTGAACCTCCTGTTCCACAACATCCCAAGTTTGAGAACAGTGAACTCTTTGTCATGTTCAGGAAACCAGTTTGAGATAATATGAGGTTTGTGGGCATGGCGTGTTATTCTGCTGGAAGAAGCCATCAGAAGATGGGTACATTGTGGTCATAAGGGGGTGGACATGATCTGCAATAATGCTAAGGTAGACCGAGGCATTTATATTATGCTCAATTGGTACCTAGGGGCCCAAAGTGCCAAGATAATATCCTCCACACCACCACAAGCCTAAACAGATGAAACAAAGTAGGATAGATTCATGCTTTTTTGTTATTGATGCCAAATTCTGACCCATACGAATTCCATTGAGCGAAATTGGGAGTCATCGAACCTTCTGCTGCTACTACATAAGTGTGAAGAGGCCTTAAAGTAATTACTTGCTGTTAAGTGGTCTACATTCTTAATCATGCATCATGAAGGAACCTTAAAAAGAATGTCATACTGGAGACTGATCTGAGCTAGAAAAACAATTACTATTTCCATGATGGAGTAGGAACTTCAATTTGTATGTTTGTGCTGTCAACTAGAATATTCTTGCAGACAAACTGAATATAATATTATATATGTCAGCAGTACAGGGCTCATAACACGTTGGATGTTCTAGAGCCATCAGATCATGCACTGTTCCAGGGTTTTAGTGCTGAACTGCGGTTGAATTTGTAATTTTTAATTACGCTGGAGAATGCATTGATGCATTGTTGAGTTAGATCTTACACTTGTTTTTTTTACAAATTGTTGGGTGGTGAATCCAGAAATGACCCAATTTTTTTCTTATCACATCCAGTTTTTACAATACAGGGTACCCCCGTTTTTGTCAAAAAACATACAAATTTTACATACATTGAAAAAATAATGAAATAATAATTTATTTATTTAATTTAATTTGTTCATACAAAGGATTCATTGTTACTTCAAGACATTTTTTACAGTAAATTATTTGAAAAATATTTGGGTAAGCGGTTAAGGTAAAAATGTACACTTATAGCTTTTCCTGGAGTGTTCAGTGTTAGGACAATCCCTCCGGATGCTCCAACAATAGTCAGCCATCATATGTACATTCCATCTACCCTGATACTGTCCTTCCAAGACCTTCAAATCTTGGTGGAGATGTTCACCTTGCTCATCACCGCAGAAAATGCACCTTGATGCTCATATTGCAACCAAGCATTTTGTAGCTCTCCAAGAGTTTCTGGATAATTTCTGTGTAATTATTTGCTCATGTGTTTCCAAGAACGTCCTTGACAATGGCTTTGAAGGATAACCAAGCATTCTTTTCGACTTCTGACATTGTCTTTAATGAGATGCAGAACCTGTGGACCATTAATCACACCGGCCTTTATTTTTTTAAATGACATGTTAGGAGGTTATTTTTTTAAATGAGTTATATTTTTTTAAATACTTGAAACAGTCTTTTTCAGTTGACAAAGCTTTACTGAACTGCTCCATCAGACCCAGTTTCATGTGCAGAGGCTACTGTGTGCAGGGATACTTTCCGGTATGTATCTGGTTGCTGACCAAGAAGGAAGCATACCATTTTAGGGTCAACACAGATGACCCAATTGTGTTGGTGATATTGCACCAAATCAATGACTCTCTTTATGTCTGCATATTCTACACAAAGAGAAATTGAATGGCCAATTGGGACTGACCCAAATATATTGCCATTGTGAAGGAGGACACACTTTATGCTCCGCTTTGAGTTATCGATGAATGGTCGCCATTCAGTTTAGTTATAGATTGGAATTCCCAATTCCTCCAGTAAACCAGGTATGTTATGGCAATACACAAAGCCACTGTCAGTTCTAAAGTACTGCAGAAATGCTATTTCTCTGGTTCATAAATACAATACCTTTGTTCCTTTTTCAAGTATGTTTTCTCACGCAGTCTTGATGCTAGGAATTCTGAAGCCTTCTTTGATAGTCCCAAATCACGTGCCAAATCACTCAACTCATGCTGATCAAATCCCTTATGAACAGAGTCTTCTTCAATTTCAAACTCTTCATCATTGTTGTCACCTAGTTTATCACCACAATCATGTTCTTCAAGAGAGGGTAGTGTAAGAAAACCATCACTGGGATTTCATCTGAATGAGCCACTGGGCGTAAAGCCGATTATAGACTAGGATACTCTAAGTGACGTTTATTTTTCTTGTTATATCCTGAAGTTTTCACTATACAAAAGTAACAGTCACTGAAATGATCTCCTGGCTCTCGCCAAACCATAGGTATACCAAATGGCATCTTATTACGTGTTCTCTTTGTCCACATCCATAAACCCTCAACACGCTGTTTGCACACTTATGAGGGGCCCAAGACTTATCTTGATCACCAAGTTTAACTGTGAAATATGCCAAATAGGCTTGCTCTACAAATGTGCTGATGTTCGCCCTTTGACTGGGATTGGTGAAACTGCCACAGATATAACAAAATGAATCAGAGTTGTTTAGGCAATTACGACGAGAAATAGCATAGCCGAACATGATCTGAAAGAAAGGAAATACGTGTGTATACAGAAAAATAAACTTTGCTTATTCACTACGTAGAGCAGCGCACAACCTCTGACCGCACTGTCTTGTGTATAAATGAATGGCCTATACAAATCCATGCTACAGTAATCACATTATTATACGCAGTAGAGAAAAAAACCTAACGTGAAAACTAACTGCACTTTCAGAATCACCATATCTATTTTAGTGTAAATAAGCTTAAAAATTAAAGTCAACAAAAAATTTGTTCAAAATTGTTCCCCAGTGTTATAGAGAGATATCACACTGGGCTACAGTACTTAATGATTTGATAAGCTAGTCCTTATGTCACTACTGTGTCTTATAGTGATATAGGGCCCATTGGGAAGAATTACAGCATGCATCTGTGCCCAACACTGCTAGAAGTGGTGGATTCTGCAGATTGTTCAGTTGACAGTTGACTAAAGAGGTGATCTTTAGCCAGCGGGAGAGGTAATTATTAAAAGTCTTATCTGTAGGGAGCCTTTTATTCTGAACATTCATTTTAACGACAAAAACACTTTGAGGACAACACTTAATCTTGCACAGTTACTTATAAGTGGAGAAGGTACTAAGCTTTAACTGCTGCATCAATCTCTTCATCAGTCACAGAGAGCCTTAGGTATTAAACATCTTCAGCTAACACTTTCTATTCTAACACGAACAGTCCCTGGGCTGTCAGGCATGCAGATTCACTTGGAACAATGCTGTTACAGATTTGCTTGGAACAATGCTGTTACACTGGGGCAGGGCTGGCACAAAAACGAAGTATACCTTGCACCATGGTAAATGGGGGGGCACGCTACAAGCACCTGACAATCATTATAAAGTTATAAAGTTTTTGGCTTTCTATTTTAAATATTGCAATATTTATTTTAACTGTTGAGCAAAACAGACTGCCCTAAAATGAATTGTAGCTCCACACGTTCCTTCTATTGCTTGCATTTGATTTCAGCGCTGTTTGCAAAATTCAGCTATGGGTTAACAAACTACAAAAGCAGACAAAAGTTAGACAGAAAGTTACATGGCGAAAATGACAAATCACAGAGTGGCAGGGAGCTTTGACGCTGGGGAACTCTTCAGTCAATCCTTATAACAGCCTGGCTATATTTAGGCTCACATCTCACTTAGACTGTCACTTTCTGACACCTATTGTACCCTCAAGATACTGAAGAGATTCACACAGCACTGTTTCTCAATGACACTGAGTTTAGAGACATAAAACCTCTTTTACTATTTAGTCAATTTATAAATTTTTAAAAAATTTTAATTAATTTTCTTTATTTTTCAGTTTACAAACTTTTGTCCTTTTTTTTTTCTAAAGATTTGGTAACTAGAAAATCTTTCTTTATCAAATACACATTTTATTGGGAGCTCTGAGTTAATAAAGCATGCTAGTGCTAGTATCTTTTGTTAGCATTGCCTGTGTTCTTTAAAAGAGGCTGTAGGTCTATAATTCATTCTGCAGTCTGTGCAAAGTGATCTCCCTGCTATTCAGGTCTATATGGAAGTCAGCTGTAAAATGATCTGGAAAAACCTGCTAGTAAAAAAAATAAACTTTTTACAGCAATCACATTGCCTGATTTTTGCTATATCACATTCAGATTCAGACAGAAACAAGAAAGTTGCCACAAGTAATGCATCTGTTGCTTTTCTGCATCTTTTATAGGCTTCCACCCCTGAACATCTGCTTAAATTGTGTGTATCAAAGTGTGAGACCATGCACATATTGATCTTAATGTATGATCTCCCAGTGACAAAATATTCCATGCATATTAAGGGTCATTTAATTCTTGAAAGTTCTTCCCAGTCTCTACTATCTTGCAGTCACTGGTCAGATCAGAAGTTGTATACCGTAGGATGTTGTGTAAGGAGTACTAGAATAAAGAAAAATCCTTGTGTAGTGTGTTTTTTATCATTTTAAAAAGGTGCACCCTCAGAACCTCAGAACTACATCTCCCAAGAGCTCCTTCCCTACACAAATTTTGTGGGCGGGTTTTAGGGAGCAAAAGCAGCAGTAATGTTTAGCTAGGATAAAAATCAATGCCTGCATGTGGAATGGGAAATAGAAAGGCAGGCAGAGATTCTGTAAAGCCACTGTGCTGTCAGCTTAAACCTAAAAGTGAGAATGGTAAGAGTTCTTACAGAGAGAGTCTGAGCTAATACAGTTCTGCTGGAAGTTCATTGACCAGTGCATTTTTTTTACAACAGGCAGGGGTATTTTGTAATAACCCTAGGGAGCACAATATGCAGTTTACTTTTTTTAAAAACTTTTTTGCATTTAGCTAATGCCTATAAGAACAATTGTATGATTTATCTTGTTCATGATGCTTCAGTGTATTTTTATTTATTACAATAAATTGGAAAAGATAATGCGTTTTTCTAAATGTGTCTGTTTACAGTAATCTCTTATCTTAGACTAAGCAAAACCCATTCGCTATCAGAAAGGAATTAACTCTCATGCCTAGAAATTCTCCGAAGCACCTTTAAAGGAAACAGCAGCAGCTAGGTACATCGCCTGCTAGGCTTGATAGCATTGCCACTTCCAGAGAACGCGCTGACACAAATTATTAGATCACTTTTTAAAAGCCAACTGCCCAGACTGCATTGCATGACAAGTACTTTAACTGCAAGAGACTTGTTGGAAACACCTTGTAACTCACATGAATTGCTTGAAACTGAATTAGCTCATTAAGTTTTATTAGCCTTTAGTACACTGCATTTGTTCAACTAAAATATCTTTAATATATCAGCATTTAAATGGCTTTAAGCACACATGTAAGTTTTTGAAGGTGAAATGTAGGGTTGTTAAACAACAGCCTCAAATACTTACCTGAATTTGTGGTCACATGATGTCACATGAGTGGAAAAGTCTTTCTTCAGATGTCTACATGATTGCCTGGGGACATGAGCACTTCCTATTCTATCTATTGCAGGGTCCCACAGACTGGCAGAGTTGGGCAGAGTGATGCCATTAGAATGAAGGACACCGAAACAAACTGAGCCTGGCGGATCACATTTCTTCAGAGTCAAGTCAATATAAAAGTGCTTTGGAGGGCTTTAAAAAGTCACAATTATTGAATGGTTATCAGTGGGGTGGAATTTTAAGTTTGCCCAGAAATGGGCCTTAAATGTCCTTGGTTAAAAGTAAATTGATTGGGCCACCCATAAAAATATAAGTGAGGAAGTCAGAATATAGCTTTCAAAGCTCCAGCAGTGCTCTATGTGGGTGTAAATTATGACGTAGAAGCAGCTGTTCAGCTGCAGCCCTAATTTGTATTACTTAGAGCAAAAGGGTTTCAATTAACGAAAGTCAATGAGCAGCCATAGTCATTTGTAATAATCCTTTTTTCAGTTCTGGAGTTGTTATAATCACTCAGGCGCTTTTGACTTCCAAAATGGCAAACTTCATGTTTATCCCCCCAGTCACCCCCCAACCAGCATGTATGTTAACATTTCTTTTTGCCTATACTAACCCTTACCAAAAGTCTTCAGAATGGTTAAGTCATGTGCATGGTTTTCTCTGGCCCTTGGCTGTCTGAGCAGTGCTAATGTGATGATGTCTGTGCTACATTCTGCATTAAATACCCTATTTATTAATAGAGACATCCTCAGGGGCAGTTCTGTGACACCCTGAATTAATAGTATGTCCTCAGTCATCTGAGATTAATGAGATGGGCATCACTAACCCCAGAAGACTGAAGGCATCTTAGAAAAGTAATACTAATTGTTACGGCCCCAGAATAAAGCTAAATATTACAGTCTGAGCTGCCTTTTTTTGCACACTGGCCGAAGGGCCACTTTAGTAATGAGAAATGATCACAGCGGGGCTTTGGATTGCCTGTGATGTTTGGCCCTTAACCTTGAGGGCAATTGGGGAATATCTAATCTGACCTAAAATAGAGATAAAGGTTTTAAAATAAATCTGCATTGTGAATATTATATGACTATATATTAAAAAAATGTTTGGTATTAGTTTGTATTCATGTTCGCCTTTATTGGTATGACATGAACAGAATTCCATTAATTAAATGCCATATACAGTACACTAATAATTAATTATTCAACAGAATGCTTAGCTTTAAGTCATTAAGTTAGTAAATTAAAAAGCAATCATCCCCAACCATAAGGTAATTGCCTCTTTACAGTACGACGCTACTTATCGAAATCCATTTTCAACTCAAATTGCTTTGAGGATTGGTATTTAATATCACTTTGTATTATCATTGACAAGAAAAAAAAATAAGAAAGTTATGGAAAATAATTGGGAAAATGACACTTTAATGGTGTTAAATTGTTCAGACAAAGCTCCAGGCAAATAGCTAAATACACAGCTGAAAAAATATACCGATATATGCGAATCCTCTTACCTGATACAAAATGTGTAATTCTAGTTAGCCAGCCTTGTAATTCATAGAGCTCTGCCACACAACAAAAGACAAACATGTCCTCAGCTATACTGCTTTCTGTGTCACGTGTCGCCATTGGATGGTAAATCAGATGGCAGATTGGTGACATTAAAAAAATCTTCTGTTTGCATGGTCGTAAATTTTTTAACTTTAACCTAAAGGTGTAACAAAAATGAAGCCATGTGTGAAAAAAACAGATGATTCATTGGCTGGTGGAAACCCCTTTAGCAGCAATATTTTGAAGTAATAGCTTTCCATATGACTTTCATTCCCTCACATCTTTGTGGAGGACCTTTGTTCTACTCTTCTTTACATCATTGCTCCAGTTCATTGAAATTTGTGTAAATTCATTTATGTTCAGCTCTCCTGAGGACCCAACATAGCATTTTGATGCCTGGACATTGACTGTGCCATTATGACACCTTTCCATTTCCAGCCATTCTGTTGTAGGTTTACCTGTGTTCTTGGGACCATTGTCCAGTTGTATGTCCCAATTTTGACCATGATATGGCTATGACACCAATTACCTCACATTTGACTCTTGAATACTTTGGTATACAGAAGAGTTCATGGTTGACTCATTGATTCCAAGTTGCCCAGGTCCTGTGGCTGCAAATCAAGCCCCAATCATCACCTATACCCCCACCACTATGCGGGGTAGTTGGTATGAGGTGTTGGTGCTGATATTCTGTGTTTGGTTTGCATTATGACCAAACATTACTTTGGTCTTGTCTGTCCAAAGGTCACTTTCCTCGCCTTCATAATGCACCAAAAGTATGAAAATGTGCATGTACCATTTTAACAGCATGTTGTAATGCATGGTTATCAATTGCTGTTTGCTTTTGTGTGCCAGGAAGGAACATTGGAATGCCATTGATCATGAATGGCGCATTAGTCGTAGGAAGGAACATTGAGATGTCATTCATAATGAATGGCACTGCAGTGCACCAACAATGTGCATCACCACAATGCAATAGTGTCAATCGGGTAATAATTGACCTGATGCTAATGATCTTTGTATGTTGTATGTTTTGGAGAACAGGGAGCCCGATTTTTTACCATTTAGGTCACATTAGACTATGATTCATAAGAATTATTCTTCTTTTTTATCAATTGGATTTGTAAGAATAGGAATTAGACTTGTTCCTGTATATACACCCTAAAATACTGAGAACAATCCTCAAGGTCACTATTATAGTTACAGCATAATTTTCCATAAGCTACAAGAATAAATGCAATTTGTGTTACTGGTTGCCATGACAACATATGTGTACACTGGGACATTTTAAAAATATACCATCTGCAGTGTAATAATGGCTGACACTTCCAAAGCCCTATAATCATTTTACCTGATGCAGAGTCTTCATACTCCTAAAGGAAATCTTTACAGGGAAAGACTGATTGAAAAATATTACATGTTTTCCACACTGAAGTCATATGCATCCAATAAAAAATCTCACAATCTAGTATATATGGGTTTCAATAATTCCACATTTAGCAGCCAGCAATAGAGAGGAATTACATTGTATTTCTAGCAATACAAAATTACCGAAACTACCATACTGTGATAAACAGGTTGAAGCAGACATTTTTCTAATGGAAGGTCTGCTTGTCCCCTCCTCCTTCCTAAATTATTTACAATACGCCTGATTTATTAAAGCTCTCCAAGACTGGAGAAGATTGACTACTATGGGAGCACCAGAGTAATCCAGCAAGACTGGAATGGATCTGGTCCTGTATTGAAAAGATTTGCCATCTAGTAGCAAATGATTTTTTAATAAATCCATTCCAGGTTTGCTGGATCACCCAGGTTCCCCCATGATAGTCTATCATTTCTAGTCTTAAAGAGCTTTATTAAATCAGACCCGATATAGGGTAGGTAGGGGAAAAACATACTTGTAAAGGAATTACTTAAAATTTAGGAATATACCAACTTTTTTCTGCATCGCTGGGCATGCTTCCATGGTCATTCTAGGTTGTGTCCTTTGAAAAGCAGAGTATGCAAAATCTCGCAAGAAGATACTCTAGTCCATTGTTCAGCATATTTTTACAAGGTTTCACCTGCTCTAACTTTTGTAGGACTCTATCCACCTACTACTGACTACCTGCTATACTCCTCATCTTCATCTTAACACTGTGAGCGGATGTAGGGGCAAGATACCTATAGTTGTATCATTTTTTTCTACCTGTCTTCTACAGATACATTTTTCACCTGCATACAGTAGGTGATATTGGAAGGTTCTGGTCAGCTTAAGCAGAGCTTCTATTTCAGTAAACTGTTCATTTTAAGCAAATGACATTATGAAGAATTTATGTTAAACTATAAAGTGGATAACACACCCCAGATATGTTTTAATGTTATCTGCAGCTATCCCGGCCCGAGTCTAGCCTGAACTTTGTGTCACATGACTGGCTGGTGTGGGATACTAAAAAATTCACTCCCGGCCAGAGGATGGCTCATATTTAGGAGAATGAATACAAAAGTCAGGGGACTGATTTGTCCAGTGATGGCTGTATGGTATATCTAAAGACAGGTTTTCTTAAGGTGACCACAGTGGATCATGTTTGGGTGATATTTGTTCAAACAACTACTTGCAGTCTCTGTTGGAAGTCTATATGCAAACATACAATTTACAAATTAGCATTTTTAGAAGAAAATCAGTAGTCATACTTTATGTAGTTCAGGTGTCCTCTAAATTGTATTTAAACCTACAGTATCTGAATTTTCTGTTCAATTCAGCTAAATGCATCCCGGGTGCATGAAGACAGAAAGTGTACAAAGTCTTCCAATTGGTTTAATTAAGAAAGCAGCCATATTGTATTTTATGTAGAAAAGCCTGTCCCCTGCCAGCATACTGCAAAGAAAGATCCTTGCTCTCTGTGTGAAAGTCAGGCTAGGACAATACCCAAGCTCCCCAATCAGCAGAGACGCTTTGCTGGTTCCACATTTACAGGTTTGATTTATCATGGGGTTTGTTGGATATCTGTACACCACAATGACAGGTGACAGGCTTTTCTACTCAGGCTGTGGCTGCTTTCTAAAGAAAACCAACTGTAAGACTTTGCACACCTTTGGTTTTGATGCAGCTAAATTGTATTTAGCTGATTTTAAAGGATAGTTCATTTTAGGCTTTAATAAAAGATGAATTCAGATTAGTTAAATGCATTTGATACAGTAGCCATTTATGTACAAGCGGATGACACGATAAGCCTGCAGGTCCATGTAGTGAACTAAATCAAGTGATGACACAGTGAAACTTTTATTTTACAGAATAGAATTGATCCCACATTAAATCACACAGCCTCTAATTAGAGTGATGCACAGATTGCGTCCATGCAGCTGTCATTCAGTAAAAGTCAGGAGATGAATCTAAGTGACACAAGCCGCATTGTAGGAGTACAGCAGCCTTGCTGTGATGACTGCACCCCCTCATCCCCTCCTCCTGTCCTGCAGCGCTTTGCTCTTCAGCCATCTGCAGCACCATGGAGAGCTCCTAAACAGTCTGCATCTGCGCACTGCGGACTGGCACACTAACTGGCATGGCTAGCCTGCTCTCATCGAAATGCATAAATGTGCTGTACGATGCCATAAACTACATCATCACCCTAATAAGTTGGCTCAACAATAATAATCAGTGCAATGTAAAATATACACTTCATTTACTAAATGCATCAAATATGCTGCAGATGCCTTTCTTATCCTGCAATGCCCCCAGGCAGCCAAAGAATCAGTTTTTAAAGGGGACATCTGATTTATTATTAAAGCAATTGTTGATATAATTTAGTTTTGCTCTCTGCATATTTTTGGTAATGTAATCAATGTACAGGTTTGTAGATCACTAGTGGCATGATACATAATGCCACAAAAGTCATTCTTTATCCTTGATTAATGCAGACTTAAAGTGAAAAAACAAAAAGTCACCAGGTGGAAAAGCAAAGACAGAAATGCAAAGTCTCCTTTGTCCAAAAAAAAAAAGTCCTGGCTGGTGGCATCTTCTTTTACCACTGCACTGCCGCTCAGAGCCAGGGACAATGTAACTTTCACCCAATGCCCAAGGGAGATCTCTGTGGACACAGACGTCTGCAATGAAGTTGGCAAACAGGGAACTCTGTGCCATAATCCGCAGGCATGCTTTGCATACTTGCAATTGGATTAAGTGTATCCAATGAAAATACATTATAGCTACATTTTAAGAGACACCTTGTTCATTCGGGGCTAGGTGAAATGCTCTCTCGGAAGCACACCATGCAAAACTCAACCCACCCAATAAAACTAATTTACACCACACTTCCCTGTCTCTCCATTTACCTGTCAGAGCCTTCAGAGATACCTGGTACTTCCAGTTGTGTGTGGGGTGGTTGCATGACTTTTCCCCCTCCTGCCCGGGTGCACTGCTCAGTCCCGAGAAGTCAATCACCAGACTTAAATGGTTTAGTATATTGACAAGAAACGGTATTGGACCCTGGAATGCAACAAAAGAAGAGAGGGGTATGGGAGCCCACCAGAGATCCTTATGAGTAGGTTGGGAGAAATTTTTAAAGAACCTATTGTTTTTCCCTAAATTAAGTGACTGATACCCTAGCTTCGCAAACACTAGGAAGCCCTACTATTTATAGTAGGTTATAAACAATAATATGTATATCTAAACAACATTAGGGTGAATGTTTTGAATTCAAATGCAGGTTTATTAGAATGCAAAACCTGATAGAATAGGTAACATGAAGGCCTAAGGGGAGTCAACCGCATGTCAGATGAACCTACCAATGAATTCTGTTTGGTCTTAGAAACATATCAAACTAAAGCCATGCACATAACACAAAAGCATTATTATTTTTTATGGAATAAAATTTACATATTAAGGTTTAAAATTAGATTTTATTAAAATTGGATTTTTAGTGTTTGGACTACACTTACACCTACACATACAGTACTTAACCTAAACATCTCTCTGACTTTTAACAAGCACTTTGTCTCCTATATGTGCTCATTAACCCACCATTACTAATTATACTAATCCTAAGAATCTGTTAAAGTGTAACTATGAGCACAAAAAATACTTATATGATTTAATTTATTACTAGCATTAACACAGCAGAGGTAATAATTTGGGTAAATCTATCCAAAACTGTTTGGTTTCCTCTGGCAATGGCTTATATGACCATTGGCTAGGCATTTGACATGTACTTAAGAATAATGTTCCAAAGCAGTTGGTTGGGTAAAACTTCTGCTTCAACACTGGTTACCCCATTATGAGGCACCTTATTTATTATCTAGGCAATGATCATGTATACTATTGCATTGAACAGATGAATTCTACAAGAAATTATGGCTGTAAATCATCAATATTGTGAAAGTTATTAACCCTTGTACGTGATAGACTACTGTTTTTTATTTTGGTTTCTGCGTCCTGTTTATAATTTTTGTATGATATAGTCAGATCATTAATCAGTGGTTGCTATTGTGGACAGAGCAAATTTTAAATAATATGGCTGTAAAAAACAGGTATCACTATCTCTCTAGCTTTTATCCTGAATTTTAGATCCTGCTTCTTTCTGATGCCAACCTTGACCATTTGCTATTCTGATCATGTTTCTGCCAACCCCTTATCTGCAATCACTGCCAGACCCTTTGCAGGGAGGTAATATCCTAACATTTGCAAGTCCTGATGCTCTATGGGCTTGCGTCACAGAAAGTCTACAGGGCTAACTTACCCTGACCCCTACTTGTTCTTTTATTTCTTTTAAAAGAAATGATGTCAGTGGGTCAGAATAACAACCAACTTGTGCAATCTGCTGTGACGGCTTTAGTTTCTTAGGTTATGAGCACTGCGGTTTGTAATGTACTGTATCTTCACATCTATATGAACTACTCAAATTAACCCCCTTTTTTGAGATGCTATGCCTTATTTTTCTTAGATCATCAGCTGTTATTTCTGTAGTCATCCTGTGGTAATAACGGTTCCCTTTTCCAAATTTGCGCTTGCTCCATCAGACTCATATTATCAGCCCCTTGCATGCTCCTGGCTCTCAGCAGGTGGTATTGCAGATAATGGAACACTGACATCAGTAGCCTTGGGTAAGATGGCAGGCGAATGCCAAGGAATTTAAAATAAGGTATTAGATCTTAGCAGGGGGGGGGGGGGGTTGGTATTGTGCTGCCCGAGGCCAGAAGAAGGTTGTGAGGGGTTAATAAAAAAAGTAAAGTTACACCTAAATTCTGTTATCTGTAGCTAATTGAATGTTTAAACCTCACTGCACTGACTCAGTCATTTTTCAGGAACACATTTTATTGACAAACACAGTAATGCTTTAAAGAAGACATGTACTGGTTAATATGAAGATGCCATTGCTGACCTTCACCTAAAAATAATACTTACCTACACCTAAAAATACTACTTCCTTGGCTGTTTATATCTGAGGATAGATTTTCTATAAAGGGCCACTTTGTACACAGATTTTCTTGGTATTACCACCTACCCATAGATACTGCAAACCTGTGACAGTGCTCAGACCTAAAAGTCAATTGCTAAACCCTGGAATCATTGCTTTCCCACACCCCTGGGGCGATTGATTTAAGTACCATCTGTGGCGGGGGAACTATAGCATGGGAGCATAGGCACATTATTTTAGGGAGGGGGCAAGAAAGGCCTTTGCTCAGGCATTGTCACTGTTGCCGCTTTAGCCAAAGTGATGGTGTCTCTTTCAGATGCCCTTGAGTATGAGTGGATAGGTAGATTGGAATTTTGCAAATGATCTTGCCAGGGACAGTCAAAGAAAAAAAGGGGCAAATATGAAGAGGGTGCCCCAAATGCAGAGCATTCAAGCCCCCTGGCATTCTTTTAACTGGGGGCAATTGCCCCTACTGTAAATTTGAGTTTGTTTGATGCTTCATAGCCTGGTACATATGGGCATGTGAGAATGTTTTCAGCTCATGTGGACAATGAACCTGCCCTGAATTCACATAATGCAGAATACCTGTAACAATGCCGAACTTTATGTCTTTTTCAGCAAGCAATGTCTGGCATTTGTATCTGACAGGTAAAGGGCAGAATACACTGTACAAATGTCAGAACTCTGGTAATATTTAATATTCTGTGTATGTAAGTGCAGCTCCTGTCAAATCTTGGAAAGAAGAGGGAATAGTTCAGCCTTTACTCCCAGGTGAGATTTTCTGTGGTATCAGTGGGGCAGGATGTAAAGCAATACCTATCAATGGGGGACACAGACAGCAATACGTTTTTGCTTTGACAGAGTAAGGAAGAGTTTACCGCTGTGTGTGTTTTGGTCTAGAATATAATTCTGACTTTCTCTTGTGCCACCAGGATGAAAGAATGCAACAAGAGAATTGAACACCACTTAAATACCAAAGTGCCAAAACTGCAAAAGAGAGATCTTGGTTAAAATAACCCAGTGGGTAGCCATCAGCCTTTCCCCATAAATAAAACATCAGGCATGCAATGAAAGTCACACATATGACACTCTCTTATTCTCAGCATGTACAGGTTACACTTGCTAAGTGATTTATACATGAACATACAGCCCACATAAACCTATTACTCCTACAGATGTAGCCCACAGTAGTTACAATACTTTTTAACTCATAAAATAAAGATTTTTAATGTAATAAGGATTATGTAGAAATTGTTCCTAAACAGTACTCTGAAATGCACCTTTTATCTGGAATTCCTGAAAGAAATAAAAGCATGAGATCTAAGGCAATGCTGGTCCTTGGAGATCCTGGTTGGTATTCATGGATAGAGGCTCTGACATTAGAAAGAATAACCCTGCGACTACAAGCATGGCTGTCTCAACAAAATGACACAGTATGGATCATTATATAGTAATTCATCAATGGGGAAGGATCAGCACCAAGGTGGTCATAGGCAATACTGGTGGCTAGTTCCTTACCCTTCATCTGCTGTTTTTGTCACAAGTTCCGGTGTTTAGATCCTCATACAATACATTACATATCAAGACATTTCACCAGGTGGTTACAGGTTTTAGGTCTTTTGACTCCAACATGTAGCTCTGTATACAGCAGTGTACATTTCACACATGGCAATCTCACTTTCCCAACAACGCTAGGCTGCTATAGTGGTGTGAATTTTCTTTGAAAATCAGAAACAGTGGCAGTTGCTGTCAGTCTGCTATATAACGTCCTGCCCACTCATATTCCTCTATTTGTTTTGTAGCACACTTTTCAACATTTTTATGTGTGTTGTGTGCTGTTTGGGGTAATTGCCTATTCATTTTTAATGAGACCCCAACACCCTACATATACCAAAATAAAGTACCGGACTGCATGTAAATATGTATGCGAATAGGCTTTGACAATTGACTATATGCTATGTCTATTATAAAATCTGCCCCTATATACTGTAACCCCTGATAACAGGAATTGTGAACCTTCAAAAATGCACAGCCCATACAAGCTACAGTAAAGGCCCAACAAGCCTATTATAGTTATACAATCCACACTACATAAACCCATTACTTTCGACCTTTTGCTGCAGGGATTTGAACATCTGCAATTAGTTGGCACTGGTGTACTTGCATGCAGAAAAAGCTGGTCAGTTAATTAAAGTCACTGCCATCGCAACCATTAACCACTTGCTCAATACACTACTCTGGATTGTTCTTTTTTCCCCAGCTGTGTCCTATGGGGGATTTATCTTCACTGTTTGTTCCATAGACTCTACAGGTAGTGAGAAGAAATCTCTCCAAAGTAAGAGAAATTACTCATGTAGCCTGTGTCCATGGGCACTGTGTATATGTCAATGTCATCTGTTTGAGATGCTTCAGATTTCATTAAAAGACGCAACAGATCTGCTTTTGACCTTTTCTGCTGTTCATGTGGCCATTCCATCCACAAAAGCCCCCAAAAAAATTTTGGCTTTCCCATTACATTTTGTCCTAGTGACATTGGTCCCTTTCCTAAGACAAACAAAGGTGCTATAAAATAAAAATGTTGGCTTTACATACATTTTTTCAACTAATTAATGAGGGAAAACAGTTGCACACATTAGTGATATTTCGATAAATGACTGGAAAGCTTTCTCTTCTTCTGCAGTAGTTTTTATGATATGAATAAAGGCAAGGAAACAATTACATATTGTCATTCAAAATTGTGCAGGGTGATATTTGTTACAATTATTCTAACAGTTTATCAGTTTGACCATATATATATATATATATATATATATATATATATAGCAGTGAAAGGTTATGGTTTAGGCTATGTACACATGCTAAATAACTGTTGGTCTTGGTGCATAAGGGCGGTCAGCAGGAGCAGAGAGGTTAAAGCTTCCTAACTGTTAGCAACAGAAAGAATAGTAACTGATCGGGGTATTTGAATAATAAATCCACCTGGTCACAAATCCGTTTTTAAATCAGCATGGAGCTTGCAGATACTCAAGCCACTTGGAGACCATTCATGTGATTTTAGCTTTAAAAAATTAGAAATAAAATAATTTTTAAGTCTATATTTAATTTTTACAATATACAGAGCTGACCCCTGTAGGTGTTGTTTGCCAGAATGCACATATCACTATAGACTACACTGACAGTAAATTGCATTAATGGATATGAATGAGTTCACTCCCTAAATGCATTACATAAAACTGCAGTGCCTCACCCTCATGACTGATGGTAGGCGTCAGTTCACAAAGTACTGATATTTCTGTTTTGGTGGATGCAGAAGCGTTGGACCACAAGAGATTTTCTTATTCCCAACTGGGACTGTACTGCTGAGATCTCTCCACTGGGTCCCCAGATCTGCATGCCATGATGGTCCCATTATGAGGGTTCTCCCTCTTCTTGTAGAATTGTGAATGTATATTACAGAGAATAGGAAAAGTGAGGACACCACAAGGTCGTCAGGGAGAACCCAAACTTCCAGGAAGGCAAAAACAGAATCAGAGCAATGAAAGTGAGATATGTGAACTTAGGAAAACTTTAACCCTCTTTAAATTTGTGTTGTATTCATGTATCTACTAGAACACCCTGCATTAGTGTAATGTATTTCAGTGCATTTAGGTGTGCTGTGTTAAAGCGGCACATTCATTTTTTCAGACCTTCCAATTGTTTTTTTTTTAACTCAGCACCACAATGTTGTGTTGAGGTACAAATGGCATGCGGTGTGCATGTTACAGTGCATTTTGTTATTGTTGTATAACCAGCATGTGATACGACCCACCAACCTATCCCATTTGTAGTTGAAATATTGAATACATTTGGGTGTACTGGATAGGAAAGCATTGCATACCTCCTAAATTGCCTCATGACTATGAAGAAGCAAAGTCAACTTTCCAAAAAGCTGTGTAGCAATTTTTGGAAGTTGATCGCTCACTCTATGTTAAACAATAAATGCCAATTAACTAAGCTGTTGCATCAGAGAGAGTGTGAACTGTTATACAAGGTTGACATTCAAAAATCTGTCCATTGATAATCCGGTTCCTTCAGATTTCTGAGCGCATTTTAAAATTGACTCTGTTTTCCGGAGGAGCTGTTTATGTTTTGATGGCGCTGTACTCCAGAATCAGCTGTTGGGTCTTGCTTGCACGTGCTTTCCTGCTCATTCCTTCTCATTTATTTCCTGCTGTATAGCTCCATTATGGATTCAGCATCTATTTAAAGGACTGTACAGGTAGTCATTTTCTGTTAAATATATACAGCATATATTACCATAAAAAATCGGGACTTTTCGAAAATATAGCACTTCTCAGGTATGGAGTTTGCCAGATTTTTGAATGTCAACTTATACTTTATTACCAAAAACTCTTGATAGAAATGTGTAACCTACCAATGACACAAAAATAAAACATTGTACAAACACAAATAATGTTTTAAAGCAGTGTAATTTGAAATGAATATTTAGTCATTTAGGGAAATTAATAAAAGAGATAAGTTTGCCTAAGAATAGATTTTTAAAGAATACCTCATCTCACAATTTAGTAAATCAGGCCCTAAGGTCAAAACCTTTCTTGTTTTACACCCATGAATTCACACCACACACAGACTTTTTACAAACCAGTAACATCTCATGTATAGTCAGCTGGTTGCATGTGAACATGCAGCTTTTCTATTAATACAGAACAGATATATTACAATATTGCAGATCTGTTCCCATTGGTTTCTGCCCCCATCACACACATACAATCACACACTCACATATTCTAAGCCTTTGGTCAGATACCAAACAATATTTTGATCTGAAACTGAAACAGCAATTCTTCATCAGCTTCCTAAATCTATCTATATAGAATAATCATACACCTGCTGAGAGCACTACAAACTAAACTGAAGACAGATTTAAGGGACAAACATTATTATTGCAGAGTAAGTATTTTAAATATGACTTCCTATAAGCATTGCAGTCTCTGTACAGCAAAGCTCAGATCAGTGGGAGGGAGTAGCAACACAAGTAGCCAATCAGGTGTGTTACAGTGGAATGCGCGTGATGAATAAACCCACTTGCCTCCCCTATAAAACAGAACTGCACTGGATGGCAAAGGTGTGAAAAATTTAGGACTTGGGGGATGGAAATACACATTTTGGCTGGTGATACCCCTCTCATGTTAATAGTTTATCAGTGCAATTTTCTTTTGCTGGGGGTTAGCTTTAAATAATTGTGAATATCCAGCAGCAGCTGGCCCCAATATACCAGAATATACACCTGATGACTGCACTACACATTATAGGAATAACACTAGTTACATGACATATTTCATCAAAGCAGATGCCTTATATCATGGTCCCTTATAATGCCCCAGCTAAGGTATTACATCAGGGCAATATTTAAATTACATAACCCACTTCATCATAGGAGATACCCCAAGGAGGTCCTTTATATTGCCCCAGTTTGGGATGCAGAGCCCCCAACCTACAGAACACTAAAAAAACCCACTTTATCATCAGAGATCCCTTAAATCGGGGGTCCCCAGGTATTACCCCAGGATAAAAGTCCTCCATCTCCCAGAACACTAATTAAATGACATTTAATCATAGCTGAACCCCCAGGGAGAAGAGGTTCCTTATATTGCCCCAGGTTAGGATGCAGAGCTTCCAGTCTTTCAGAACACTAAAAAAATGTCATAACCCACTTCATCATCAGAGATCCCGTATATCGGGGGTCCTCAAGGTATTACCCCAGGATAAAGGTACCCCATCTCTCAGAACACCAATCAAATGACATTTAATCATAGCTGAACCCCCAGGGAGAAGAGGTTCCTTATATTGCCCCAGGTTAGGATGCAGACCTCCCATCTTTCAGGACGCTAGATAAATGACATATCCCACTTGATCATGGCAGAACTCCCAAGGGGAATAGGTCCCTTATATTGCCCCAGCTTGGAATGCAGAGCCCCCATCCCTCAGAACTTCATGAGTGACACCTGAATATCCAGCTACAATTTCTATGACTACACAGTATATAAAATCACATCATATGTGAACATGCCATCATTCCACCTGCACAGCTCTCAAAACCTGTCATTCAATGCACTGAATATTCAGCAATGCACCCCATCTATTTTCATTACAGCTGAATATACAGAATTCCATCTGAACATATTACACACTGCCCCCCCCACCACCCCACTCACACAGCCCCATGCTGCCCATTCACCTTAACTCCTTCAAGGGCACAGCATGCCAGTATAGCTGCCTGGGAAGCTGGCAAGTGGATCTCCTCCTCCATGCTGCTAGATCCAGCAAAGCACCAAGCATCACTTATAAACCAGAGGCTGTATTGTGCTGTCACATTACAGATTACTATACAGTGAATATGCAGCATCACATGGCTCCAGCTCCATTACAGCCCATGTCACGTCTATGCAACACAGCAATGCCTCTGCAATGCAAAAAAATCTCCTTTCCATGGAACTGGCAATCAGGCAAAACCCTATTGGCAAAAAAATATTGGCAAAACCCCAATATATAAATATATCTATATGAAGCATTGACTGGCCACTGATAGCTCCGTCTAGCAGAATAAAAGCCCATCTTTAATGACTTTTCCATTCTGATGCCCAATGTGCCCATTGTAAGCTATCCCTGGCCATGCCAACCTTCCGACCCCCTTGCACATCACTTACCTCTACATTCTCAGCTTCAGCCATCTTCCTCCTTAGCAGTAAGCAGCGGGAGGAATGTTTAATTCCCATATGAGCCAACTCTTTTCTTCCTCTTCTCTTTACTTGTAAGCTATAGATAGAAAATATCATCCAAAGCTAAACCTAGTACATGCCTCTGTCCAGCGCAAGTTCTTTTACTTTCAAGTTTGTCCACAAGTTGAAGTTCTTAACTAGTCTAAATAAATAAATAAATGAAAACCAAGGAGTTCTCCCAAAATACCAAAACCTGAGGTCATTGCAGGAGCTTTGGAGACAGCAGCATCTTCAGATCCCCAAGTCTAGACAGCAGAAGAAGAAGAGGCAAGTCCAAGGCAAGAGTCAACTGTAAGCTTCTGGGACAAGTTAGGAGGAAACACAGAAGCTATATATTAACATCAGCATCCTATCAGAGCCACTGGAAGAACAAGAAATCCTGATGTCTCACTCTGCTCCTGGATATTGCTCTGTTTTGCACTGAACTTTTAATGATATTCACTTGCTTGTAATCCAGATGAAACTGTGTCGATTAGACATAGATATATATTTGTATTTTCTTTCTGGGTCAGCCCAGTAACTCTTTCAGTTCATCCTCATGCTGATTGGAGAAAATAGATTTTTTTTTCTCAAGCCCCTGTAGCTTGCTTGGCTTGTCTGACTTCTTTTCAATGAGAAACTCACATGCACAAAGAGAGAAGAGAGAACCAGCCTGCTTATAGCATCAAGCAGCATAAAGAACAATATAAATGCATTAGAATATAGTGCAGTGCCCCCTAAGAGGGCTGAGCTGAGATCACTGCACCCTTTCCTGCATAACCTAGTTAAACCAATATTTTTTTGCAGTTGGCTTCAGGGCAGTTTTACAATAGCATATGCTCTATGTGTGTCATAAAGCAGAAATGGGTTTTATGTTATTGTCTTATGCTGGGAAATGTAGGGAGTATAGGCAGTTCAAGATCCTGCTTTGCCTTTTGTACTTCACATTGAGGTTGTATGATATCTAGGAATAATGCAATGTCTTATAGTAAAAGGCACTGGAGCTGGAAGTACTACAAGTCCCAGCATGTTGTGAGCCACAGGTTGTCTCAAACAGCAGGATACTGCACCAAATGTCTTGAAACCTTTCCTGTGAGATATAAAAGATTTCATAACTGGCTTCCCGTTCTGCAAATGCTTTTATATCAAGCCTCATGTTTCAGTGCATTGAGTTACTAACTCAGAACAGGTGGTGCACTTAAAAAAACTTCTGACTTTTATATCTGCCTAAGTGATTTGGGTTTTAAAATAGATGGTTATATCAGCCAGGACAGTGGCATTTTTAGGAGGTGCTTCATCTGCACACTGCAAACCTAAGGTGGTTCTGTGCTTTATTTGACTGATAGTCCAGTTAGGTACTCATATGGTATTGGTGTTGGAGATTCAAGAAATCTGCCAGACAACGGGTTTTTTTCCGGAGGACAAACATATGTCTTTGGGAAAGTTCTTTAATTTTGCTTTCTTCCATTCCTTTTTTTTTTCTCCTTCTTCCTTTTTTCTTCCTTTCTGCCTTATTTCACTTCTTTCATCTGTTCCTCCTTTCTTCCCTTCCTTCTTTCCTCCTGTCCACATAACATGTATGAGCAGTGTATTCTAAACTGGCAATGCCATGCACTGCAACACATGGTTATAACAATCAACCTATATGTAATTTTACATGCTGCAATTATTTAGGGTGTCAGAATGTCTTTTTTTTACCTGATTGAAAGTTATCAATTTATGGTTCTCTGCTAACTGTGCCAACATAAGCTTGCACTCTTTTTGATGAATACCACCTCTTCAGTTTTTGTCTTCATTCATTTGTTAACATTACGCTGAAATATATTTTAGAAAAAACTGACATGTTCTTTCACAAGTGCCAAACCTCCACCCCCCCTTTGTGTGTTTTCAGCATCCACTGAATCAAGGATCCATCAGGCAGTCATGAAACATTGTTAGAATCTTGTTCCATGTATTCCCCTTTACGGCACCAAATGTATCCCTGCCTGATGGTGGAAACAGCCTTGTGGTAACAGTGAGTGGTGTCAGTTGAAGGGAATGTGTTTGTATGCTTCAGAATAAATCTCATTGTAGGAGGCAAGGTCATTGTCATTACAGGAGGCATGGGAGATGTAGGTTTTATCCATATATCAATCTCTCAGATATTTTCTTCACACGTTGCTCACACATTATCATTGGTCAATCACAGATAAATTGATTTTTGATCAAAGTGGTGGATTGTTTTTAAAAGGCTAAGATGTGGAGTAAAAAAAGAGTAACTTATTAGCTGTCTGTTAATTTACAGAGCAAATGTTGACATATATGAAGTGTGTATGGAATATTCTGGAGCCAAAGAATCGCCAACAATGGAATAGAGATCTGCCACTGGCCAACTGCCACTGGCCAACTACCAGACCTTCCTGATAGCCAGTGAGGCACCAATTGCCCAGTATGGAGGTGTGGGAACCTGGAAGGGGTATACTAACAGGAGCCCTCTACAAGGGTTCCAAGTTAGTTCGGCAGGTGGCCCCAAGTCAGTTTTGTGCAGTGGTCCACTGTTGGCTAGGTCCACCACGGTACCTCACTGTTGGCACCTTCAAAGAACATTTTGGATGAAAGTGGCCACTGTCTAGATTAAAAACTGCATGCTTAAAGAGAACCTTTGCTTTGTCCATGACAAGCAAAATACTACATTTATATCCTGGTATCACTCAGGAGTTTGTGCTGTTAAAGTTGTCTTTGTAAGGCCTTGTGTAACTATTATTATACTATCTTTATGGTGGGAGAAGAGCAATTTTCCATAGTTATATGCAAATTCAAATGTTGTTTGTGATGCACTATATAATGATATGCATGAAACCTGTTATTCTGTGATCTATGGATTGAATAAAAACGCTGTAAACTACACAAAAATAGAGATTTTTTTTAAATAAAGCTGAATTTTGTAAACATAAAAAACAACATATAATAAAAGTATGTATTCATTTAAAAGCAGCAAGGTCAAGCATTTGAAATTGTATTCATACCATATTTTAGTAAATCCCTGTAGAGTAGATCTCTAGGCCAGCTGACTCTTCTGCAATATACACTGCCAGGGAACATCCCTGAAAAAGGGCAGAGAAAACAGATAACCCCTATTTACCTTTTGCTATCCCGTCATCAACTGCTCATAGGCCAGTGACAGAGAGGTGACCAAGTAGATACCAATTAAAAACCCCTCAAAAGCTAAAATTAAAATTAAATCCAATTTGTGTGTAACAAGTAACTTTGCAAAAGAAGACTTTGTAAAAGTAACACTAACACTCACTGAGCCATAAATAGCCCATGGAAGAAAAAAACAGGCACGTTCTGTACAGGCTCCCTGCAGAAAACTATAGGGTGGCCAAATAGAAGACCAATCAAGGAAGAGCAGTAGGGATCGGTCATTCATGTAGGGCACAGAAAATGCTTCATGCTGAACTACTGCACAAACCTGGATAATAAACAAATAGCATCAAGATTGATTACACACGTCTCATCTATTTAGATATTTGTTTACCCTAGATTTAAGCTTTAAGAATATGAACTCCTAATTTGTAAAAGGTTAAAGTGTGTAAAAAAGATTCTAATGAAATATTGATCACATCTGATGTTCCCTATAACCATGTTAAACAACACAATGTCATTAAATCATGCAATCCAGTGTCCTCACAGTCAAAATTATTTGTCCCCATGAAAGGATCTCAGGCCATAGCTGGATCATAAACGGCCATAAGCCTCTTATATCTGATTGTTTTCATCCCCAAATGTCAGCTGCTTTTTATGCAGGATGAAAAATCAATTTATGAAAAATAACACATCAACGTGACTGCTTCTACATCTCCAGAGGTTATGAAGGCAGCAAACTAAGCTTTCAGGTAGATGCAGATTAGACTTGTGACCTAGAGAATGACATAGTCACACCTCCGATGTCTTATGAAGGACAGCACTCTGCTCGATGACCTTATTAACCAAAAAAAAAAAAAACAGAATAAATAATTCTGCAGGGTTCATTGTCACTATCAATGGCAGCTTTTAACAGTGACATATTCTGTATTGGTGAAAAGTGACCAAAAATGGCAATGCCATGTGTAATCTAGAATAAGTCTGAGGGTATCAGAATACTGACTTTTTTTGCAGATACAGCAGTGATAAATTTTATTTTTTATTCCCTTTTGTTTGGTGGAACAAATACTTGCTTAGTGCTGTTTGCATATAGACTAATAGCACTGAAGTTAGAAGGACTGCAATAGCAGTCCTGGACTATATAGGAAATAGCTAGATTGTCCATTCCAAATAGGTTTTCCACTTGTTTACTGTTTCACAGGCCTGGCCAGAAAAAAATATGTTGCCAATAGGAAATAACAATAAAGGAAATCCATGTATCCTCTAAAATTGAAAAAAGGCCTTACATAAAATACATTCCTATTGAAGTGTATTTAAACCCAAGAAAAAAATGTAATCTTCTGCAGCATACAATTTCCTAAATAAATGGTCTGTATTTTTAACCAAAAAAACTAAACCAGCAACCACATGAAATGACTTGGCAGCTGTAGTATATTACATTTTTTTCCCTAGGTTTAAATACACTTCCATAGAAATGTGTTAATGAGAACAGTACATTGTCCCAAATGGAGTAGTAAACTTAGGTCCAAACTTGTCATAAATACAAGGTCAAACTTAGGTCCAAACTTGTCCAAACTGCAAAATATCTGATATTTCCTAAACAGTACTATTTCAAATCCTCTTTAATGCAAGATAATGCACAGCTATCATATAAAAATGTATATATTAAACATTACAAACATCAATGCCGTAGCATCGTAAAAAGTTACAGCTGGTTGCTACAACAGCATGGAAATGAGAAATAAATGCTGGCAGAGATCCATAAAATCTGGGTGATACTTTTGAAGGGTTTTGGTGTTAGCTGATTATAGTTAAGGGACAGATTTGTTTTACTTTATCTTGGCACATAACACTTGGCTGTACGATATGATGGAGCTTAATATAGAGGTTGATTCAGAGCCGTTTTTTAATATGGAACATGTAGCAACGAGAGCTCTGATATATTTTGAGCTGCAGAACATAGCTCTAAAAGTGAAATTAAAAAAACCATAGAATGAGTATTTATTAAATTTGATCTGTTAGGATTAACAGCACTGCACAAATCTTCATGACTGAAATTGGTCATCTGTTGGTGATGGAGAATATAAGTTTATAGTAACTAATCAAATTTGTTTTAGCAGTTCATAGCAGATACACAATTTGAGAGGCTTTTTATAATAGGCTGCCCATGGCTTTTGCATTATTTTGTGTGAAGACACTAAATTAAAGTATATAAAACCTGCTAAACAATTTATCCTATTTGCTCAATTTTTGTGTCAGAAATGCTATAAAAAGCATCCTGTATTATCTGATAAGTGCTGGAGTGTTATTTCTCAACAATGAGTGTCAGAGGATTATAGTAAACAGGCCCTAGTCAGCTTGCAAAAGGACACAGAAAAGCCAACAATAATGTGTGTTGATTTCTTAAATGAATATAGCTCTTCGGTTAGCAAAGTGAATTATCTACCCTACCATGTTTCCAATGTTGGCATTTGGGGAGCCTGAGCAGAACTCAAGCCGAACAGTGAAATTGGCAATAATATATTTGCAAAATTACCCAATCACGGTCAAGGAAATCAAAGAATAGAATATTTGCTTGCACTTAATTGGAGGGTTTACCTTAGCAGAGCTTCGTCTCATTTATTAAGCTAAGTGAAGAATCCCCTGCAAGGGGAAATTAACCCAATTTTTCCAGGAAAGCGGCAAGTAAATGCAGCAATATAGTAATACTAAGAACTCTGCTGCTTTATTCTTTGTTCTTGGTATAAGCATTAATTAGGGATAAGTGGATTTTATCACAATTGATTTTTCTACAAAATTACAGATTTCACACTCAGAATAGTCTACCCCTCTATGTTGCTGTTTAAGTTGTTTAAACAAAATTTGGTTAAAACAAAAAACAACTTACTGCTATTTTTTGGGAGATTTTTTCCTAATATGTGTAATTAGGGTAGTTTATATCATGGGGTCTATACAGAAGAAAAGTGAAAATTACATTCAGCACACATTTTCCAGTGGAGAATTATTTAGGTCCATTCGTTTTCAATAGCAAAAATTAAAGATTATTCACCATAGCATATATGCTGAATGCCACATTTACTGCTTTAAAAATTTTATCACTACTTGTTTTTTTAATTGAATATAGTCGCTTTGAAATTTAAATTCTTCTTTTTTTCAGTTTGTTTTGTTTTTTTCTTTAAAAAAGAGAGAACTAATTTTAGCTCAAAATAGTCCCAGAATAGCCCAATGAAGCCACCATAATCTTCAGAAGTCATTCATGGCTGGGATATACTGATGTATGTCCGTGCATTATAGTGGATGCACTTATCTCTGCACAACTTGCAACTACTACTCCGACTCCAGCTTACTCCAGTGGCTAACACTTACCCCTAAATGATGAGTGTGTGTCAGGGGCATAGCAAATGGCTCAGAATCTGCAGAACTGAATGCTATAAAATGAGGACCCACCAGCTAGGTTTCAACCTGGTGTCTCCAACCTTTGATTTCTAGGCTGCCAGGTTGGCTCACTCTAGTGTCCCAAGATCATACAGTTCTGGATTGGTGTATACCAACTGATGGGAATTTGCAAGGACCCCCAATTGAGGCCCTTCCACTGCTGCAGTCCAGGGATTGTACGAGGCACTAGATGAAACTTATCATAGTTGTGTTTACTGCTGCAAAGTAAACTCTGGGGATGGCATGGTGGTCGGGTTCCCTCACAGTGGCAATAGTTAAACAGAGGATTACGTGGAATGAAAACATAGTGGCTAAACTCCATAATGGAATGAAGGTCTTCTGAAAGATCTGGTTTCCCTGGATGGAATATTATCTCCCAAGAGACTTTGACTTCTCATTACTAAATTAATAATTTAACCTTGTGTATTAAAATATTTTTATGGGTTCTCCAGATCTGGAGGGTTTGGTAAATGCCTCATTTTGGAAGGCCAAATGTATTCTTATCTGTGGACAGCTGTAAAGAATCGATATACTTAACTACTTGTTCCTATGTACACATATGTCTTTAGGCAACTCTATTCTTTCTTTTAATATATTGTTTTTGTTATCCATGATAATTATTTTACGTGATATTTTTTGGAAATGTAATAAAAACATTGAAACAGAAACTGGGGAAGCACTCTCCTGTGGTAGTGGATCCCAAGTGTATACGTTTCTTTACATATCTGTAGCAGGCAGAACAGTTGTTATATTTGTGTGTAAACTGTATATTCAACTTTGTGGCTAGAATTCCCCTAAAGTTTCAATTTATTTTTTAAAGTAATCATGTTTTACTAACTTTAAGGTTTAGCCTTAGGCAATTTCATTTTACAGATGCAATTTTATTTCCTGAACTGTACAGAAAAAGTTCTTTTGGTACTTTGTGGAGAACTTTCTATTGGTGGAAGAGAGCAAGATGCTATTTAATACCGGCTGAACACTGCTCATGTCTCAGGGAAATTATTTTATTTTAGACATGCTTAAAAAAAATTGAAATCCAGATTGCTTTCAGCCCGTCAGTTATGTTGGATTGGATCTTTGTCAGGAATATTTACAGATAAAAATGACAGACCAACAGAGGTTTAGAAAATGAGATGTTTCAGCTTCAGAGCAAATATTGTAATTAATCCTGTGACCCAATTTATAGGAAAAGGCTGGTCAAAGCATGTAAATACTCTCCATATTTATAAGGTTTGTGCTTACCTGACCATCACACCTATTCTTTATGGCCAAAGGATATTGTTCATGTCACAACTTAAAATGATTGAGAGCATCCACAACTTATTTCTTTTTCAGCATGACTGTACTCATGTGCAACAAGCCAGCTCCATAAAGACATGGATTGATGAGGTTTGTGTGGATCTTCCAAAACCAAACCCTATTCACTACCTTTGGTATGATATTGAACCCCCTGTTAGCAAGTCAGGTCAACATTAGTACCTGGACTTACCAATGCTTTTATTGCTAAATAGACAATACATTTCATTCTCACATGGGCGTGATGGTTAGTGATCATAATTGTCATGGATCAGGTGTCCACACACTTTTTGGTGATATACCGCCCAGAGAATCTACAGAGATTGGGGGCAGGAGCCTTAAGTTAGGGTTTAGGTTACTAATACAAGTAAAACCGTTTTGCTTTATTAATATTTCTTGATATGTTTATCATACAGTGGATAAAAGAACAAAGAAATTATTTTAATTAGATCAATATAAAATGTTTATTATTAATATTCTGTTTTCTCATTTCAAGTCAGCAGGTGGAGTTCTTGGTTCCCTTTCACTTTCACTTTTCTTTATAGTAATTTTTCAAAAAAGTAGTTGCATCATTTTAAAAAGTACAAACTCTGTACTTGAAATCACTTAATAATGCCTTTATAATGGATGGAGCCTCCACTAGGATGGCTTTTGAAGGATGGTTAGGTATATTATAAAATAAAATAAAAAATTGCAGTACGGTTTTTATTCAAATTAATTAAAAACAGAAAAAGTTTAATCAATGGAAGCCCCAAAGCACACATACGTCTGTTGTGCTGTCTCTTAAATATGCCAAAAGCTTATTTGAAAAAAAAATATTGTTGTATAGTAAAAAAAAAAAAAAGAAATCAGGTAAAAAAACGTATGAAACAAAAACCTTAACTTACTTTAAACTAAAAGTAACCATAATAGTTTACTTGTAAAAAACACAATTCTTGGAGGGCCTTAAATTGAAAACAGACAATTCCAAGCAATTCTAGGCTGAGAAGTAGAAATAAGATTGTGTAAGCAATGAGACTTTTTCCATTTCATACTTAATAAAGAACAGAGCCAACAGGCAAACCAAGACCTGTTTTAGTCCATCTATTTTCATGGCAGGGTAAAGAATATCACTTGACGTACACATAAAACATTTCTGTTCTATTTAGCGGCTCCATTGGTGATGTCTCCCCTCTTTTGTACAGGAATATATAGAGCAGTTTATTGGGATTATTGGAAGATTCAATTGAATGTCTTCTTCACATGTGAAGTCTGTGCAGTATATGTGCAAAATCAGGAATGAATATTGTATATTATACTACTGCTTTATAAATGTATTTATCTTTACACAACTTATTTAAGTAATATACAAAGTTTCCTGATATTAAACCCAGTTTCAGCCCTGTACCAGAGGTTTACTGTAGACAAAAGCTTTATTTTTTTGTGTTAAATATTTAAAATTAATTTTTTTGTTTTTCAAGATCCCTTTTAAAAATATTAATTAAAAACCAAATTTACAAAAAGAATACACTAAAATAAAATGTCTGCTACACCCCGCTATCCATTTGAAAAATAAAACATGTAGAATTCTACTTATGGCTGGTGTGATGTCATTTTTCTGTGAAGTTTCCTTTGGAACATAGGGCAGGTGAAGTTTCAGGAGAGGACAGCCCAGTCTATTCTAAGAACTTCTTTTTAGCAAGATTTCTTCATTCCACAACAATATTCCAGGAAGACCTGTGATTTTATCATTGTCTTTGTACCATGGGTGGAAGACAGGATATGGCAAGTATAATTCTACATATTTCTTCAGTTGTTTTTAGTACAGGTAGACCCCGGGTTACATATGAGATAGGGACTGTAGGTTTGTTCTTAAGTTGAATTTGTATGTAAGTCAGAACAAGTACATTATTTTAATAAATGCAATTAGGACAGATGTTTGTCTCAACATATTATTAGGCAGCATGTTGTCAGTAACAAGAGCTTGCAGAAGAGCTCAGACTCGGCTGTGTTTAGCAAAAGATTTCTTCTGCAAGTCATGCAAACTGGCCCCTCCAGCCTCCGTCCTGCACACAAGAGAGCAGGGAAGCCCATTCGTATCTAGGAGTCGTCCATATGTCGGATGTCCTTAACCCGGGGACTACCTATAGTTGATTAGGGAAGGGGAGGGGGCCAAATTGTGTAAGCAGACATCCCATTCCATTTTGGTACTGCAGTGAAAAAATGATAATGCAGTTTGACTCAAAAAGAAACCTTTTGCCATCAGCTGAAACCTTTAAGCCATCATTGGTATGAGAAGCACATTACTCTCTTTTCTGTCTTATCATAATGCAATGTGGGGTGCCTGAGCAAGTAGGTGGTCTTTTGGCATGATTGCTGTTTTATAACAGTAGAATCAGAGTCAACTAGAGTAATTTAAAACATAAAATGCGTGGGCAAATGATGAAGCATTGTAGAAATGATAGATAAATACAGTATAGGCAAATAGGAAAGAGACGAGAAATGTTTCAGTAAAACTATAGATGTACCCTATAAGTGCAAAGTATGGGTGCACAATAAAATCCAATTCCACAAAAACAATTCAAAATTTTCTAAAGCAGCACCTCAATGCTACACTACTCTCAGATAATCAGCAGGTGACAAACTCCTATAAGCAGGAAGCTACTAGCTAACGTACCTCTAGGAATGCTATGCTGGAACACAGAATACATTTCTAGAGAAATCCCTGATGTGTGTGGTGTCATCAATCCTAGTCTGGAGAGATGACTTCTCTACATTGTAGCTAAACATGTGCAGGCACAATCCTACTTCTAGCAGTTTGTGATCTCTAGGAATTACAAGAGTGCTGTGCAGGAATAATATTTATGGCTCTTTACACTAAGGACATTTGGCCTGATTATAAAAGCTCTCCAAGACTAGAGAAGATACACTTTCATCACTGAAGCTGGCCATTCCGCAAACCTGGAGTGGATCTGGTACTAGCAAAAAGCAAATGTCTTTCAAGCTTCACTGATGAAAGTGTATCCTCTCCAGCCTTGGAGAGCTTTAATAAATTGGGCACATTGGCTCAGGTAGGTATGTGGAGTCCCTTTCTGCAGTAACAGGGCATCAGTGGTTGCAGTATCACTAATTGTCAATGATACCCCAAAAATTACTAAGTACAGAATAATTCAGAGCACTACAATTCACAGTAGCATAATAATATTTTTGGTATGCCATTTTGGTATGTTGACAGTCCAGGCACTTGAATAGGCTACCTTAACACAACACATATGAATTACATATGATTTTGTTACATAATGCACATAGTGCACATGCATTGCTTGCAACACACCAAAATGGTCAGGTGTGAACAGATATTCTTTCATTTGAAAAGTGTAATTTTCAAACTAAACATGGCAGCACATTGGCATTGTCATCAACACATAAATATCATTCTTGCAGAAACTGCTAATAGGCTTTGAGCTACAATGCGATTTCACATGTGTCATTAGACTTGGTGCACTAATTAAGCATATGCTAATTTCTTTGCTTGGCGAGAACCAACAGACGTCTATTTGGGTGATGAGTGAATTTCACTGTAAGACATGTTGTAACAACCATTTAAAGCATTTGGTTGATTAAATGTCAAGAAAGACACAAAGAATAACACTAACAACATGTCCATGATGACATTTATATAAATAACAGCTGGTTGACAAATCATTATGGTCTAAAATCTTTAACATTCACTCTAAGGACTTGTGAATGATACCTCCTTAGTCAGGTATTGCAGTGATGAAGACAGTAGGTCATCTTCTCCATATGAACTGTTTGTGCTTCATCAATCTGCAGATATAGAAGTGACCAAGGGCTGTGGTTACACAAATATTTATTTATTATTAGAAAAAAAATGAATGCAAATAAAGCTGAACTTTAGCCAGTGTACAGCGACGAAGCTCTTATTCCTTCCTATCTTATTCCCCAGTAACATTATAAGACCTTGTTGGATGATGATCATGTGATGATGGTTTATTAGAAAATAGAGGCTTCTGAATACATGGTGTGATGATGGGGTATTATGAATTTTGACTTTGCTCTGTGATTGGTCATCCACCTCCTGGTGCCAGGAAGCTTTCTGGTTCATAGTAGAGAAGTGGACCAGTTCAGGGTGAGGGATGTTTATCCTATACCCAGTCTTTGGGATTGGGGCCCAGTGAAGCAGGTTTATATAAATCTGGAGACTCAGGATAAGGAAGGGGGTGGGGGGGTTCTCTGTTTAGTGGAAGTTAATGGGATTCTTCGGGGACACCCTGACCTTGGCTTAAGGCTTAGCTGAGCTGGGTTTTGTGTCCTACCTAACACGGAAGAAAAGCAGGAGGGTATATGATGGTCATAGGGGCCCGGAGGTCCTTTGAGGCCCTTGTTGAGGAAGTGAAACCCACTACAGAATCCATTCAGAACTGTCCTGAAAAGGATCCTCGAACAATGAGGATCATTGGATTTATATCTGCAGAGGTGGATTAGCACTGGAAATATGCCCGTCTTTCTGTTTAGATGATGAGCATAGCGAGAGGTTTGGTTCCTATGCCCTCCGGATCATGAGCTGCATCCTGCACCCCCCTCTATTGTGCTGATTGGAATTTATTTCAATAAAAGCCTTAGGGACTGAGAAGTGTGTATTTGTTGACTTACTGAGAGAGAAAATCCATAGAATTTCAGCCACTCCTAGGTGGGTCACATATACATTAGCTCTGTGTCACATATAGGCCTTACCCATGGCAGTCTGGATGCTAATTTTACTATATGCCAATGAAGTTTCTAAACTAATGTAAATCTTCCAAAAGGAACTAAATTATTTTTTTTGTATAAACTGAGCTCTGTTTGAAGTGAATCAAAAGCTTTTCCATTTAGGGGCTCTATGTTCCATTCGGGTAATTATTTTTGACTTCCTGGCCTGTAGATACTAAACAAACAAGGAAATCTTCTCTCAGTCAGCTGTCCCCCCAACAAGTGTCCTCTTTTGAATAAATCACCTCAATATTTTAGATATCCCATTTCCTGTCCTGGTGACAACAGTCACTTAAGCAATATAGTGAATCCGATCAGTATGGATACAGACAGCAATACAATCCTAAATACTCACTACTGTATCCAAAACTAAAAAATAGAAGATGAATGGAACATGTGCTACCTTTCTTCTTAAGAAATGACCTTTCTGAATTTGTATTTTCAAAGACCCTAAATAACTCAAAAGAGGTGAATGAGCAATATGTATGACAAATTGTTAATTAGTGACACTGTATAGGCATTAAATTGCATCTGCGTGTGTTCATTCATTACTGCCAGCAATTAAATCGGAATTTAAGTTTGCTTGCTTTCTGACTTTCAGGCACTATGTCAGTCTCTGTGCACCTGGACATCCTGAAAACATTGCTGGAGGTTTGATGAGGACAGCTGGTGGATGACAGTGGTTTAATTAGTGTCACCTTTTAAGCTGACAAATCTGCGTTTAAAGGAGCAAGGCTTGGAATCTGGACAGATAAACCCACATTTGTTAGACTGCTCAAATATTTAGGTCATCTGCAGATGATATTTCCTGGCAATGTTTGCATAGAGGGAAACAAAATGTCTTTTTTAATGTTCTAGGTAGTTTTTATAGAAGCACCAAAGACAAAATCAAATAAGTACTGTGTATGTAATTCTGTATTAGGACCTTCAAACTATAAATGTGCAAATCAAGGAAGCTGTTATGTTCAGTGGGTCATTTTTTTCTTACAAAAAGCAAACATGGTTATAGGCATAGAATAGTTATCTTACTCCTTTACTGTCTTTTTACATTGTTATGCACTCTCAGCCCCAAGGTTTCGAGTTTGTGAGGTTGAGTAGCTGACAGGGATGCCAGTGACAAACTTCTGTTGACTTTTGACACCAACACTTTAACCTATTGCAAAGAATTATTATTAAACTTCTAGGCATAATTTTAATGGAACCCCCACAGCAACGGATCGGCCAAATACTGTTACATAGAGTGAGTCACATGCTACTCCGATCCCAGAAGTATTGAGTATTTCCAATGGCTCCTAGTATTGGGTGGATAAGCAAAGGAGTGAAGGAATGTTGATATATGCACTTGGGGATAGGAAGATTGGGAGAGGAAGGGGAAATAAAGAAGAAAACATTTGTGTAAACTTGAAGTTTTCCTTAAAAACAAACTTACAGATAAATCAAAATAACTGAATGTAATTTAAAAAATACATGGGATTTATCAATAAGTATTTCAGGATTGGTAAAAAAAAAGGCATACTCAGTACCAGGTCTCCATAGCTTAGAACTGCCTTTTAAACATCAAGTACAAAGAGAATATAATCTCGTTAGGACTGGTGGTATGAGTGAGGAGAATGTACAGTAGGGATGAGCGAGCGAGTTTCTAAAACTCGTTTTTAGCGGTGAATTCGGCCATTCTCGCTTACTGAAATTTTAAGCAAGAACAACCGGTGTAAATTCGCTGATCGAGCTCGAATTTAAAATTTCCCCCCAAAAAAAAAAAAATGATTGAGGGCTGTGCTAATCAATGAATGCAGCGCTTGCTGCATTCATTGATCAGCTTAGTGTGCGATCACTGGCACTAAAGGTAAATGGGGACAAGTCTCCCCATTCAAAACCTCTCTGATTTGCTGAGGAAAGCTTCTCTGATTGGCTGAGAAAGTCTTCCTATTTAATCTCCAGTGTCTGGAGATTGGGGATCACAAACAGGAGGATTCCCAGGGGCGCATGAACGATTGCAGCCCTGAGAATCATCTGCAATCTCAGGGCACTAGACAGTAATTAACCTCCAGTGCCCGGGGATTGCAGTGGAACTGCAGATAAACTCTCAAAAAAGTTTCTCCATTGAGAGTTCATCTGCAGTTCAGTTCCCACAGTCACCGGGCTGGTAAGTACAGCCCGGTGACCATGGGAACTTTGCGGTCTCAGCTGATTGGAGGAGGCACCGAGAGCCCGGTGACCGTGGGAACTAAACTGCAGATGAACTCTCAATGGAGAAAGTTTTTTGAGAGTTCATCTGCAGTTCCACTGCAATCCCTGGGCACTAGAGGTTAATTACCCTCTAGTGCCGGGGATCACAAACAGGAGGATTCCCAGGGCTGCAAGAATGATTTCAGCACTGGAATCCACTGCGATCCTGGGGCACTAGAGGTTACATTTTACGGACCCATCGGAAATTCAAGGAAATATTTGTGGGAATGCCAGAGGCATTCTCGCTCATCCCTAATGTACAGCACATTTAAAAGGTTTCCAAGGATGGCCTCTGCGGACTGCATTAGCTTCCAGCAACATCTGTCCAAAAGAAGGTCTTGGAATGTAGAAATGATGGTAATATATATCCATGTATTAACTTGCATATTTAATGGAATAATTTAAAGCATATCTGAACCCCAAAACAAAAATATATTATATTGTAGTGTATTGCAGACCTTAGATAAGATAGATGTATTAGTTTTTTTGAGGATTACTATGCTTTATTTTTACCTGGTAATCCTGCTTATAATACAAGTCCTGTCCCCAGGTGACTTCACATCCTGGAGAGGATAAACTTTCATAACTAAAGCTGGGTGATCAAGCAAACCTGAAATAGATCTGGCACAGTATTGAAAATATTTGCTAACAAATAGCAAATGCCTTTTAGGAAATCCGTTCCAGGTTTCCTGGATCACCCAGCTTCACTGATGAAAGTGTATTCTCATAAGCCTTGGAGAGCTTTATTAAAGCAGGCCCATTGTTTCTATGAAGGCAATCATCACCCAGCCTGGACCTGTGTGCCGCTTTATATATCTATCTAACTTTTTAGAAGTAGTGATGGAATTATTCGTGTACAGAAATGAGTTGTTTATACTGTCTAAAATGCTCTTAACATGAAACATCAAAACTAACAAAGCCACCACATCTAAAGACTGGTAAACTACACTATATTACAGTTTTGCTCTTGGATTTAGATAAATGGGTCCAGACATTACTGCATTTCTGTCTCTTATAGGAGACCAGAGCAGAGAGAAGATCTCATTGGTAAACCGCTGCTGATTTAATGTCCAGTTAGGATACTTAGAGCAGGTCACTGACCAAGCTGTGTTGGTAAACTGTGATGAAGAAAATTCTGGTCACCAATCCAGTTTTTGAGTCTACCAAGGGGGTTTGGATTATAGAAGTGGCTAAAAAGAATTGAAAATATTTTGATAGGAAGGTACAGGTACATTTGTGTGTTTTAACAGTGTCTTTAGTTGTTTGTTTGAGTTCAGCATTAAATGTAGATCATATACCTCTCCTAATATAATTGCTTCTGCAACTATAATTTTTTTCAGTGAAATGACTTACCCCGGAAATGAATCTGATTGCCATTAATGGGGTCAAGGATTGTTTTTTCTCCCACTCATGAGTAGGAAGATAAACTGACAGCTGGGTAAGCGGGGCTCTGTTTTGCATTTTTTTGGGGAATTTTGGGGTCAACTGAACCTTAGTAAAGGAGTAGATTGAAGCAAATTGACTTTAGTCCCTAATATATTTCATTTGACTTCCCAGATGTTGTCTAGCCCTTTCCTCTCCAGCTTTGCTTGATTGGACTGCAGTAGTCATTGACACATCAGATATGGGCATTACCCAAAATGGTTTGCATGTAAATTCCTGAGAACAGCCACCTGTGTTGAATGGACATATAACTTGTAACTGCTCCCAAAATCCAACCCTACTCCATGCACCAGAGTGTTCAGGCAGCTATGTACAGCAACCTGCTGGTACATTCACTGCTAGTTCCAGGGCTGAAAAACCCCAGTGATAATGTCAGTTTTTCTAAAACTGTTCCAGGAAATCACAAAATCAATTTAGCAGCTTGCCTACGGGGCATATGGTGAATCGTGTAGGTTAATATCCTAATGGACTAAACTTTAGCTTTACTGTTACAATGGATCGATCATACATGTACAGAGCAGTAGTCCATACTCTGTACTCCACTTTGGAACACTAAAAAAAAATTTAAGAAAATAATATTCTCCTATGGTCCCACGGGCACAGTTTTTTTGCCTTCCACATGCTGCCAACCCCTCCGCCATCTATCACAATTACTGTATTAGAAAAAAAAGCTTTTTAATCCAGATGCCACATACAAGATTTGTTGCTCGCTGTCTTTAATGTGAAGATGGCCTCTGAAGCATGAATAAACATAATCGTTTTTGCCATGCTTCAACAGAGCAATATCTGGTAACATATTCCAGCCAAAGCACTGCCTGTTCTAAAGTAGCCACCCTCGGTGATTTATCATGTAATATCTGGTCTGAAATTCACTGTTTTCAATAAACTGTTTTCACTGATTTACTGCAAAACTTGGCCAAAGTATTTCAAGAAAACTTTACAAGGATAATACTGAATACAGTTTTCTTTATTGAGATTAAATGAAGTAAGGAAAGCATAGCTGCTATTTCATTAATACCTGTATCTTTTCTGTCTTTACGGGACCCTCGGCTCAGCAGTCAGCCAGCTCCAGATGGGAAGGCCAGAAATAAGTCAAGGAAAGAGGAAGCAGCCAAATTCCATTGTGTATTCCATGCCTCTAGGCGCGACATCATTCCAGGTAAAAAAACATTGCAAAAAGGTCAGTGATAAGCTGACAATCAACATATAGGTTTTGATATGGAAAGGTATTTTGCTGAATCTTTTTGTCAATGTGCATTTTAAAATGGACTTTTACTTTCCCCATGCAAGGAAACAAGAATAAATTTACTTTAATGCAAGCCACACCAGCAGCATATGGTCAGCTTTTCTTTACTCCTTCACTGATCCATTAGATCCCCGATAATACTTGCTACTTTCATGATGAAGGGGATTTGATCCACTTCCCTCCCATGTGATCATTGCCTGTAGACTCAGAAGGATTTTCAAGGGGCAAAGTTCACCTATCTGTTAACCCTTGCCACAGAAACACAGGTAGTCTGCCACCATGTGCAAACATGAACAGGTATTCTTGCCAACCACAGTTAAAATTTTGTATTTTAGACACTTAGATTTCAGACAGGGATGATTTAGAGTACCCATTCATTAGTGGTGGTAGGATAGTTCTGATTGGAGTTAATCCTGGCTATTCTGACCTCATATTCAAGCAGTTCAACATTACTTTACCTGTCATTGACGGGTATAGCAGTACCCCTTGACCACAGTTGAACAAAGAAGGTAAACCCACCTTTCACTTGTATAGCAGCTCTAACAATCTGCAGTTTATTAAAAGGGATTGCATACTTTTGTCATCCTTATTTAAATCTAGGCATTGCCATTCAAGCTAGTGAAAAGGTTTGAGGGGGCTTTATTTCTTCCTAAATGCCCCTGGGACCCCAAAATTTGTCACCAAAATACATCTGCAATTAGGAACTGCAAAAACCTGTCAAAACTTACCCAAGTCTGTAATTAATCATCAAATGTTTTTAATTTGAAAGAAACGCTTGTTGCAAAAAAGAAACTCCTTCAGTTGGTGCAATGTTTTCTAATTGTCGAGTTTAAATCCTCATTAGTAATTTAATTAACTTTTAAATTAAAGATGTCTAAAATAAAATTGCTGCCAATGTCAAGCTGGATACGAGTGTATGTGGAACACATGCAATGTGACAGATGCGTAGTGTACAGAAATAAATATTAATAAAAAACATGTCATTGTGAGTCAGTGAACCAACACATTTATCTGTTTGTGTAGGTCTGCTAAAAACCTGGTCTGCTAAAGGGTAGGTCTGCTAAAAACCTGGTATTGTTACCCATCATGAATAATTAAAAAGAAAACTGTGTATTTACCAGAATACAATAGAAATTATTGGGCCGCATACTAGGTAAACTTCCTGGGCCCCCTTTCCTCATGTTTAAAACTTCCAGCTTTTGTAAAACTTTTAGGCATTGCAAAAGGGCATTTTTGATCAGGGCCCATTACAGACGTACCTCTTGTTCCTTAACCCAACCCCATCATGGCAGCCCTGAGAACAAGTTGGGAAAAAACACAATCCTCTCTAGATTGTAGATAGATAGCTTGACTTGTGTAGCCCAGATACTCACTTCCTTTCCCCTGCTGCTACAACCCCCTCCCTCTTTACCCCTCACCAATTTTTTTCCCCCAAATACAGACAACACACCAGATTGGGGTAAAAATGGCTTTGTAGTCATTTATTATTCAACACATTTTATTAACCAAAATACACCATTTCCTAAATAACCAAATATATATATAACCTTTTTACCATCTAACATAACCAGATACAGTATAACAATCCCCTAACACTGTATCGTCAGATTGCGGGTTCTCGACCCCCTAACCACAACCGACCCCCAAGAAGGGTCTGCCACTCCCATAATATTGTTGCTCCCAGCCGCCCTACACTGCCTTGGGAATGAATATCAATTCTGGCAGCCCACCAATACCCATATATGCATTTTTGGGTACACCATCTCCATTCAATAGATAGGTTCACCCAACTATAAACCAAAACACTTCCCCCAAGGACCCCAAACTGCCAACCCCCAATACCAAAACCACCATTCTTTTCTCACCTATTAGGAAGTTGGGTGGGGAACTTTCCTTGCTGGTGACCTGGTAGGAGAGACCCTCTATTTCCTGTTTTCTTTCTTCTCTTTACTCTCCACCCAAAACTTCCACATCACCAATTACCCTCTTTCCCCCAGCCCTCAGAAACTTGCCCTTTTCTTTAACCCTTTACATTTGACTCCTTCTATGCACAGTCATGCAGGCTTTCTGTCTAGATTCCACTATGTTCCATTTGTCTCTAGGCCTTTCTCTTTGTTGAAGGAATTGATGTTTTTTTTTTTCATTTTGACCTTTATCAAAAAGATTTTTGAATCTGAAGATAAACATGTATTACAAATACCCAAAAGTTAGAAAAAACAGTCTCTGCATCCCTTTAGAACAGGATAAGGCTTAAAGCACACCTTACCAAACTTGAAGCTTGTATTTTAGGAGATTCCAGGAAAAATAGCTAATTATATATGAATAAGAATTTCTGGGGGTGTTTAGTAATAATGTACAGAAAGCTATTGTGTTGCTATAAAATTTATAGAAGTCAATCTTCTTTTTTTCTTGTCAATTTTCTTGTCAATTTTAAAAAAATGCAGATTGCAGACTGAAATAGAAAGGTAATTATTAATAACATTAAATTGCAAAATTATTTTTTAGTAAAAATTTTTTAGTTATATTATTTTTTAGTAACATATGTTTTTTTTATTTTTAAGGGTTATAGCCAAGCATCTGCCCAGGATTTGCTATGCTGTAGACTAAAATGCATATAGACATACATGACTGTGATCCTCCATGAATCACTCATAGCTGGGTTCCTCATGCATCAGTAATAGGTAGCCGATGAATAAGGTTGAGTTGGTCAGTCCATCTGACATGGTTTTTACACTTTGTTAGACCAGATGCTTGTAAATTTGTTGTATTTCTGTTCTACATCTTCCATTCGCATCCAATCACCAACAAGCATCCTCTTATGTACTTGTACAACCTTTAGGGATTATGGATTGGAAGCCCCCTAACTTTTATCCAATTTGCTTTCCCATCATTGAGGTGTCCTGATGAAAATGGACCACATGGTAACATTACAAATCTGCCAATATGAATTACTGATTTAAAAATCAGCAGTGTAAATGTCACAAAATCCCTATTTTTATGAAAAGACGTCCTTCAGCTATATTTTATTGACTGTAAATGTAGTAGGAAATGTAGTAGGAAAATTCAATTTGCAAAGACTTTCCAATTGTCTTCTAGGAAAACAAATCAGATTTTGTATTCCCCACAATTGAATGTTTGAAGTCAGCAAAGCTGAATCTCATTCAGTAAGAAAACTAAAAATAACATTTATTTCAGCTCTATTTAAAGTAAAGGATATATTAGAAAGTGTAAACTTGTTGTTTTTATGCGTCATACCGTATTTCCTATTCCATGCAAAAACTGAAGAGATTCCTAAGGGGTTTGTGTTTATTGACTGTCACCTTAAAATAGGTTTTCCTATGTAGAAGTAGTCGGCGGTGAGAGATTCATAGTGAGATATTTGTCACCTCGTGGTAAATGTAGGTTATCATGTGACTTTATGGCTTGTGGCCCTGCATGCATGATGTGAGTTTGTTGTCCAAGATATCCTGATCCTTCTTGAGGCTGGTTTAGAACTGTAATCCATATAACACAGCAGTGAGCACAAAGGAGGTTAACTAAAGAAAAGCAGAAGAAATAAAAAATAGCAATAACTGCAATACACCATATATCAATCCAGATGTATAGATATGCAGTTGGGCTCATGCATTAAGTATAACTAAATCCTTGCTTATACTATCTGTGGGGGTCCCAATATTGGTATTTATAAAATTCTATTATTAATCTTTATAGTTCTATCATCTTTCATAGGGCTGTATAATGGACAAGATGTAATATAGATATAAATGATGATTGAGAGGTAGATTGAGCTATTATGTGAGACTTCCCCTACCTCATAGATTGTAAGCTTCTTGGGGCAGGGTCCTCTTCTCCTTCTGTACCACTGTCTGTAACTGTCTGTCATTTGCTACCCCTATTTATTGTACAGGGCTGCATATTATGTTGGTGCTATATAAATCCTGTTTATTAATAATAATAATAATAATAATAATAATAAATTACATTTATACACATAATATATATATATATACATATATATATATATATATATATATATATATATATATATATATATATATATAACACACTGAAAGATGAGGCAGGCACCAAATATAATGAGGCACTACAACACATGGTAATGTATTATGTGTGTTGTGGTATGTGTCAGAGGTACATTGACCTTTTTCAATTATTCAGCTAATGATTTGCACTGTAATATGTTTATTCACATAACGTGTTAAAGCATGTTTTAGTAACCCATGTGATAACATATGCATTCCTGCAATGCACCATACTCAGAAGATCTGAATGGGTCTTTGGAATATTATTTATTTGTTCTTGATTTCAACATGATGTGGTGTTTTCATGGATCCTGTACTTTCTCCAAGCTTCTGTTGGTCTTGTTTGAGTTTTTTTCCTGCCCCAAAAGATACTGCGGATTCAATTGACTTACAGTCCTAGTGGCCACTGTACGTATCTGAATAACCATGGTACAGACAATTGTAAGCTAAGGGGCTATATATATATATATATTATTATTATTTTATTATTAAACAGGATTTATATAGCGCCAACATATTACGCAGCCCTGTACATTAAATAGGGGTTGCAAATGACAGACAGATACAGACAGTGATATAGGAGGAGAGGACCCTGCCCCGAAGAGCTTACAATCTATTAGGTGGGGGAATTTACACAGAATAGGAAGGGAGATATGTAGCAGTGGGAAATAGTGATGGTTTCAAAAGACAGAAGAAGACGGGTAGGCAAGTTTGAAAAAAATGGGTTTTGAGTGCTTTTTTAAATAAGCAAAAACTAGGAGCAAGCTGAATAGGACGAGGAAGACCATTCCAGAGAGTTGGAGCAGCTCTAGAAAAGTCTTGGAGCCGTGCGTGTGATGAGGTTATGAGTGAGGAAGACAGTAGTAGGTCATTGGAGGTGAAATGGAAGCCAATGGAGAGAACTACAAAGAGATGCAGCAGAAGGGATGCGGTGGGAAGGATGGATGAGTCTGGCTGCAGCATTCATGATAGATTGTAGAGGAGAGAGTCCAGTTAGTGGAATACCAGAGAGGGGGATGTTACAGCAGTCCAGACAAGAGATGATGAGAGCGCGTACAAGGAGTTTGGTGGTCTCTGGAGGCAGGTAGGGGCAGATTTTGGAGATGTTGCGTAGGTGAAAGTGACAGGACCTGGAAATGTTCTGAATATGAGGGGGTACATGACAGGGCAGAATCGAATGTTGTTAACAGTTTAATATATGCCAGGGGGAGATTTGGAATTTGAGGGGGGGGGGGGGATGATGATGAGTTCTGTTGAGGTTGAGTTTCAGGAATCGGTCAGACATCCATGATAATATGGCTGACAGGCAGCATGAGACCTTATCCAGGACTGAGGGAGACAGGTCAGGGGTGGACAGATAGATTTGAGTGTCATCAGCATACAGATGGTACTGTAAGCCAAAGGAGGATATGAGACTACCGAGAGAGGAGGTGTACAGAGAAAAGAGAACCGGTCCAAGGACTGACCCTTGAGGAACACCAACAGGGAGGAGAGTGGGCGAGGAGGAATTACCTATATATATAGTTATATTTACAGTTGACATTCAAAAATCCGGCCTTCAATTTTCCGGCATGGATTTCGGAGCGTATTTTCAATTGACACTTTTTTCTGGAGGTGCTGTTTATGTTTTGATGGGGCTGTACTCCAGAATCAGCTGTTAGGTCCTGCTTTTCCTCCATAAAATGAAGCTGTTCCTGCTGCTGAGGATGCTGTTACTGTCAGTCATGAAGATGATCATCCTGACAGCCAGGTTAAGGATATCTGCTATTTAGCTTCTTTTCAAGGTTAATTAATGATTAAAATTCTGTAAAACTGATTTAGTTGGTAAACATTAAAATTTTATTTGCTTTTTCTTTAGTGTCATTTCATTTAGTGTTATTTCATTTTATTATATACAGCATTTATAACCCTCAAAAATCTGGAATTTTTGAAAATCTGCCATATCTCAGGTCCAGAGGTTGCTGGATATTTGAACCTGTACTGTATATGACAAGTGTACTCCATAAAACTTGGAAGAGTGTTAGTACTACATAAATAAATACAATAATAATACAATACAATAAACAAATTCCTGTTGCATACCGCAGCTTTAATTTCAGAAAAATGAATTTAGTCGTAGGTGGTTGATTGCATTAAACCTCCTGAGGAATGATAAAACGGCTCTCCTCTCCTAACAGCGTCCAGAGGTTTCCCCTGCAACATACTACATCCATTTTCCTGTCTGTCTATTGATCTATGGGTAAATTTGGCAAGGGAAGAAGGAGAACTCATAAACAAAATGAGTTATTGGCACAATTTCTACTTTACATTAGTTAGGTGGATCTAGCAGATTACATTTGGAACAATGCCTTTCAAAAATGCAGGCTGTATTGTAAACAAAATAAATATTCAATTATTAACAGAGCTTCTATTTCCCTCTTGCGACCTTTGCAACATTCTTTATAACTATAGGAAACAAATTCAAATCCAAAATATAAAAATGTAAAAGTACACCCTGAATGTATGTATGCACTATGGGCAAAATCCAATGATGCATGGTTTAAATAGCATTAAAGTGTATCTATAACTTTTTTTTAGTTTTGAAAGAATGAAAAAAATTAGAACCCCCGTCAACTTTATTGCTCTCTAGGGTTCAATTAGTGATATTTCCCCTCACTTTCTGTTCTTGTGACAAACTTTTACCAGCCAAGAAGTAAGGGAAAAAAAACATTGACAATAAAAGCTGAAAACAGTTCTAGGATTCTCCAACCTAACCTTAAGAGGAACCCAACCCTGTGATACGCACGTGTCTCTCTTCCATTGCAGGGCACTGCCATCTTCTACCTTCTTCTCTTCCTTCTTTCGGTCTTCAGCCATCATGGCTGGGCCAGAATAATGTAACTCTTGCGCAGGGAGTTCATTCAGTCCTGACAGCCGCAGGGGAAGCTCATGTGAGTGTTCAGGCAGGTAAGAATGCTTCAAACAAGTTACTACAGGTTCTTTAAAACAATAATGCAACTTCTTAGGTGCAATAAAATACAACATTACTGTTCCCATAGAGCAGAAAACAACAATGTCTTACAAAGTATCATTAAATGCAAACAAATAAACCACATATAGAAACCCAAAGTTCACTTCCTTTCCGATAGCAAGTTCACTGACAATATCTTACAATACAGGTAGTCCCCAGGGTTGAATATGAGATAGGGACTGTAGGTTTGTTCTTAAGTTGATTTTGTATGTAAGTCATTATTTTAATAAATGCAAATAGAACAGATGTGTGTCTCAACATATTATTAGGCATTGTGGTGTCAGTTACTGTATGAAATCCTCACTGTGAGTTAATCACAAACAAAACAAAACTCAAAAAAACTTTATAGATCCTAGACATTCATTACATTCTGGAGCAAGTTGTGCTTTGATATGCAAAAAGAAAACTGCAGAGTTTGTCTTGGTCATTAAAGAGTTACAAGAGGTTGTAGAAGAGCTCAGTCTTTGTAAAGTAAGCTCACTAAATCTTGCAAGTAAAAATGCTTAAGGCATAAGGAATATCACAAGTTCTAAACTTGAAACTTCAGTTGCATTTACTTCACTTCCTGAAAACTTTTCTGCCAAACAGTAATGGAATCAAACCCTGTATTTGATCTATTTTGGTGTTGATGGTGTTGGAGCTTACACATGGGTATTTTATGAGGGTCCATGAGAAAGGCAAGAAAGTATAAAAGAGTTTAGAACACACTCTCTTGAAGGTCTTCCATTTAATAGTTGCCTCATTTACAACGTAGAACTATTTATGTGAGTCAATGAGCTCAGGGGAACTCATATACACTAGGTCAGGGGTCAGCAACCTTTACTATCAAAAGAGCATTCCAGAGGAATTGGGGTTCAAAGGAGGGGGATGTCATTGTACACACCCATTTGTACACGGCCCGTGGTAGATTTATTTCACTGGTAGATTTTTTTCATTAGAACACCGGATAGGGACTCCCCCTCCTCGGGAGTGTCTTGGGAGGAAGGGGATCCCCCATCAGAGATCTCCCCGTGGCAGCTGAAGGGAGCCACAACAAGGAGGCTGAAGAGCCGCATGCGGCTCTGGAGCCGCAGGTTGCAGACCCCTGCACTAGGTTCAACATACACTATATGGGCAAAAGCATGTAGACATCTGATCATCACACCTACTTAAGAAAAATGTATGTTGATAACTCTCAATATTGTTAAGTTCAGTTGAAAGCAAAGTTACAGTTAATGCTACAGGATAAAAACAACTGTTTAGATGGCTGTTATCGATTCTAACTTTGCCTTTGTACAAAGCCAGCTCCATGAAGACATGATTTTACCAATGTGATGTGTAGGAACTCAAGTGTCTTGCACAGATCTCTGACCTTAACCCAATAAATACTTTTGGGATGTAATGGAATGCCAGTCAGGTCTTCCTATCCAACATTAGTACCTGAAAAGCCAGACATATTACAAAATCTTGTGGAACGACTTTCCAGAAAAATTGAGGCTGTTCTAGCCACCTCTCCATATTTTTGATCAATGGGATGGTATCCCCAACAATTGTACATACAGTATGTGTAATAGTCAGTTGTCCACAAATTTTAGTCATATGGTAGCCTTCCAGGTAAGTTCATATATATTATTATACAGTATTTATATAGCACCATCATATTACACAGAGCTGTACAAAGTCCTTAGTTATGTCACTAACTGTCCCTGAAAGAGGCTCACAATCTAATGTCCCTACATTGGTCATATGTCATTTATACAGTCTAAGGCCAATTTTAGAGGGAAGCCAGGTAACCTCACTGCATGTTTTTGGGATGTTGGAGGAAACCCATGCAGACACGGGGAGAACCTGCAAACTCCATGCAGATAGTGTCCTGGCTGAGATTTGAACTTGGGACCTACCACTGCAAAGGCAAGAGTGCTACCTCTGAGCAACCATGCTGCCGGTATTGTACCATATTCCTGGTACAAACCAAACACTGGAACCAGCACTGTACGGCCACCGATCTGCACGTAACCACAACACTACCTATAGGAAGGGTTAAGGATAATTAACTGATAATCTAAAATCTCGATGGATTAGATGAGTTTTAAAATAACTTCTATGCATTTTGAACCAAAATTAAAAGGAAATGATTTTTCTGGGACTAACGCATTTGGTTCTTTAAAAGTAGTTCCCTCTCTTATATGTCATTTTCTGGGTCAGCTTAACATTTCAGATGAACCACTTTATCAAATTCACAGTGTGGTTAAAAAGTTATATAAGCACAGCGGTTACTTCCTATTTTATACAGCTTTGAACTATATAGTCAAAAAAGGTTCAGCTGACTCTGTCGTGCAGTGCTTTAAAAGAACAGAACAGAACAAACTTATATAACAGATTTGTATTATACTGTGTGCCATTCACAGCTAAGTTAGATGTGCTGGAATTTATTTAAAGCACAGCTGATACATATGATCTGGGCTATACTGCAGATAAAATTAAAATATTTTAAAATGTCAAAATGATTGGCAGATAATAGATCTAGTAGTTCACTAGAACTATATAGGCCGAAAAGTTCAACTTTTCCTTGTAAAACTGGAACTGTTATACACCGTTATTCCACCTCTAAAGGTCTCCATTGGTCCAAGACACTGCCCCTCTTTAGAGCAATAAAATAAGGGACAGAGTCAATAATATATTTTAAGTTTTTTAAGTTGCTGAGGAAGTCAGCTGAACAGTAGGAACACTCCACAAGTGAAAAACCTTTAGTCTTTCCTCAAAGTGGAAGTAAACCCAAAACAATAAAATCACACTTACCTTCAATCCCGCAGATCAGTCTATCCATCGGGAGGATTCTTCCACCGGGTCCTGAGTCGTCCCGGTTTCAGTCTTTGGCCTGGCGCAGAAGGGGCATCTTCTTCACTCTTCTTCTGGATTTTTCTTCCTGCGTCACCCGATCTTGCACTGCGCAGGCACGAGATCGAGTGGGAAAAAATTGCCGATCTCACTGCACATGCTGTTGAGCATCTAATATGGGGATTACCTAGGGCAGTCTGCATGCAAGTGCACCATGCCTAGGGAAACCCAAACCTCTTCACCGACATACTCTTTACACCTGTCAAGGTATTTTGATAATTGCATGAATCAGATTTTATGTTAGTTCTATGAAAAAATACATTTGATCTTTATTTTACAGAACACCTAGCTGGATTAAACTGATTATCAAGTATAGCCAGTAAGTGCATATTTCCCACATGCACAATGTAAGGATCTTCATGAGTGTTAGTTAGTGGCTTGAAGTAGCTGTTGTTTTTATGCTATATTTTAGTTTTTATGTACTATATTAGCTGAAGAAAGTGTACTGAAGCTTTATATGGCTGGTGGTCCAGGGTAACCTTAATGATACCCGGTCTAACTTAGCTTCCTTCTGGGTTGCACAGTCACATTAAAACACTGCAAAGCTGATGTATCATAAAAATGGTGGTTGATTGGGGATATTGGGAGCCTACAGATGGCCATCATAAAAGTAGACAAGAAGGACTAATGTTTGAAATCTGGCCTGCCTTGTGACAATAGACACTATCCTAAGCAAACAAGGGCCCTTTAGATGAGGAATTATCCCTAGCCTGATTCTAGAAGTATCTATGACTGATATACATATATATTGTATTCTGATCACCAAACAATGTATTACTATGCCTAGGAGTTCTGATGATTGATGGCTTCTTCCAGTTGTCAAGAAGACTTCTTTGTATATAGTTGAGGGATTAACCAATCAGGGGTGAGGGATGTTTATCCTCATGAACCATGGGTAACTAAAGAGTCTGTGTGGCCTAGCCAAGCCAGGGCCTGGGGTCTAATCAGCCAGGGGGCCTAAGTTTGTCTGGGACCTAATCAAAAATAATTTGATTTCTGGGGAAGGAAAGGCTGACTGTTAATTTTAGAGGACAGGATGCTGAAATTGCACTGGTACTTGAGGCCTGTCAAGTATGGGGTTACACCATCTGAAGTTGGGAAGCTAGAAGCCAACTATGGGCGTGGAAATGGGTAATCCGTGAATTGGACTAAAGTTCAATGGAGTTTCCAGAAGAGAGAGAGAAAGATGATTAGGGAGAGCTCAGCAACCACTTGGTTTATGATACAATTCCCTCCAGATCTTTGGGTATATGATATGTAGTGATGGGACATTCTGCACCCAGTGGATGGGAGGGGACATTTTCAAGTTCAATAACCCTTTAGACTACAATGACGGATTAAGCCTGTGTATTTTTACCCCACCAAGGGAGAAAAACCTCAGAAATCCAGCTATTCCGATTGGAGTGCTACATTGGTTTGCAAAATTAATCAAATATTTTGGCGCTATAGTTGTGCGATGAACAGAATGGGTTTCTACTTCTACCACTAGATGTCAGTAACCAACTGACAGGACATCTGATGTCAAAAAGTTGGAATATGCTCAAGTTAGGTTGATTTAACCTTCTCTTCTGAAACTATTATAATACCACAGGATCTGCCTCAGTCAGCTTAATGATGAGACATGCTCGTTGAAAGCTGCTGTCTCATGCTTAGTGCAACCACTGGCTCTCAGGGAAAAAATAGGAAAACAACATTGATTAGACCTTGTTAAGCTCGGCTGCTGCAGAGGACACATGTAACTGTCGCCTTCTTCACCAAACACAAGTTAAAGGTACGTGCAAACAGTGGACCATAATATTCTATATTGTGGGATGTATTATTGTTATTGTTATTGTTATTATTGTTTAAGGTTTTTTTCTATTATAGAAACTTTAAGCGACTTGCTACATGCATAGATAATGATGCAATGTAAGTAAGATGATTTTCTGTTCATTTAAAGGTTCTGCTTTCATAAGTTTAGAGTGATCAGAAGAATGGATTATGCTAGTTGGTTGGTTTTTGGAAGTAGTTATTCATTGCATGATGCACTTTGGGGCTGGTTAACATTGCATGGCTTGGTGTGTTGACCTTCATTTTGCCTTTCATACTAATTTAAATAAAATCTGTAACTCAATGCTATGTGTTTAAAACACATCAATACATAGTATGTTAACATATGCAGTTTGGTGTAAATTTAGGCTGTGTTTCCTGAGTTTATTTCTCCACTGACAGTAATTATAGAATGCAAATGCCATTCCTTATGGTTTACTTTATATTCATGTTACTTCATATATTATTTAAAATAAACATGTCACAAACCTAAAAAAGTAAATCCTACCATATTGTAAAACGTATAAAGGCACTGCATAGCTTTAGGTCAGATTCACACCCAGTAGTGGGGTAAAAATGCACATTTTGCTGCAACAAATGGTACCGTGCAAGTTAGGGCATCATACATTAAAGTGCACACATAAAACCCCAAATAATGCTAACAGCAAACCACAATGGACCTTCATGTTTGTCCACCGCAATGCACACATGTGGGCATTTTTGTGTTGTGGTGTGGTAAAAAGAAAAAAAATTGAAGGTGCAAATTAAAAGGTTCTTTGTTATGTCTTGTGGTCAAAATGAATGAGCTGTCTTTTTGTAATGTATGGCATGAACTTTGTTGATGAGTGTGTAGCATAAGATCACAAAGGCTTAAATCTGACTTTGGTGTACCCCACGTTAGTAAAATTTAATAAAGCCCAAATAAACAGGTAGCTGCAGGTACCACTCATCTTTTTTATGTAAACTTTTGTTTAGACAATGCCTTCTCTAATCTCCCAACTGGTCAATGAGGATCCCCAGAGGCAGGCCTTTAGTATTGAGCTGGAGTATTGCTTAAAAAGATTCCTAAAAACGAGGAGCTGGAGCAAAGGAACAGAGGACCTGGTAAGGAAAGGGCTAGGGGACCTGGTAAGGAAAGGGAAAGGAAGGGAAGGGAAGGGAGGTCAATAGAAGGGATTGCTGGGGATTGGAGGGGGTGGAGTGATTAGTTAAGGAACTTGGTGTGGGAAAAGGGGGGAGAGAACACCTGGGACATTAAAGGAAAAAGTTTCCCTCCCACCCTACCTTGGGTGTATTTGTGGTCTGTTTTTTTGGGGGGGTCGGTGGACCAGTTGGGGTCTATGAGGGCAATAAGTGGTGATGGAGTCATACAGTGATGGGGGTACCAGTTGTTGGTGGTAATATCTAATTATTTAAAAGAGATTTTAAATTTAAAGAGATAGTGTCCTTGTTATGGAGGGGCTGGTAAGAAGGACTATCATTCCCCAGGTGGTGATCTGCGGCTGGGAGCAAAAGGAAGACCTATTGGTAGACCCCTAGGTGGTTAAAGGGACGTGGATTTATGCCTTTGAGGATCTGCAACCTCTTTATTGGCAGGATTGGGGATCCAGTTTATAGGTTAGATTTTAAAAGGGGGGGGGGTTGTAAAAGTTATTATTATATGGGAATTGGGACATAGTGTGTAAAATCACAGCTGAGTGGGTATAAGATGTATAGGTAATGTAAAGCCACAGCCGAATATTAGGAAAATGTTGAGGTACTTATATACACCATTGTATATTTCATACAAATTGTATCAAATACTGTAGGGGTTCAGGTCTTTTATAAGAACAATAAAAGTATACAAGGTAAATTATATTTCTTGTTTTTATGTATTGTAATACAATGGGCCTGATTTATTAAAGCTCTCCAAAGTTGTAGAGGATACACTTTCAAGCTCGGTAATCCAGCAAACCTGGAATGGATCTGGTCCAGAATTCAAAACATTTGCTAGCAAAAAGCAATTTACTTTAAAGAAATCCATTCCAGGATTGCTGCATCATCCAGCATTGTGAGAAAAAAATGTTTTGGAAACTGCACCCTACAGGTATTTCTAAATCTTTTTGCAGATTGTTTTAGGGACGTTTTAAATCCCTTTGCTTAAGTTAGTATTAAACTAAACATGTTTTATTATTGTATTGTTTTTGTATTGGTATATGACGTTTGTACATTTTACATTATATTAAAAACATTAGGTAAATTTACATTTTGTGTTTATTTTTCTGTATTATAATTGGCACTAACAATGTTATATTGTTCCAGAATTTCATTTATTTGTAAATATAAAATATTGCAGCTGGTTAACAGAATATTAATAATGGGGAGATCAGTTTACAAATAACTGCAGAATGATAACAGTTGGGTGATGTGAATGCAATGTCTGCAACACTAATAGGTTCCCTGTGATTCTCCATGCAATGGTGGCAGATTGTGGCTGGTAGGAGGAACAGGTAGAGTGTAGTACATAACTTGCTAAAACTTTACAACACCTTGACTCTGTACTCTTTTAAAGAGCCCCAGTCCTATTACAAGCAGTGGTCTTGCTTTTGGAATGAGTCAGGAAAACAAAGGATAAAATAAAATGGACCTAACCTCAAAAAAACAAAAGATGACCACAAGGTAGAGATAATTGACAAAAGTGGCATGCAATGTCTCTTTTGTAAAAAAAAACAGAGCTACATTGTACGGCGCATGCGTGGCCCTGCTGGATGCAATGTATCTTCTGTGCATGCACAAAGAGAATCTCCATCTTCTCAGAAGTCTGCTGAGGGGTCGGCAAAAAAAAAATAGTACCTATCAACAGGTTAATCTGTGCCATAGTCAGCGGGTATGTTGTGCATATTTGCTGATTTTGGATATCCTACAGACAGGGAATGAGGTGGACTTGCTGCAGATTCTGTTGCTCATTGTAAAAAGTTCACATTGTGAGTTCACAGTAAGCAATTGCAGGTTAGAGGAGAATCTACAACTGAAGGCAAGACTGGAAAAAATTGGTTTAGAGTTAGTCTTAAACATGCAGTTTCAGATAGTTCTTTTCACCTTGCCAGGAGGTATTGCATCAAGCACAAAACACCTATTGGGTTCACAACTTATTAAAATTGCAATTTAGCTGGAAATGAATTGGAATTGTGCACAGATGGGGTAATTCTGTTGGAAAGAAGGACTTGAATTGAAAGCTCTCTCTCCTGTCTGTGTGTTATACTTTTCTTTCATTGAATAAGAAGAGGTAATTTAAGCACAGAAGACAAGGCAAATTCAGGTCAGAGGAGGCTTTGCTGTATTCTACTGTGTATTAGCACCGTATATAATCATCAAGAGTCTGTGGAGAGAACAAAGACGCAACATAATAAAAATTCACATTATTTTTTCTGTCACGCAAATCACAGATTAACATTAACTTTAACTCCAGTATACAATCCACAATACAGACGAGTGAACCCTGTATTTATTCCGCTGATGATAGACTACCCAATATACTTCCATGGCATAGATCACATGATCATCTCTGGTGACTCATGAATTTTTGCATCAAAAGAAATTGAATTTTTTGGAATATCAGAATAAAACTTTTCCCTGTTGAAATTTGACACACGTTACAACCCAGACTGACCTAAATACATTCTTATAGATGCATCTAGAAATACATATTACAGGGGAACTGTACTTTGGGTATGTTAAAGTATTATAAATGACCCTGTTGTCAGACTTTTCAAATAAAACATTTTTTATAAGCATTCTTGTGTGTCTCTGGGTTACAAACGAGATAGTACTGTAGGTTTGTTCTTAAATTGAATTTGTATGTACATTGAACAGGTACATTATTTTATAACAGGTATATATTTTAGGACTTCTGTTTGTCTCAACATCTTATTGGGCAGCACCGTGTCAGTTGTCAGTTACTGTATAAAATCTTCATTGTGAGTTGATCACAAACAAAAAGCCTAAATATTCAAAAACTTCTGGAGCAAGCTGTGTTTTGATGTGCAAAAAGAAACAACTGCAGAGTTTGTCTTGGTAATTAAAGAGTTCAAAAGCTTGCAGAACAGCAAAAGATTTCTTCTGCAAGTAATGCAAACCCCCCCCCCCCCCCCTCAACAAGCATCCGTCCTGAACAGGAAGAGCAGGGAAGCCCTGTTCGTATCTAGGAGTCTTCTGTATGTCAGATGTCCTTAACTCGGGACTACCTGTATTTATTAAAGTTATTTACTAGTTTGTAATCCAGCCTATCCTGCCAGGTAGAAAAACCAAATCCCCAACCTGGGTTCAAGCACAACTTGGTCAAATATATAGATTAATAAATACACCCAACAGGTTGATTAAACAGTAAGCAGCAGCAGACTAATGAAGTCATCCCTCCGTCCTCCCCTGCCAGAACATGTGCATGCAGCAGAGCCTGATTGGCTACTAATAATATCGCTCTGCCTCTGTGCTACTGTTCTGGGGATACCAAGCTGCTTATACCAGAACTAATTTAGAAACTCAAATTTGATGCAGTTGACAAGTCAATATCATAGCATTCTGTAGACCATCAGCACTCCAGTTTTGCTTACAGTAGTGTATTGCTGTGCAAACACAAGTCAGCTGTATAGACTTGTATGGGCTGCCTGTCAATCTATTCCTCTGTATGGGCTGCCAGCCAATCTTTAAAAGTCTATGCAGCTGAGTACTTTCACTGTTCTGTAACAAGAAAATGCTTGTAAGAATGCATTGCTAATTACTTTTATATTCAGAAGTTAAGGGGGAGCTGGGCTTTCACAATTTGTACACAATTTCTACTGTTATCACATTTCCACTTTTCAAATCCCCACCCCAGACGCACATTTGTATATTTATATATGCACCTCCCTTGAGCAGCATACATCAGCACTTTTTTCTTAAACATGAGCTTTGAGTTTTACCAAGCAATATTTGTGAATCAAATGAGTAACTTTTGTTTGCTAGACAATATTTTAGGAGCGGCGGAGAAGATTAATCAATCTTTCCACACAGCATGGAGCTGCAAACAAAAGCAATGAGGAAGATTTATTGTGCTGTTGCAGCTTTATTCATAAATTCCATTATTTGCTGTTTTAAAGTAGAATTGCAACAATAAAAAAATGTTGCTTTCTCTTCTTAATTGAGTGTAATTAAAGTAAACAACTGTCTCAGATCATATGTTCCATGTCAGACTAGTCAGAGGATGGAGAAACTTATCTACAAGGCATTGATGACTCATTTATTCATCAAATAAATCATTCACATAGGACATTCATTCAGTGGGAATAACCAGCCAGTACTGTACTTGCTATTCATCTGTCATCATAGCAGTGGAGGTGAATGAGTTAGGTTCAGCATTTGGCAATCAATACTCATTGTGGATAGACTGACAGAACTGCGGTTGATGCAGGATTTATTTATGGGTACTTGTTGGTATTATGTACTCCTGTACCTATTCCTATGGTTAGGGGGCAACTATCCGGAGGCCCCCTAATAATGGAGACTATCACATTTCAATAAGACTTCCCCCACCATCTATCAACCTTTCTGGGTTATTAGGATGAGGCCTATCCTTCAATGTATGGGTGGACATAGGTAGGTGAAAAGTATGACACTGCATGAGGACCATAGACGTTTCTCAACCAACAGGGGCCCTAAATCAGGTCAGCAGGGGACAGCAGGGGACCCCATATCAGTTCTGCACAAGGGCTACATCCACCACTGCCTTCCCTCACAGGAGTGAGGGCCACACACTCATTGCCCCTGCTCAGGGGGGCACAGAGGGTCAGAATAACAGCTGGGCAAGGAGAAGGTCAGCAATAGTAGCCTCCTATTCCATGGTACAAGTTTACTTGTGGGGTTTTGGTGGAGCTGACAGAGAGAATGCTACAGCACTTCTCACATTTATTGATTAGGCTGATGAATTTTTTATTAGTTTGAATGGCTTTTGGATAATTCACTTGCATCAAGCTGGAACATTAAGTAATTTTTGAAGTGAAAAGCCAAATTTAACTCCATTATTAATAACATTTAAAGGGAAGCTCCACTTTTGCTTAAGTGATGCACAAACAGTTTTGTAATTTAATATCATCGTAATTACCTTTTTAGCTCAATCTACAGCCAGCATCAACATTTGAATTATTTTTTACCCTTTTAAAAGCTGAATAGAGAATGAGAAAAAACAAGGTAGGATTTAATAGGTACATTGTTTCTGCTAGATAAGCAGATGATGCTTGTTCATGTGCTAGACGGGGGGATAAGTTAAATATTGTGTGCCTGGTCACCCATGACTTAATCTGTGTGTACATGTGTTGCACACAGCAAAACATAGATCATCAGGAGCTATTAAAAATACTCAATGAACTAAACTCCTACAACCTGAAGCACTAAGAGCAGAGGTGTCTGGACATTCAAAGGGCAGAGACCTGAAAGCCCTGTCTTCCAAATACTTTTCTCTTCATCACCACCATTGTTCTCCTCATCACTCTTTCCCATGTTCCCACGTCTTGTCCAGAACAACATCATCATCATGATGATCATCGTGGTCCAACACTGGCCCATAGTTTCCAAGAACTTGCAACCAGATTACAGACTTCCTACAAAATAACAATGTTGCAGTCTGATTACCAGGAGAGAGTAAAATCAAGGATGGCTGTTTATTGATAAAATTTAGAAGTTTTCTATTTGTTGTTGCTGTACGTTGTGACATGTCAGGAATTAAGTTATACAAAGTTGGAAATTTGCTGAAATGTCCACTTCAAATAGTTCAAACGTGCTGGACCACATTCACTGTGTACACTTTATGATTTTTTTGCTTTTATGTTCTTTATGATATCTGTTTAATCAAATTCCTTTACATTGATGTCTCTTTCAACATTTTTTTTCAAAATTTTTGTAACAACAATTTTTGTTTTGTATATTACACTAGTCTGTCACTTTAATTCATGTATGTTCAGATTATAGCAACATCAAGAGTAAAATGTTTCTGGTGGAAATTGGCGGTAGGTCTGAATGTCATTTTTTTTTAAACTGCTCATTGTTCTCTTGGAACAAATGGGGATTATTTGTTGATCTTTTACTTTGGCAAGAATTCAGCTTTGTAGTTTTGTTTTTGCTGGATGGCCCCATCTATATGGCTGTATTCTCTACAGCATAGTATTATATGTGGCATTTTGTTCTGAATCTTGTGGTCATTCTGTGTAACATGATTCTACTATTATCCAATAAAATATTCTTTATGACATTTTCTGTGACATTGATTGGCGTTTCCCAACAAGATGAAATATCAACAGAATCGGTTAATATCAAAGAAAAGTTTGAAGTTGATATTTCCAGGATAAGGCCATAAATTTTGTATACATTAGTTACCTTCTATTTTGAAAAATAAAACATCTGTAATCTGAAATCACTTGCAGTGACTGATGACAGAACGTGCAATATACACACGGCACCATTCTGTTCTGTGAGCAAGGAGTAAACAGCGGTTGTTCCTGACAAGACGTTCATCAATCTACCGTGATTTACTCCCAGATGACTATCTGGCATGTGTACATAGCTTAAGGCTAAATTTGCTTGGAAAAAAAAAAACATATGGGTTCAATTTCCAACAAAGTGATCATGATGTTAGCACTGAAATATGTCTACTGTTAAATACAGCTTTAACATACAATAAATACAAAATACAATAAATTCAAAACAATGATCAATAAATATAACGACAGACCAATATTAAAGCTGGAGCACAAACGTGGAGAAAAGAAAACAAAACCATTTCCACTTTTATCCTATTTGTCTGGAAATATAAATCCTGAATTCTGATTGGCTGCTTTCATTAACATTTTTATTTTTGCTTGCTCCCAACTTTTTATGTCCTCTCGATGTTTGCTGTTTCTTATGAGAAACGATTTTTTGTTCCATTTACAGATCTGCAGAGAAAGGAAAATCAATAAGTTATTTACTAGATGCATATAAATCGTGTGGAACGGTTCGTAAACTATAAACTGTTTATTTTTAGATTTTGCTGAGATGGGACATGAACAGGACGAGGAGAAAGATGAGAGGGGATCAATCTGCCTAAAATATCTCCTGTTCCTCTTCAATTTCTTCTTTTGGGTAAGTTTCAATATCATCTATTCAAATAGTAAATTTGTGTAAAAAGCTGTGATGGAATTTCTCCTAGGCCTTCATTATTTAACCTTTTGTCTGCTACAAAATAACAGGTTATCCTTAATGTATAGCGCAATGCATATTGATTAGGTATTTCTTATGTTTTGTTAATGTATTTGTTTTGTCAGCTGATTGGTTATATATTTTTATTAAAATTGCTACTTAAAGCAGAACTAAAAATTTGTGATCAGGTAGGGCTTTATTGCGGAAGGGGACAGGTGATATCCCTTCTGCAATAATTATTCTTAGGTGGCTGGTTGCTCCGTGGAACTGTCAAAATCACCGAGCTGCATTGGCTTTCCCAGCTTCCCCTCACTTTCTGGGACTGAATTCCCACATGCCTACATGCAGATATAACATGATCCCAGCCAATCAAGATGCCCAAAGATCCAAATTAAGAGGAGAAAAAAGATGGCCACGTCCTGTGGTGAAATGGGCACAGGTGACTATAATGGAATTTAGTTCCACTTTAAGTAAAGTATTTAAAGAAATATTTAATACAGGTTGTGTTTATGACACTCAGTCCGCTGAATGAATGCCCAGCACAGACTATATTAGATGGCATGTCTTTGCTAGGAATAAAGGAAAGTTAGGTGCATCCATCCTCTGAATTGTAGGATCCAACATCTCATCTTAAAGTTCTTCTAGGGTGAGTGTCTCTTTTTTAAAGTGATGACCTGTAGGGGGTATTTATAAATGGTTACACAAGATTTGAGCTGAGATTTGGTCACTAAAGTCACTACTGTACTAATCAATGTTCTCCTTATTGGAGAGGAAGCTGTAACTGAGTATTTGCAGCCCTGACATGAGGAGGCAAAGATGACCATCTGCTCAAAGAGACACAGTGAGGAACATGACATTGTAAGTCAGTGTGCCTGATTTATTAGAGTGATCCAGCAAACCTGGAATGGATTTCTATAAAGTCCATTGCTCTTTGCTAGCAAACATTTTGAATCCCGGACCAGATCCATTCCAGGCCCAGTGATGGGGGAAAGATCACCTGCCCCCATGTACTACTTGTGACTTGTCCTTTACCCTCTGTCTTTTTGGACAGAGTCTCCATATTACAAGTCCTCTTTAGTATGCTTATTAGAAAACTATTTCAGCTGATACTATTAAAAAACAGGATTGCTGCCTTGGATCTTTACTAGCTGACAAACAAGAATATTTCAAATGAAGATAAAGAATTTTCCGCTTGACATCCAAGCACAAACCGAAATTGCTCTCTGAATTTTAAATAGCATGTTCGGAGAGAGACAGAAATATTTAGCATTTTCAAAGCAAAATTATTGCCTGAAAAGTTGTTTTCTCCTGGGCTTGTAAGTACTTAAAATTCCCTGATGTTTATTATGCAGAATTGTACTCTATTATGGACAGTATTTGTCTGGTCTTAAAGTCAAACTCCAGGCTAGCAGCTCAATACAAGTGTGAATTATTTCACCTGCCAAAGCATTTGTAAGGGTTGTGTATAGCCAAATGTAGCATGGTTTTTGGAACACTCAGCGTACATTTCAACGCATTAAATTGTTTTTGCCTCCCCAGTAGCTTGTGCGGGAAGAAAAGCCCTAATTCTGATAGTATTGTGATCCAGCCAAACTCTGACCGCGTAGCCAGGTCTTACACCTCTATACAGTTATAATATATGTAAAGATTTTTTATGATAGAGATAATAGGGTAGAGTTATAACCCCTAAAAGTTTTTGTGCCTTTTGTGTGTCGTTGGGGAGATTTCTCCTCACTTCCTGTAACTATACGTAAGGTAAGTAAAGCCTCTATTACAGGCTGGCCTAATGTGACTTAAGCTAAGACTACATAGACATTTTTTTACATTACGTTTTTTTAAATGCTTAATAATGCCTATACCACTTTTAAAGGTGTTCATGGGAGTTTTTGTACAAGTGTTTAAAGGCGTTTTAAAGCAAGACTAAAAATGCCTATAAAAGCCCAAAATGCATATTGATATTCCTAGTCATTTCAATGAGCAAGTCTACACCAGGGAGTTCATGGGTAGCATGTTTTTGAGTATTAAAGAGAACGGTTCTTGCTATGTTTTATGTTTTTTTAACTGCTTGTAAATGCTTGTAACGCCTATAAATGCTTATAAATGCTTCCACTGAAATCGATGAAGGCGTTTACAAGCATTTTATAAAGACTTCCATTAAGCCATAACTTTCATATTTACTTTTAAAAGCCTGCTTTAAAATGTCTAAAAATGCATACAAATGCCCATAAATCCAATAAAGGCTTAATAGGCAACTTTAGGCTTGTTTGAAATCTTCCTTAACCACTTATTAAGTGTAAACACATTTAAAGGTTGTATGGGAGTTTATAAACATTTAAAGAAACCCTCTGTAGACCTAAAGCAAACATTTATAACATGTTGTAAACTATTATAAACTATTTTAAACGCGTGTACACTATTCTATTTGTTTTCAATAGAAGAATTTACAAACACTTACAAATGCCCCCCATTGATTTTAAAGGATTCAATGACGAACAAAATGGAAATATCAAAAATCTTGGGTTGTTCTGAAAATAAATAAAAGTTTTTTTAAAATATCTGTGACATCTAAGAAGGCTTCCTGTTCTATCTAGCAAGCAGTACTGACTGATCCAATACCATGTTACCACCACTGAGCAAACTATAAGGCAGTAGCTGAGTTGAGAGATGAGATGAGTACATGATAACTTAAAATAAACATTTCACACGGTGATATATTCAGTGTTGCAATGTCAAACTCCCCATGCTTTTCCTCTACAATATTTTGTCTATCAAGCCCTAAAGTGTGCTTTTGTCTTTCCTGTAGACCTCAAAGTATTCTGCTATTTCCACAGAAATATGCATTTCTCTAGAATCATTCAGCAAAGCAGAATTAATTCATCACTAGTAGTGTCAGACTGATCTTTGTATTCATACATCCTATAAACGTGTTCACTGTGTTAGACTGACAGTAATAGACAGACAGTCACCAAGCTATTTCTGCATATTACTGGAAATGATATTCCAGTATAAGACAGACGCAAGGACCTGTTATAGGTAACCATTGTTACGGAAAATACATATTATGGTTTATAAATAAATACATATTTAAATAAAATGGTAAGTATATAAAGAAGAAGATAAGGAAAAAGTCCTGTAGCAGGAGCCCTATAAGAGCTGCTGGATTGTTTTGGTCTCTCCTATCATACCATAATTCAATTACATTGGCACAATTTAATGACTCGGTGACAGGGAAAGGATAAATATTTGTCACCAGTAAGAGGCCTGACCTAAAACACACAAGTATGAAAACAAACATATAAAGCAAAATGAAATAACAATAAATGAGATCAATGTTATCAGTTTGTTTTACACTAGATGAAGAGGAATGTAACTGACTAAGGGTACTAACTGCCACTTACAAAGCCCTAGCTAACCACTGACCAGTAGGAATAACTGACACAGCACCTGCCATTGGTGGGACCCTTGGAATTATTAGGAATACAACAAGGAAAAATGGCCCAATAAGTTATGTGGCAAGGACCACTAACAACTCCATTGTCTGATGAACGTCTTCCTGGATTCATTCTATCCTCGGAGTGTGGTACATGCAGGTTGAGCTTCGGGAAGGTTGCTAGAAATCAATGAAAGACAGGTAGATTGCAAGGTTGTCTAAAAGGTTGTCCAATGAGCAACAGGTATTCAACATTACCATCTTTTTTTCTCTCATCCCTGGGTACTAGTAAACGCAGGCCCAGTACTGATGAAAAGAAAAGAAAACTTCAGGCAGGAAAGATGCCTAAAGGGTAGTGTTGCTCCTTTTCTGTGTGGTGGTCAGTATTTCCCCAATGTTGGTCTTGATGCTGTCCATAACATTCTGTTCTTCCTGATGTCAAGTCCCTCTAAACCAAGGTCTAAGTGTCAAACTCTGGCCCTCGGGCAATGATAGGCAATGATCACATGGTGCCTGACTACCAGGGGCATTGTGTTTGTTTCAATCCATTAGAGACTGCATAGTGTAATATTTAGTGTCAGACAAACCTGTGATGTGGGAGGATGAACAACACACAGCCTGCATAGATAGATAGAAATTAGTCTTTTCAACCCTCAAGTGTGTGTAGAGGGGTTTGTTTTTGTTAGTTATGCATAAGTGGTAAACTTCCTCAATTTTTCCAATAAATTTCAAGTTTGGCCCCCCATTTGGTCTATGTTTTTAATTTTGACCCTCTGTGTATTTGGGTTTGACACCCCTGCTCTAAACTTTATTTAAAGACTACAACATTGTCTGTTCCAAAATGTTCCCTGTTTCTCTAATTCTAGTGGACATTTGTGCTGGTTGGATTGATTGCCTAGATTAGTGACTGCTGATAAAGTCAACCACAGTGATTTTGCCTCTGTGACATGTCCGTCCAACCAAAAACATGTCTCAGCTGCATGGATCTCATAATTAAAAGGACTGCTACCCCCTCAAAATAAAAGAAAACTTCTTTTATGGGGGTACAGTATAAACCCCATGGAGTAGGTCCTTGGTATGATTGAAATACAAAGTATAATGTTGTAGGACAGACTATAAATATTGCACTAGGCACATAAGGCAATGCAAGCACAGGACACAGCAACAGGTCCACCTCAAAGCCAACCCCAGTACTTGTTTGTGTAATATACTGTTTCTTTGATTTGATTTCAGAAGTCTGCAGATAGTTTCACATGAATCTTTCATGAAATACGAGATGCTAGACAATAATAAAAATGAATGATTGCTGATAAACAAACATTCAGATCGACAATTTCCTATTTTCTGCTTTTGCAATTCTGTTAGCCACAATAATAACAACATATTAATAAAACTAGGAACAGCTTTTATGCCCTGGTGATTAGGAATTCAGAAGTAGCAAACATTTGTAGTATATTCACACAAAAGTGCTGGCCAGAAACTCTATTTGCTCAAAGGAATACCTGATCACTATATTTGGAAGGTATTTGGTTTATTCACTTTCATTACAGCCGTGTACATTATATTTGCCAAGTGGTGATCACAACAAAAGTAGCCAACAGGGTTGGTTTGAAACACCTCTGATGACCTTTTGGGAGTCGCCAATAACAAAGTGATGATTTTTTTAGATCACCACTTTACAAGTCTTACAAAACCAGTTAGATGTAATATTTACAAAGTGTGGGGGAACCCCTACCTATTCTAGCCATACAATGCATGGTCTATTTATAAAGAAGTGAATCTGACATTCCCTGATCAATCATTTCCCATGTCCATGTGTTTGAAAAGGTATCTGATTTTTCATCACGGGATATTTTGGGGAATGTCAGATTCTTATATAAACATACTCCAATGTGAAAAACACCAAATCAATAAAAAAAACTACTTTCTATTGATCAAGTTTTGGGTGGCATTTCAATGTTTTTGGGCAGATCAATGTTTTAAATACAGAGCAATTACTGGACAAGTGTATGGTACATTAAATACATGTAGATGATTGACCTGATCAATAAATTAAACGATCAATATCTATGTTGATCTTAAAATCAATTGAGAATATCATCAAATGAAAAACTCATGTGTACCTGATGAAAGAGTTACTTTTACCTCTTGTCCTTGTGACAACTGTTTAAATTTGACTGATCTGGATTTTTACTACAGCACTGTTCACGTTTAAACCAGAGAGAATTGCTGTTGTGTAGAACATGTAGCTTAGTTCTATATATTTGCTCAATAATTTATAACTTTGAATCTCTTCAGTCAGCTAACACTTACATGTTCATGTATATTTAATGTGTTGTGGGAAAGATACAGCTTGAGGGGAATTGTCAATGGGCCTGATTGTAAACGGCATAATCCAAAATAAGAACGATGTGTAGGTCTACTTATAGCTGCCTTCCCTGGAGGACTTTCTTTATACATTGCACTAAGAAGGTTGTTGTATTATGTCTGAATAACTCTTATATATAGAAACATTTTAAGGAAAAATCTGGACATTTTCCTGGTGGAAAAAAAAAGACAGAGAATGGTGAAAGAGGGCAAAAATCCATTTTTTCCTTGTCTCCAGTTGTGACCTACTTTATCTGGGACTGAGTTCAGCTTATTAATTATTAGTCAAGCAGTTATGCTAAGTTTTGCTCTATTTGTGGAAAAATTAGCCCTTGATTGTAAACAGCCCCTACAGTTTTAAAATAATCACAGTGGGTAATAAATCACAAGCAAACTGAGATGATGACCCTCAAAGTGCAATGAAAATTTCCTGACTTCAGAGAGGTTTGGTTATGTTTAGAGCCAACCTATACTAAATATGTATTTCCAAAAACTTAAATACATTGCAGGTTAATGGTTTTTAGATATGGTAGCTGCATTAGTGTTCTTTTTACTTTTTTCAACTACATGTAAATAAATGTGAAACTGCAAGAAAGTTCAGACTTTCTCCTGGTAGGCAGTGCAACTTGTGTAACTTGCATCTCTCTCTTTTGTGCAGATCGGTGGCGCTGCAGTTATTGCAATGGGATTGTGGACCTTGCTGGAGAAAAGTAGTTATATATCATTCCTTGCCTACAGTACTCTTTCAATATCTGCATATATTCTGCTGTTTGCTGGAGCTGTGGTTATGATAACTGGATTCCTAGGATGCTGTGCTGTGATTCGGGAGAAAAAAGCCTGCCTCTTGTTTGTAAGTAGCTCCTACTATAATAATTGACCTAAAGTGGTAGATGAGAAGTGATGTTTTTTATATAAAAATGCAGAGCAATGAATTTGTGTGTATCTGACAAATTCATTTTGGATTCATTTTGAATAGAGTGGTGAGGAGTCTCAGCTGTGGGTTTGCTTAATGGGGAGATTTTATTATCACTGGTACAGAAATTGAAGATGAACCTCCTACGAAATCCACTACAGGGGACACCTGTATTAGTGACAACTCTTTGAGAGAGGATATGTTATCATTTCTGGAAATGGCCCTGTCATTAGATCATTCATTCAACAATAATCTTTCCATATTATTTATATATGGATATAATGAATGTTAAATATTAGTAGAGAAGAGAAAGTAGCGGAGTTACCTTCCAGTGTACAACCAACCCTAGGGCAGTTATAAATGATCAACAAGAATTGGTCAAAATGAAAGAGGGGGTCTTTAAGATGTTATCAAAACAAAACAAGAAGAAGAAACACAAAAAATGCACATTTTCGGAAAGTATATATAAAACATTATTATTATTGAGAGATCAGGAACTGACATAAAAGTAACTATTGCACAGTATTTTAAAATAGTGGCAAGTCCATCAAAAAGGATACAGTGAATTGTTCTATGTCCTTTGTTTAGGTTGATCCCATTAGCCCAACACGTTTTGCAAAAGCACTTCCTCGGGGGATGTGGGAATTTGAAAGTTAGACATCTATATAGAGGAAAGGATGGTACATTTATACATATATCTATTAATCAACATACATTGACATAAAACATATGGTGAATAACTTATAGAAACCCTTACCAAAAGTGGATGTACTAAAGGGAAAACCAAAACCTTGAGCCTAAATACTACCAGCAATCCCAACAATTTGACACCAATTTTAACCACCATTTACTCAGAAATATAAATTCACCTTCAAATAATACTGGGATCTTAAACAGCTTGAAGTGTTTGGGACAGAATCACAGATATCAACTATTTTTCTAATTTAAAAGGCATAACAAACACTTATTGAATCAAAATAAGCAAAGATCTAAATTATACATAACATTATTAAAACAAATACTTGGTCTAAAACATCAACCACTCACCCAATAGGAGATTGCAAATTATGCCTGTAAATGGATAGAAGGCAGAAGGATCAAAGGTCATTCTTACCATTAGAGAAAAAAGATAATAAAGAAAATAAAAACAATAAAACATATATACATGCGTATAAAATGAATTACCCCATCTGCAGTTTAAATCAACATGGCGAGATACCTTGGGTAGACAATGGTATATAGGTAAATAACCATTTGATGGGACTTTTGAGGCTAGAAACACATTACAAATGTTTTAAATGCAAATTTATTAAAAATTATTCTTTATTAAATATCATTTAAGAAGCAAAATTGCTCACAACATAAAAACATTGTGCATCAATATTGATCTCCTTTTAGGATACCCATTGGAGTAATTTGACGTGTTAGGCGGTACACTTCTTCAGGATATAGATTCAAGCCCTAGCAAAGGGCACTTATCACACAGAATGGACAGCAGCGAGCCAGAAACACGGGGAGATAGTATGCCCCAAGGATTACTCTAATTACTACAATGGGTATCGTAAAAGGAGATCAATATTGATCTGATTTGGTTTTATGTTGTGAGAAATTTTGCTTTTTAAATGAAAACATGTTTTCATTAATTATATAGTGAAGTCTTAGACATGTTTGCATCTTTAAAGGAACCACACATTTTATTGTCATAGTGCCCAAAAAACTGCTGGAAACTCTGGATTGCGTTGCAATTCAGGTTATCTATTGCTGTCTCTGGTTGGGAGATTTCACTACCTTTTCTGCTAAACCAAAGCACAGCTGATTAAAGATCTGCAGCTACAAAAATTGAGCTCTTAGCGACTAGTGTTGATGTTCGAATTCAGGTTGACCCTATATTCGACCCGAATATGGCTGTTCAAATTCGGATAGACCCTCATTTAACCCCTAGTGCCCTGCAATCCCTCACTGTCAGGAGGATTTCCAGGGCTTGGCCAAAAAAAAGTGACCAAGGACGCAGACGAACGAGGATTGTCGTTGGAAAGGAACGACCGCCACGGTGGATCTGATTGGCCGACGATCTTTCACTATCTATCGTGTGTACCGTTGTTCAGTGATTGTGCATGTGTCTGCGGTACACTTTCTGCTTTACATGTCCCTCCCTGCATCGTTCAAACGATTGTATCTAGTGTGTGGACACTGTTGGTGGATTAAATATGAACGATCATATTGTTACAGCATGTACAGAATTGTGCACAATATGAAAGTATAATCGTGCATAATCGTTGATCAGTCGTAATCGTTCATTTTCTAACAATAATTATTGGAAGTGTGTACCTAGCTTTAGCCTAATATTGATGTGACAGGTGCTCTTTAATCTTCATGTGAAGTACAGGGGTATGTAATAGTGGTATGTATCTTTTTATAATGTATCTTTTTATGTATCTTTTTATAATGTATCTTTTTACATCTGTTTGGAGGCTGTAGAAGCTCTACACAGTGCTGAAAAAAACCCGAATTTTTCCTCCAATTGACTTTAATGGTGTTCGACTTTGACATTCAACCACCCGAATAATTTTGCTCTATTCGAGCGAATAGCTGACGTATCGAATAGTGAGCTATTTGACCAACACTACTAGCGACATTGGAATTCTCAGGGATGGTTAGGGTAAAAAGAAATAACAGGATTTTTTTTTTTAAGGTATGCAAAGACTTTCTTCTTTGCTACTGTCAAGCAATGTAGTTTGGTCTCTTGGCCTACTTACTAGGTAATAAAGATACATCACTATACTATTACTCCATTAATTCACCTCTTGTCCGCAGTCTCTTGGTGTTAGATTGACAGTATTGTAAAATGTATCAGAGCTTGCCTATTCTTCACAGTACAGTATATTTGTGTGTATATATATATATATATATATTTATTTTTTTTTTTTTTTTTTTTTTAGACTGTATAGCTGGTGTTTAATAATGGCTGTTGGAGTTCAGCTCTCATTATTACTACCGAGATCCATTGTGGCACAGTGTCATATTCCTAAAATAAAGTTCTGTACAGAATAAATTTTACAGTAAAAAAAAAAATCAGAATACTGACTGAAACTATAAGTGACACTGAAAAAAAAGCCCTAAAAATAAATGTTATATTGTACAGCAAGTGAGCTTTATGCTGGTCTAATTACCTAGCACACACAGGCCATTGTAATGACAAATTGCTGAACCAGGATCCAGTGCAGTCCATAAATAGGATGTGTCCACAATGTTTGTTTACTATATAAGTGAAAAAAAATTCTCGCTTTCTGAAAAATGACCGCGTAGGAAACAATGCAGAGATCTAGCTCTACCGAAGTGACCCCAGAGAGGAAGCTGGTGTTATTGAACACAGATAAATATTACAGATAGAGTAGCTGTACATGAGATGTGAAAAGGCGATCAGTCACTCTGCAATATGTGCCATATAAATATATTATTTTCAGAATCATTACTTTTTATAAATTAGAACTTCAAAAAAGTAAAAAAAATAAATGTGTTACCTGCCAAAGAATTTCAGTTTTCAAAAGCCTAAGTCCTCATATATAGACAGAAAATGACTTCTGGAATTGAATACGAACTATAAATACATTCATATGAAAGCTATCAAACACTGTATAACTTTCTGTGATATGCTGGGCTTGTATCCCCAGGGAAACGCTAAGGTTCCATTGTGTGGGGAAATAGTGTCTTACTAAAATAAGGATAGCATCTGTTGTAACAAAATTACTTATTTAAATGAATGCAGTAACACGTACAGTATTTGTAGTTGCATTATAGATTATTTAAAAAACAAAAAACATTTATAGCCAAGATATGATGAAACTAAAAAAAAAAATATGAAACATATGAACTAATATTAAACACAAAAAACTAGAGTAACCATTATGCCTGGAAGATTTTACAAAAATTCTAATGGGAAGCTCTCAAGGCCTCATCTGTCAAAGGTATTTTAACACCTAACTTCAGTAGCCCAGCTGTTCCAAAAGGAAAAACATCCAGCATTGTCTCCCATTTCTTGTACGTGCAATACGTCATGAAAAAATACCACAACTGTGTCTGCAATTCACAGAACAGTGATGCTGAACAGCACTTACAGATAGATAGATATAGAGAAACACCCAATGCTGGAGAATGAGAGAAGAGGACTAGGATACTGCATGTCACTTGATTGGTCCAATCATTCTGCTTGTAGCTTCACCAGCTTCCCTTTGGTCATATGTAGTCTTTCAATCTCAGCATCCCCGGCACACTGTGTACAGCTAGAGGGGATTAGGCAGAATGTCCTGCAGCCTAAAGTAAGCGGCTTACTTTATGGCCTTGATCCTGTCTTACTATTGGCAGCCAGTTCTTGTTCAAGGCTCTGGCGGATGGATCCTTAATGTGTTACCAGTGATTTTAACCAACGGTACTCTGCCTGAGTGTCTTTTTTGGATACCTGAGCTCAGCCTGGCTACGACCCTGCTCCTTGTCTTTGCCAGCCCTGATCTCGGACCATCTTGATTCTTCCTTGCCACCTGCCCAGACACCTTGAGCCATCTTGATCCTGATTCTCACCAGCTGCCTGCCCTAACTCCTTCCAGAGATTCCAAGATTCCAGCCTACTCAATACCTGATCTTTGGCTGTCCCCACACCTACACCAAAGCTGTCTGTTGGGGGGGGCAGACCGTGAGGGTTCTTCCCATACCAAAGTAGTCCAGTGACCACTAGGGTTACTTGCCTCTCACTCCTGGGAAGGGGTTCTGGTGAAGACCAGGGGACACAAAGACTCCATGACATCTGCCAGGGGCGTAGCCCTGACACATACCTACTAACTTCAGGTTTTCATCTAAGGAGGGACAGCTATGAAAGCAGATAATATGGATATAATACAGTGTGCAGTGATGCACAATACATGTGTCTAAATAGTACTCAATACTGAGGATGGTTTTTAAGGGGTCTGAGTCAATCCATAGTATCTTCTGTATTAAAATAACTGCACTAAAACAGTGTCAGTGATAAACTCCTCAGTTACTGACCCCCAGTGCAGACCTCAGTAACAAAGGCCCAGGACAGACCTGAATAGCAGACCCCCAGCAGTGTACAGAGCTACCGTTTACATTGTAAATCTTGGATAGCCCCATCAATTCCACACAGCATGGAGATCTCCAGAAGACAGATTCACATTAAATGAGATCACAAAGTAGCACACCTTTTGCTAACTTTCACAATGCTTTTGTAAACTTTCTACTACTCAAAGGAAGTCTAAAACGCACAGGAAGCAGTGTAATAAACTTTAATTTTTTATCTATGTGCTGCTCACATACAATATAAAAAAGTAAAAATGGCTAATAATCAGCCTTGCATCTATTTATTTCAAATACTTGTGAGTGTATTTACATACAAGAAAACAATTTAATATACTGAGGCATGCCAGTTCTTAGATGAGGTGGCTGCATTCATTTATTTTTACCTGTTGATCCAGCCAGTGACAAACATCTTGTCCTAAGGTGACAATGCTCACTGTAATATATCTATGGGTAAACTGTAGGATGAGACTACCATACACCCCCCACATCTCTTCTTATCCATAGAATGGCTCGGCGGTCAGCTCATTATAGGAAGTTACAAACTCAGTGAATGTCTTGCAGGTTTGCACTTATTAAACAATGCTTAATTTAGATATAATTTAAAATGGTGCTATATGACCAGGTTTAGACCAGCATGAAAGCACCATTTTGGGGGCGGGGGGAAATGAAAAATCTCAACATGGCTAAAAATATACGGAATAAGGAATAAGGAAATTGCAATATATCCCGCAAAAGTGGCAGTAAAGCAATAACAAGGCCATCACCTGTGAAGATAGGAAACCCCTCTAAAATTGTTAGTGTCTCACATTTCATGGGAAAGGGCCCTCAGTGATGCTAGTATAGGTAGAAGAAGGTAGGGCACACTGATGCAAATTCCAATTCTCAAAATAGAACAGAGCAGAACTGCCACTCATAACCCCACTCACACCACTTGCTATTTAGAACCAAATGCTCTGGGCATCTTTCCTCATATAGCAGGTACATTAGAGTAACCTATGATAGTAGTTTTATTTCTAACAAAATTATTAGATATTTTTTCCTAAAATATAATTGTTGAATACTAAAAAAAAAAACCAATATCTTGGAATTAAACTTTTCCTATTTCCACTCCATTGGTCTGGTATTGAAATATTGAAATTCATTTTTAATCTATACTGTTGACATGTGTCTCTAAGAGGGGATTTTCCTGATCTTACTTTCTTCTTTTTCTGTAGAATAGAAAGTAAACTAAATCTCCAAAGAACTAAAAAAAAAACAAAAAAACAAAACAGGAGTCGTAAAAGTCCTAAAAAAAAGTTTTGGTTTGCATATAGCATAGCATAAGCTCCAAATGGGCACTATATGTAAAATCAGAATCCAGCAACCATGGGGATGGAGCTAGCAGAGAAAGCAGGTGCAAAAAGTAAAAGCCGGGAAAAAAATGAAAACCAATCAGCAGAAAAATAGTATCCCCCTAAATCAGCTTAAATACTGCAGATTTGACTAGAGTTCCCGTGCTGTTAACCCTTTTTTCTAATTATTTTATTTTCACCTGGGGGGTTAGAAGGTGATTAATGCATAACATATCGCCAGCTAAAACCTTCATAAAATATGGCGTAGGCAGCTTCCGACAGTGCAGCTAGAGAAAATATTAATTGATGGCAGCCAGTTCTCTGTAATTCGAAAAGAGAAACAAAAGCTACTCAATATTTGGAGTTAATGAGCAGTAGAGTGTGATGTGCACGTTCTTTTCTCCGCTGGACGCAGAACAGCCAGGAAGAAGTAAATTCTGTTGTTTAAGGGATTATTAGTACCCTGCTAGCCAGGCCCTGTCAGGATCCTCAGGATTTTCTATAGCCCTGTGGGACTAATTTGTGTAGGTTTAAGAAGTGCAGACAAGTCATAAGTAGGCAGAACGGGAATAAAAGAACCATTAAGAACACAACATGTTTTGCATTAATGGTTTAACTCCTACAGGTAACACAGGGACAGACCCTGGGTACAGAAGCAGCGTTCAAGCCCTATGTGGGTCAAGGGCGAGCTTTTGTTAACAAAGTTAAAGTATTTGTATTAGAACAGCAGTTCCTAAACTACTGGAAACTGATTTTTTTAGGAGATTTTCTTTTGGAAGTACATGCATAAAAATAAAGTGGTCTTCTGCTAAATTGTAGTGTTTTCATCTGTGTGTAATTGGGACAATTTTACTTTATATCCTGTGTTAAGGCACAACAAGAAGAGAGATACCATGGGCCTCATTTATTAAAGCAGTGGGGAGGATACACTTTCATCAGTGAAGCTGGGTGATCCAAGCCTGAAATGAATTTCTTCAAAGTCATTTGCTAGCAAATGTTTTGAATCCTGGATCAGATCTATTCTAGGTTTGCTGGATCACCCAGATTCACTGATAAATGTGTATCCTCTCCACCCTTGGAGTGGTTTAATAAATAAGGCCCAATCTGTACAAACTGCATCAACAAACATGAGTTCCATTTTTTTCTAGAACTTTGGCTGATATTGGTCCAATTGCTGGTTCATTTCACCAACCCTTTTGTCACTATTGCATCTTGTAGTTATGCAGTAGCCATTAGAAAGAAATAGAGGTGTCTAGTAGGGATGAGCGAGAATGCTTCTGGCATTATTGTGAAAATTTCCTCGAACTTCCGATGGTTATGCAAAATTTCAGAGAACCGATTTTGCAAAACCATCGGAAGATCGAGGAAATTATAACAGGAGGATTCACAGGGGATTCACAGGATTCCCTGGGAATCCTCCTGTTTGTGATCCCTGGGGCTCTAGAGATTAATTAACCTCCAGTGCCGGGGATCGCACACTGTCCTCAATGAATGCAGCCACGGCGCTGCATTCATTGATCAGCACAGCCCGCAATCTTTTTTTTTTTTTTTTTTTTTAATTTGAGCTTGATCTGCCGAATTCACAACGAGATCGGGTTTTAAAAACTCGCTCATCCCTAGTGACTAGAACTTGCCAGGGGAACAGGGACAAGGAAACAAAGATTTTGGCAATTTGAGTTGGTATAAACTAATAATATATCTCAAAGCAGCCATAATGACATTTGCTAATGAGATCCTGGCATGTGGAATACACATGCAAACCATTCGGTATTTTAAAATAGCACTGAAGTTGACAGAAGATGACGCTGTGCCATTTCTAAAGCTGCAAACGCATCTACAGTGCTTAAAAATTTGTTGTTGTGACTGTCTTTATTTTGTTTCATGCTATTGTCTGTGGAAGACATTAACAAGAAGCATGGGAAGAGACAGAGAGCTGCAACAATAAGCTTTAAAATTAATTGATTTTCTAATTGCCTAGAAAAAAAATGTGACAAAAGAGGCTCTAAATTGAAGCCCTAATTATGGAAGATAAAATTCACATTAAAAGCCACACTGATTCCCCAGGAGTGCAAAGTTACTAAAAAAACTTCCCCAGTACTAATCTCATCAAGTCTTATCAAGGGGCCTGTTCCCTAGACCACACGCAATCTGTTTTTGGAAAGTTTTAATATTGGATGCGGTTGTTGTGACAAACAATACTTGCTGGGCAATTTACATATTCAAATCATTTAAAGAAAGACAATCAAGAGCTAATATATGCCAACATTATATCATTTCTGCATAATATTGTTTCGGTCTCTGTGTTAAAGGAAGATTTGAGAAGAACACAAAATTGTACAGTTTTTTGTGCTAATGGTTTAGTTTTTTCAGTTGGCACAAAAGTCAGAATATTCAAATTCATTTTTTTTTATTAGTCCCTCAACCCAATGATATATATATATATATATATATATATATATATATATATATATATAATGATGTTGTAGCAGTACTGGGTGGAATGTTGTTACTTTTTGCACTGGTCCTCTTTGGTACGTTAAAAAAAAGATCATATATTGTAAGAGTTCAAGGCTTGGTTTCATACCTTGTCCACTTGTCTGTACAACTCTGTAATTGTTCATTCTCCAGTGTTGCCATTATCATTATCTGATCCCCTCCCTTGTGGACGGAGACTTATTTCCATTATTCCTTTAAACTACAGAAGGTGCATTTTTAGGCTGCCCTGGGCTGTTGTTGCCTACTACAGTACAAGATTGTATAAACAAGTCCAAATCTGTCTATCTGTCACAAACACAACCCCCCCTGGATGTGCTCATCTGTTTTAATTAACCTTGGGTTTGCTGAAAAAATGAACATGTAGCCACACAAGTGGTATCTTTGGCCTTCCACATCGATGGTAGAAATGGTGAGGTAGCAAGCATCTTGTCACCACTATTATATACTAGAATTTAAAGTAAATCTAAATTGTGCCATTGTGTTTAAAAATGGTTCATGGACAAAAAAATGCTTTTCTGGTTTTTGACTATTTTTGTCAGTGCTGTCTGATTGGGGAGACTGATTCTGATTCTTTATGTTCTGTAGACTCAAACAGAATGTGGGTGCATATCATTTCATTATAAAGGGAAAGCGAACTCATGACTCAAGAGTTATTTTGGGAACAAGTGTCCCATTTTAAAAAAATTCAGTTTATTCCTATTTTTTTTATATTGGTATATTTTACAGGTTGCTTGTCTCTCTGTTGACCAGCCTGTTCTGTTCTCTAGAAAAAAAGAGGACAAGTGAAAGGCTCCCTAAGGCATTATTATACAATGATAGAACAAAAGTGGTCATTTAGGGATTGGCATTACTAAATCAACAGATCACTAGCAGCAGATCACTAACAACCTCTGTATGTTGGGGAACACCTGTACACACTTTATTATCACATATGGCTTTCTGTTTATAAAAAGGGGTGGTGGAGCATACTGGAGTGAAAGGATCTGCTTCTACTTCTGGTTCCACAAATCGAATGCACTCTGACTTCTCCTACACCAGAGAGACAGACGTCTGGAGAGATATCCCAATAACACACACACACACAGTATGGTCTTAGGAATATACTCTAAAGTTTACTTAACGAAGTGGTCTTTTTATACATATAATTATACAAAAGAAGGTTGGACTTTAGTTACATATATAATGTTATTTGACACATTGTAAGGAAAACAGGACATACATCGTATCTCAAAGAAAGTACAATTCCTGACATTTCTTTACATTTAAACTACTAGACAGGAAAAGAAAATACACCTCCCTTAAGATATATGGCTCAAGCTAGATCAGCAATTTTTCCCTTCAATGACCCCAGCTAGATCAGCTATTTTAACCCTTCACTGGAGCCCATTATTTGGCTTTTTTCTATACATTATATAAAATGTAAGTATAAGGTTCTGTGGATGCAGGATTTTAAATTATGATATTTTTGTTTTTTTGGTTAAACTAATTATTAAACCTGACTATATAACTATGTAACAGGTACTGCCAATGTGAGCCTGATCACAATTTTCAGCAGGGCTTTGGTGAAAAGAAAAGAGTTCCAGTAATTAAATAGGATATATTAGAAAATGAGAAGTTGACTTTTGAAGGATTGCCTAGGGGAACTAAAGAGTGTTTTACATATTTCTCTAGCAAGGTTCTTTAATTCCTCTCCCAGGTTTTAATTCTGGTTTTCTTTCATTTAATGTGATTTCTGAAAGCAGTGATTCACTGTACAAATGAAATACATTTCCAGCAAAAAAACAGATATTACAAAGTAAAAAGTCATTTAACAGGTGATAATTACATGTTCCGATGTTGTTTTGTCAGTCTGGGTAGCATTCTTTTCCTTTATGCAGAATTTAATTTCATGATTAACCATGCTCACAGAGAGCTAAATATACCACAAGTGGTTCTTTTATCACTGCAGGTGCCCTTGCAATAAGCCGACTCTAGTTCTTTGAAGGTGAGTCCCACAGTCACAGACTTATCCCACTCATATTATAACATGAACCCTACAATTCCTTCCTGGTTATAAAGTAATACAGGCACACATAGTTCTTCTTGTCAGTACTCAGCATTAAACACACAGAAATCTGCGCTGTTCATTTACCATTATAAGATTTGGGCCATTTATACATATATGATACTTTGAGGCTTATATCAGTTAGCTGTCCATTCTTAGTGTCCAATAAATTTCCTCTATCCCATGCCCTCAGTGTGGCCCACATAACCAAGTACTTCCCTATGTAGTCACATTTTTTGCATTAAGTTGTTTCTTACCCCTGCCTGGCAATACACTACAATACATCCTACACAAAGATCCTGAACATTTTTTTTAAAGTGCAAGACATTGCAAAGCATGCATGTGTGTAAAGGAGATGCAAGAGTTTTATACCAGAGCTATTATTAAAGTGTTTTTAACTTGTTTATCCTGCACCAACCACTGCTGAACCCTTTGTCATCAAACAGGCCTAGAAGAGCCAACACCAGCCATGGCATCTCTAATACCCCCAATCCCAGGGTTGGCCAGGGATTGGCATCTTGTTGAAAAGCATATGTATGGCCACTGCCGTGTATCTTTCTGGACTGGGGCTGGGTGCCAGGTGTATCTCACACAAAATCAAGAGAAATTCCAATACTTAAAGGGGTAGTCTTTTATTTGGGAAACCTATTCTATTTTATCCTAACTTGGAGAGAAAAAAGCAACACGTGCACATTTCCCCCACGTATGGCTCTTTCTATATGCTGCTAGCCTGAAAAAAATGTCTGCTAATCCTCCCATTTATCCAGGGAGCTCCTAGATCCCTACCTGTGAACTTACAGGGCTTGCCTCCCTTCTAATATGGAGCGGAGAGCATAGGGGTTCTGTATTCCAACCGGAAAGAACTAAGCTGACAGCATTGCTAAGGGTTTCTGTAAAACAGAGTTAGTGTTGTCAGGTCACTATGGGAAGTTAGGAAATCATTGGATTTCTAACAGATCAACAATTTTTCTGTGCTTGCAACATATTTAAAGAAGAAAATAGGGGAATGTGCATGTATTGCTGAGATGTTCTGAGTATGTTTTTTTTTTTACTTTAACCAAGCATACATGTTACCATTATGAACTGCTTCCTGTGTTGTCATTTATCCTATCGCTTTACTGCTTTATCATATATGTATATATACAGCAGTTTGAAGTTTCTAAAACCTTGTTTTGTGCACAAACAACCAAAAAGAGGTGTCATTCCCCTTTCACTTGCTCAGCTGCTGCTATTCTTTACATTGTCTACTATAGGAGCACAGACCATGTGTGTCTAGATTCTGTTCTATATATTTAGATCTCTACGAGGTCTATAAAAAGCCAATAGTGCTAATTTATCCTAAATACATCAGGAAATCCGGCCATGGAAAAACCTTCCCTACTCCATCAGCAATCCTGGCTCAATAAAAAATTATTACAATAACAGGTTTAAACAATGAATTTTGCGGATATGTTGTGCTGTGAAATGTTGATCTAATTATTGTCAGCTCAATATAATGTTAATTAGGCAATGAGAGGTAAATGTTTCCTGTAAGCAGGAAATGTAACTTTATTGTACAAATAAATTTGAATAGCTTTGTTGCTCATCATACCAGTTGATCCAGCAGACCTAAAATGGTAAATGCCTATAAAGGAGTATAAAAAATAGGGGGTGGGTGGGTAAGTAGACAGGTTGGAAGTCACTCCCCCATTGGCCAAAAATCTGCCTTCAAATGGAACAACCATTAAAAAACACTTTTATGCTTCTGGCATAAAGAAGAGACACCATTATAGATAAGCTGAGCTTTAGTGGCCTAGACATATTACTAGTGGTCACACTAGAAATGGGGAGCTGTAATCCTGAAGGCCGGATACTATATTACCTCTAATATGACCATGCAGGTTTTTAAAGTATCTGTTTTCTAATTGAAAGTAGCTGAGCCTCTCATTGCTATGGGGAGACTGTCCACTGCTGGTCATTCTTGGTCTGGTATCGGTTCAATTTGAGTTGTGCTATGAATATTTGGGGAGACCAAGGATGCAAAGTTTACTTAGGTAATGAGACATGTCAAAATCATCCAACACCCAAACATTTTACAAATTGTTAGGCATTTTCTGTGGGCAGGCTCTGAGTTTTCTAGATAAAAACTTTTACTTCTGCAATTTTACAACAATTAGCCACACAGGGTAAAGGATTAACACCTATCACAGACTTTTCGGCTCCAAGGGATCACATTGTCTAATTAGAACAGAGTGTTTTCATTAACTTTCATGCCTTCCATCCTATTCTTGCAAAATCAACATCTGCCTTGACATCATTCATGGTGATGAATGTGACTTGTGTTACCTGTGTGATTAGTGTAATAATATATCCCTGACACTCATTGAAGTAGGAGTCCAATGTCCAATACTGGTTTGCTGCAGAGCAGGGTTTGGTGCAGGGAGGTCAAATATCTCATCCTATGTTCTCCGTGAGATATGTGCCTACTGTACCGGCCACATTTAGTCATCTATAGTACAGCTAGTAAGCAAAACATTCTAACTAAGCTGTATCGACTACTCAGCTATGAACATCGAGTTATGTTGCACACATTTGCAACTATATCTGCCACACTGTAATACCTAGGCAAATCGAATAAATGGGATCATAAAATCTAAACAAAATGAGTTTTCCAGCTATAGAAACAATATTTGGAGGCAGGGAAAAAGGACACTTTGAAGGTCAAGCTCCATAGGTAAATGACACATATTATTATGGCTTATAACATTTATCCTAAACTGTATTCTCTTTTTTTTATTTCAGTATTTGATCATTCTTATTTCGGTCTATGCAGCAGAACTTGCTGCAGGCATCCTGGCGTATATATACTATGAAACAGTAAGTGTTATATTACAGTATGGGTATTCTGTGTGTTGGTGCTGATCTTGTTCTACTATGATTGAATTTGGTTCACAGTCAGCATCCATTCTTTGGTTGCATATCAGCGCATTACATTCATAATAGATAGATGATTACCAGTTAAATCCTTATCCCTAATATCAAAACAAAAACAGCTAAAAAGATTCCAAACACAAATAAAAAAAGTCTTACCGCATGCGTTTCGCCGATAGGCTTCCTCAGGGTATGCACTGTGAACGTTAGATAGTTTTGGTGGCAGTAAATTTCCTATGTAAAGTCTAATTCTCCAGAGATGATTAAACTCTGATATTCAAGATGTCCTGAACTTGATGTGGGATGCAGTTCAAGCAGTGTAGAAATTGGGCAGTAAATATATACAAAGTTGTATACAATATATCTTCAAAGTTCCTTTGGAGACAATCAAAGGTGCTGGTGCTGGAATGTAGTGCAAGCTGAGTGTTTCTTAATACTCTCCCTTAATACTTCCTAATGATTGGGACCAGCACTGAAACAAATCAACCTTAGGTTAAGGGTATAGTGTCAAATCTACCCAATGTACTTGCTTTTGATTCTAATATTTTACCAGCAAGCTGTCCAGCAAAAATTTCAGGTTTCAGGATTGGAGGAAGCCACATACATCCAACTGAGACCATGATATCCGTAGGGTGACCATGCAAAACTAACAATACTGGAAATGGAAAATTTAAGGATCTACTGGTAGGATCAATATTTAAATATTAAAAATTATGTTATGGGAGGGGAGGGGGGCTCAGAAAAACAAAAACTGTTGCTGTAATGCTGGTGACAGACTGCTCCATATGTCATTCTTGCCCTTAGTTTAAAGCAGTGTCTCCCAAGCTGGGCTCTGTGAGGACCTGAAAGGTTAGGGTTTCCCCTATGTTAGACAAGTTAAGAAACGCTGTTTAAGGCACATCTATACTTTAAAAAAATTGAGAGCAGGCAGATTGTGTATTGCAGAAGGGACAGATGAAGTCTGCAGGAAATAACACACCTGCCTTTGTGGAATTGTTTAACTACACTCTCTCCTTCCTCCGATATCCTCATCACATCTTCTGGGTTTGGTATCTTTTGCCATTTTATTTGAAATCGATGAGAATCCATACTGTACTACTGTGAATACAGTAGAAGTCATTCTGATTGGTTGTGATGAGTTACTACACTAAGAACAGAATTCTAGTTCTGTTTTAGGGATTGTATATTGGTGGGGATCCCATTGCTTACTATGTAATTGCACCCATAGATCTTTGTTTCTGCACCTTGCTCTGATTTACAGAATACACTATATTATCCCCTTATTTTACATTCCTGATCTTGTCTTCATTGTATAGATAAGTGAAGAATTAAAAGACAGCCTTAATGAGACCATTATACATAATTATGCACAGCCTGGGATGAACGACGTCACATATGCCATTGATCATTTGCAGCAGGACGTAAGTGCTTTTTTTCTGCCTATAATTAAGTGAAATAGATGTACTTATACAGGTAATAGAGACAATATTTATAAACCACTCAAGACTCACATCACTATAGGCCCTTATCCAAATTATTTGTCAGAATTCTAGGGGTCATGTTTGGTTTCATTGGGGGGACAGCAGGTTCCTGATGAGATTCAATTTTTAGATACAGAAATAAACAGACTGAATTGTGGTAGCTGCATCAAAAAATAAAGCAGATGGTTTCTTTATAGGACATAGATAAAGCAGAACTGACAGACGGAGAAGTGGCACTAGGAGCCAACCAAGGGTACAGAAAGTACATGTGCTATAATGGAATAAGCTGTAGTAAGGAAAGAGATTACCTCAAAAGGTAGGTAGGTATGTAGGTGTGTAGCTACGACCAGCGGGCTGACTGTTTGGTCGGATTGTGTAAATCTCAGGACTAGATAGAAATACAAATTATTTGCCAAGCACAGCAGCTCTCATGTATGTATCTCATCTGTGATTTGCCTGGAGTTCAGCTTTGAGCCCCATTTTTATCAGTGAACAGAATATTGACTTAAAGCTGAACACCAGACAGAGATAAAAAAAACAAAAATTCATGTATCTCTGTAATTATAAATATATTGTTAATTTTATTGCTGAACAAAGAGCCAACCAGTTGTATAGCATTAATCATATGCTGCACGCTGATAGGAGAGAGCAGAGTAAACATGCTGGGGAAGAGACAAGGCCTATGTCTAAACTAACCGCAGCAGAAAAATGAAATCTCTTTCCCCGCCACACTGGATTGGACTGGATATGCAGAAATGCAACATTTTTATTATTATTTTTTTATTTTTGTACATAGCATGTTGCCTGGAGTCCAGCTATGGGCACTGTCAGCCTTCATGTCAGAAGTTTGTAGTCCTCATTTGTTGTAACTGTAAGCAATGGTAAACCTGAGGCCCGAAGCAGCTGCTCCTCATCATGTAACCTGATTTCAGAAGACAATTCACTTTTGTAGGTTGAGGATTTACCACTTAACCTGCTGGCTTCTTTGCTGGGCTCCAACATTGTTCTGGTATCAGCGATCCAATCTACAGCTCAGCTGGTACCATGTCATCTGTGTGTACGGTAATGTCCAGAATTATTGCTGAGCTTGTCTCTTTCTTGTGTCCATCAGTTTAAGTGTTGTGGCAGTGACAGTTATGAAGACTGGAGGTACAGCTTGTATACGATTACAGCTAATACCAGCGGAACCATTGTCCCAGATAGCTGCTGCAAAACCATGACTGAGGAGTGTGGGAGACGGGACCATCCTTCTAATATATACAGAGTGGAGGTAAGGAGAATGCGCTCTGCTCAGCCATGGATAGAGGAAAGAATAAGTGATTGTCAGGGATGTGATAAAGGAGACATTGGGCCAGTACATGGACTCTTCATACTTATTTTTATGAGTAAAGACAAACTCTGCTAGGGGTTGTTTGCCTTCAAGTAACATGGCAATTTCTTTTGGAAATGCTAGTTGCTTGGTTGTCATACTGATACTCCTCCGAAATGGCCCCCTTTAAGCCCTTTTCTCTCTCTCTCTCAATGTACAAGTGTGATTCCATGCTGGAACAAAGTAATACATTCTAGAACAGCGGTCGCCATCCAGCGGTCTGCAAGAAAAATTGGTGGTTTGCGGCTCTGGCCGGTGAGCCCCCGAGCGGAGTCAAGAGAAGTACCCCGCTTGGGGGGGTGCACCGGCCAGAGCCACGGACCATGTCCTCCATACGCAGGCTCAGGGCAGTGAGACAAAACCCGCCCACTCAGAGTGGGCAGGTTTTGACATCATGACTTCTTGCCCTTTGAGTGACACCAGGCTCCCCGCACTTGCGTTGTATGGAGCCAGTAAATTTAGTGGTTTGTGGGTCCGAAAAGGTTGGGACCACTGTTTTAGAAGAATGGCAAAGAATGTCAGTGATGGAGCAACAAGTGGCATCACAACCATTGCAGTGCTGAAATAGGGTACACTGGCAGGTAGGTCTGCCATAAAGTGCAACATGTCCCATTAACAAACAGGATTGTCTTTGTTGGTTTGGAGAACTCTAGCTCTAGCAGAAGGCATGTCGGCATGTCAGACTATTGCTAGCACACAGAAAACACTGCTGAAAAGTTTATCTACTTTTTCTAATTTTTTAAAATTTCTTTCAATTTTAAATTCACTCCAAAAGGTCATGGGGCACCTTGAATAGCTGGCCATTATTGTGGAGCTGTGTATGACTTCATTTATCTGCAAGATTCTTTGTAATTCCAGGGAGGATGTATGACAAAACTGGAAATTTTTCTCCAGGAACATCTGCTGCTGATCGGAGCAATCTCTATAGGCATTGCGTGTTTTCAGGTATGAAATACTTCTTTGATAACTAAAATTAAAAGAGAAGTGCATGAGATGATAAAAACATTAATGTTATTCTTCTTCTGCCTGGTTGTCATTTGGGTTAATATTGAGGTGGCTATGTCACTATTGAATCCCTTAAACATATCGTCCAGACTGGTAAAGGACAGGCTCAATACTTATCTTATTTTCCCTCATTTCCTGGTTTAATTACCATATTCCTGCTGCTCTGTAATATGGTGTCATCTCATGCTAGGCCATACAGTACCAGGGCAGTATGAGGGTTCTAATGAGGACCTAAGGAGGAATTAAAAGTCCGATCAGAGGATATCTAATTTAATAATCACTTTAGAGAGAGTAGAAATTAAATTGATAAATCAAGAACATTGTAGCAGAATCCAGCAATAGATCCAGGTTGCCCCAAACAAAAACAAAAATTCCCCAGTGCAGCCTGAACCTGGAATTGGAAGCACCGCTTCCAGCCACTCACCTTTCTTGCTCACATAGCCCTATATGTTCTAAACCAAATGTGTTACAGTACAATGTAAATATTACCTTCAGTAATCACAGGCAGTAGTTTTTTACTAAAATGATTATTTAAGGTTACCTACCTTAGGCTGGGTCTACATGGACGTTTTGTAAAAAGGCATGTAAACGTTCCTACTGAGTTTATAAGCGTTTTTATGCACTTATTTCAACGTTTTAAAACTTTTTTTAAATGCTGGAAAAAGCTGAAAAACGTCTATGCCGCGTTTATCCGCGTTTTACCGCGTTTTACCGCGATTCTACAAGCGTTTTAGCACTTGGTAGAAATGCAAATTGTAACCCTGGGCAGTGATCTCTGCAAGTACAGGAAGTACATACATCCCTGCATACATGTGATAATGTGATCATGCAACAGTACAGTGACAAATGTAACAGTATACCCAGAATAGAGTGAAAAGAGTGCAAAGTGAAGCACAATTAAAGACAATGACTACACACAAGTGATAATGAATGACATCATTTGCAGGTGTGAAAAGCACCAAAAGCAAACACAATGGCAGACAATTTCACACGTGCCAGGCATAGGTGTTAATTTTTAACAGCATAGTACATGTAATTAATCATGCATGACACATGAAATACTGACACAGGACACAGGCTATTGTTAAAACGTTTGTAAAAGCCTCCATTGAAATCAATGGAAGCTTTTTTATTGACAATTTCTAGCATGCATAAACGCAGGAAAACGCTCCCATTAAAATCAATGGACACGTTTTCCCGCGATTTCCCGCGTTTTCCCGCGATTTCCCGCGATTTACCAGCGTTTTAATTTTTTAAACGTTGCAAGCAACGTTTAAGATAACGCTCAAAAACGTGCCTGAAGGAAACGTCCTGGTGTAGATTAGCCCATTGGAATGCATGGGGACTTCAAACATGGGCTTTAAAAGCCTCAGGTTAAACGCTGGGGAAACAGTCCGTGTAGACTAAGCCTAAAATAGAAACACAATTAAAAATGTTGATGATTTAGAGAACCAGAATGCAAATAGGAAATAAAAGACAACAGCTCCTCCTACTGGAAGAGATGCAGTAATACAGTATGAAATTTTAAATAAAACAACTTAATAAAAAAAAAAGGAAATGAAAGATATATTTCAAGGCTGTATGTTTGCCATAGCAAGAACAGGAAATTAAAGCTGGTGGAGCAAAATGTTTCAGTCAATCATCAGATTAAACTAGACCTATTATTAAAAAAAATAAACATACGTCAAGTAAATTGCTAAATATTTTTAAATCCAGAAAGTACCATTTTCTTCCATCAAGAATAAACGTATCACTCTGAGCTTTATCACTTGCAAATGAAATGATTTCTGCCTACTAGATGCATTGTGGGAGTTTCATATAATTGGTAATTGTAAGAAGACTTTTTGTTTCCCATCTTTTTATATCTGCCTGGAGTTTAGTTTTAATTATTAGTAATTAATATTCTTAATAGGTCAGATGATGTACTTTATTATAGAGCTGCTTCTCCATTCATCACAATCCTGCTTTGTTTATGGACTTTATTGTATATAACACATGACATGTCTAGTCTATGGAAGGCATTAAATATAACAATAAATTTAATCACAATATTAATAAAATATTTTTGTTCCAGCTGATCGGGGTATCTATGAGCGCTTGCTTCCTGTGCGTCCTCTATAAAGAAGAAAAGGAGGAGCTGTACAATACCATTTGATTGCTATGGGGCTCTATTTATAAAACAGGGAATGTGACATTCCCTCACACATTCCGGGGGAAATCGATTACTGGTATTGAAACACATGGACCTGGAAGATTCCCACTAGGGAATGTTTGAGGGAATGTCTGTTGCCTCATTTTATAAATTGAGCTCTTTCTGCTATTGTCAGAAATGAATGTGTAGTGGTAGAGCATGGCGACCGCACATCTTAATAACATACAAACACCTTTATTCAATAAAACATTACTAATTTTTGAAAGTACAGTCCACCCAAAATGAATATTTCAGGATTTTTTATTAAAGTAAGTTTACTTATATATGGCTACCTTCTTCTATCGCTTTAGAACTCTATTGATGAGATCTCCTCTTTGGAGTTCCCAGCTCTATACACCTACTGCAGATATTGCAATGGGCTCAAGCTGTCACTGCTAGATGTGGATAATGCTACAAAAACAAATTCATAGCTAATTGCATGCACAAATCCAATTATACCACTAATTTGATTGATTTGCATTGAAGTCTATGGCCACCAACTATTCTTTTAAATTGTAAAGCCTCTAAACATTGAATTGTCACCATATTTACTAGAGAGATTGGTGGCACCTTTGGGAACATGGGCCAAGTGAAAAGGAAGTAAGAACCTTGTTTTTAGAAGAAAAGCACATTTTATTACATAACTGGGGATTCAAATTACATAAGATTTTAGCTCCTTATTATCCCAATGTTTTTATTTCCAAAAGATTTTTCTGAGTCAGTTAGCACTATCCCTATAAATATATACACAAATTGGATGAGAGATGTTGAGAGAAAGGTCCTCTTTCCCATATCCATGATACTCCATGACCAGGGGTGTAGTTGTAAGAAACCAAGATAGGGGGCATGGTACTATTCATGACAAGTGGGCTTGTGCATCTTTGTTATGTAAATGTGCCCGCCCCACTACACCACTGCCTATGTGTCACTCAAAGGGGAAGAAACTTCCCCCAGAGTGATGTCATGATACCAGAACTCTCTTATCACAGGTCTGAGTCTGTCATGGGAGAGTGGGCGGATGTGTTCAGAGAGACAACCTGCCCACCTCCATGAGCCTGCAATTCCATACAATAGACATGGTCCGCCTCCCTAGTGAGGTCCTTCCCCTGACCCCCTGGGGGGGGGGGGGGGTGTACTGGCCAGCGCCGTGGACCACCAAAGAATTCATTGCAAAATAAAAGTGGACACACGTGCCGATTCCCAAAAAAAGTGAGGATTCGCCGTTCCCACCCGTGCCTGCCCCACTACACCCCTGGCCATGACAAGCCTGCATAATATACTATGCACACATTACAAACAAGGACACAGGAGGAGTCCAACTGAGTGTATGATTTAACAGATGCTCCTGCACTGTTGCCTCTGCTGCCCCAATGAAACCAGCAATGTAACTATATGGGCATCATTGTGCAAGAGATTACTCTCCCTGATTCAAGACATCCTAGCGTTTATTACAATCCTGGAAATAATCCATTAGATCCAGCGAACATTAGTTTGACCAAAAATATCACTTTGAGATGGACTGACTCTATTAGTACAGAACCTAGAATGTAGTTATTTAAAGGGAAGGTTAAGGGTTGAAACCTTTTCATGTTCTTGTTGCTGTCTGGGTTCCCTTTGGGCAGATACCTCCTGTCCTGAAAACAGTGCACAGGAAGTGAGAAAACATTTTACTGATGGGAACACAAACCGCAATGAATACCTAAAAGATGATCAAATATTTCCCTATTTTATCATCAATGAAACTTTTGGAGTGTTGGTAATTTAAAGCACTGTACTGGGTAAGATTGCTTCTTCCATTTTGCATTTTATTTCTAATAGGTGTACATGGGTTATGACATATATTATTCAGCACAATATTGGATGTTTTTTTCTACTTGGTGAATATAACTTGAAATTCTTTGTATAAAGTTCGGATTGTAATTGTTGTACTGAAGATTTGGTACAGCAAAAATAACATATATCCTAATACTTTCTATACAGTACATATTGTGCTGCAATTGTGATATTTATTTTCAGTGTACAGATCTGTATATACTATACATTGGTGCTATGACACAGATTTATTTTCTGTGTTTTTCAACAATTTTGGGGACAATTTGCAGGAACCCCTACCAACCAGATAGCAGCAGTGTGACCTGAGATAATATGAAATACAGTCAGCACGCCTTTGCAATTTTTGTGTTTGGTACACCATGACTTGGGACAAGTATAAGAGGACCTCCAATATATCACATACCCTTAGCAGATAACATACCTACTGACTTAAAAAAAAAAAAAAGTTTATTAATATCTCTAGAAGTAAGTCTACATCTATAATTAAAGACAACTCCACACCTACCAATCTTGACACATAGGGCCTGATTTATCAAAGCTCTCCAAGACTGGAGAGGAAACACTTTCATCAGTGAAGCTGGGTGATCCAGCAAACCTGGAATGGATTTCTTCAAAGTTTGCTAAGAAATGTTTTGAATCCTGGACCCGATCCATTACAGGTTTGCTGGATCACCCAGCTTCACTGATGAAACTGTATCCTCCCCAGCCTTGGATAGCTTTATTAAATCAGACCTATTACCTCTACTGAATGGCAGATCTCAAAGTTTATTTCAGCGTAGGGCTCACAATTTAGTCAATGAATTATCTGTCTTTTACCAACAGTGGTTCATCATGTAAACATTAGTGGATGTTGGGACCCCTTGATTAAACATCGATTTGCATTGCTTGATAACTTCAATAAAGATAGACTAATGTCGGAGGACAGTATTAAACTTTTTTTAACAGTAATTATGTGTCTTCCTAGTTTTAATAATATTACACAATATATATATATAGCGCCATCATATTATGCAGTGCTGTACAAAGTCCATAGTCATGTCACTAGCTGTTGCTATGTAAATAAAATATTTTTTCACCTTGTGTGATTACTGTTTTTTACATTTAAAGTCTTTGGAGTGGGGTAATAATGTACCCTAGTACTCATTCCCATAGGAAGGGGTGGTTATCTGGCCACCTCTTTTTTAAAGTGGATTTAAACTCAGCCAATTCAATTGTCTGCATTCCATCGCTGAGTGCCACTCTCCTCATTCTGTTCTTCTACTTCTGCATGATCTCCAGCCATTTCGATTGACCATGCTGGCTTTAGAGCTTCACTATTATCACCTCCACAACCCTCTCATACATTGTGGGGGAAAATATAAAATAAAAAGAAATTGTCTAATAACATTGAAGGACTAGGGTACCTTGTAGGGAGGTGAGGTTACCTGCCAATGGTAAAATGCATGTGGCATGGACTGGAAAGGGGGGCACTTGCTTGTTGCCCTCCTTCCTTGCAACAAAGACAACATTTCTGGATGAGGTCTGGTTATAATTCAGCCCAAGGCATTTTCTATTTGTCTTTTTTTTTTAAAAGAAACCTTTTGTCAAATGAAAGTAACCACTGGCCTCAAATCAACCACAACATATAATGCAATATATAAATACCCCCAATACAAAAAGACAGAAATGTTCAAGAGTCCAAAAGAGCAAACACATAATCAGAATTGAAGTACAATTTTTTAACTGTCCCTAATCTTTTCCTAATCAGTTTGTTAGCTTTGTATACAATACTGCAACTCACATACACTATGACTGCAATGTCTCCCAAAACCTTTTACAGTTAGCAGTTAACACATAACAAAACCCCTATTATTGGCCATTGGAACCCTACTGGAATCGTCCAATGACTATATAGTACATTGTATTTTTTTTTAAATGTACAGATGTTTTAGACATATAAATATTTACAAGCTTGGGGAGGCTCTTTCCTGTTACAGCATGTCTGTGCCCTTAGCACAAAACCAGCTCCATAAAGATATTTGGTGTGGAGGAACCCAAGTGGTTCGCAAACTGAACTGACCTGATCCCTACTGAACACCATTGGAACCAAAATGGCAGCTGTAAGCTAGATCTTTCCAGATACCATCATTATCTAATCTTACAAATACTCTTCTTTCTGAATAAACATATTTTTAAATCTTCTGAAATGCCTTCCCAGAGCATTGTTATAGCTGTAAAGAGAGAGACAATACCATAATATTGCCCTTGGTTTTAAAATGTGACATCCAATACGCTTATAAAGGGTTGGGTGGTTAGGTGGCCACAGACCATACGTACTGGACATACCATGGGACTGTTGTACTGGTAATACAATACTTTCATATACAAAGACTAATACTTTTATTTGTATAGCAGAACACAGCAATAACAAGACGCCACAGAAGAGTGTTTTACAAATATGTCCCTTGTTTCCCACAGTGTGCAATTACATCCAACCATCCATGGCTCTCTCTATCACTGTGATTTGTAATTAGGTTTCCAGCTATAGCACAATACCTTCCTTTTACAAAATGAAATATTGGCACAAATCACAGACTGGAAAATGAACTACTACCGATGTTGTGATACTTTTGTATATTTTACTTTCTATGTATTGTTTTGGTGCAGTGAATAATTGATAAGTTTTAATAAATATTCAACTAGGGCAATAAAAAAAATATCAATGTACTTTCCTCCTGTGTGTTTTCATTGCTGCTGACTTTTATGTGATAAATGATATGTAGCAGCTTATGTAAAAACTCTGTGATCAGTACACTGCTAAAAACTTCCTAAGAAGAACTCCACTAGGCAATATCGGGCCATGTGACAAACTGTCTGTGACTCAGTTGGTTAGATTTCCCCTTTTCACACCCATACAGGAAATGATGAGAATGGCTGTCACTGGGATGAAAGGAACATTAATCAATAAAAGCATTCTTACCATTCATCACCCTTCTAAAATAAATTTTTCTACTTTTTGGAGACACTTCTCATCACTTCCAATATGATGTAGCTGCAACTCCTTCGGCAATCTCTTTGGGTTTTCACTTCTAGTGGGGTACAAATACACAAGCACAGTCCAGGCTTAACTCAGTACACCGGTTAAAAGAATTGTTTAGGGCAGCGGTCGCCAACCGGTGGTCCGCGAGAAAATTTTGGGGGGCTGCGGGTCTGGCCGGTGCACCCCCAAGCGGGTTCAGGAGAAGGACCCCACTGGGGGGAACACCGAACACGTCCCCGTACAAGTCCCAGGCGCAGGGAAGTGGGTGGGCTGTGTCCCTGGACATTACTCGCCCACTCTCTCATCGCGGGCTTAAATCTGTGATGGGAGAGTGGGAGGGGCTATGTCACGGTGACATCACTATGGGGGAGGTTTCTCACCCTTTGATTTACACCCAGCTCCCTGCACATGCGTGGTCCGGAGCCAGTGATTTTTTGGTCCGCGGAACCAAAAAGGTTGGCAAACACTGGTTTAGGGCACGTTCAGAGCTTCCTGGGTATCAAGTGATCCCGTTCAGCTTCCGGTGGTTGGCACCTTGCCTGCTTCTTTATCACTGGCATCTCAGCGCTGATTTCTAAAGAACTAGCATCTCTACATTTACCAACTGGTGACAATGAGTGGTTCTGGTACCCCCACTATGCCCCCATTCATTCTCTATGGAGTTGGGGGAAGCTACGTGTAGCATATGCCCAAAGGCAATGGTTTCCTGGCATGAGGAAGCTGCAAACACACCACAACCTCATAACCAGTGTGAATATAACTTTAGGTTGTGGAATGTCAGTAATAGGCAACTCATAATCTGGAGGGTTGAGGGGAATTTAGACGTCAGTCACTATCCTCACATTTTCAACTTCGAATTCAAATTCTGGTTGGGTAAAGCAGTCCCTCTCTCATAACACTTCCCATCATCAAAGAACTCATGGGAATCTGTCTTAGTAGTAACTTGTAGTAACTATGGGGCTTGTCCAAGGCCCGCTATCTCACTCGTTCTCAGGCCTAATACCAGACATAGGCCACACAGTGTGTTAGGCCAGAAGCCTTGGCTGGGCTAGGCCCCACTAGCTTCTCTAATCTGCAAAACATGATGGTTGATGGGAATAGTAATTTATAAATGAAACAATATTTTACCTGGAGATATATTTTGTAAGTGACAAGGACACTGCATTCAAGATCAATAGGAATGCTCTGTATTTGCTAAAAAATATTTTAGCCCCAATAAATGAAAACCAATGTAGCCAATGTAAGGACTGTTAAGCTGCAATCTACACTGCCTGGTCAAAAAAAAGTCACAAATTCTAATGTTTTGTTGTACTGCAGCTTTGATTATGGCACGTAGTTACCATGGTATTGTTTCAATAAGCCAATGCAATATCACAACATTCATTTCTATCCACAGTTTCATTCATTTTTTGCCAAGATCTTGATGATGGGAGAGTTGGACTGCTGCGTAAAGTCTTCTCCAGCACATGCCAAAGATTCACCGTCTGGACTGTGTGGCCATCGGGAAAGAAAAAATCCATTGATAGAAAAAAACATGGTCATTCAAATTGCTAGCTGACCTAATTTTGGGGTTCATAACTTTGCTTAGAATTTGACCTTAGAAATGACCAACTGAAGCACCCCCAGATCATACCACTGTGCCCACAGGCTTGGGGTCTTTTTTTTTTTGGGCCAGGCAGTGTATTGCTTTTTTGGCTTGAATACACTTCATTTTATGTTGCTCCCACCACTTATTAGAAGTTTACATTTCCAGACCACATTTACAAAAATATTTAGCAGCCTTTGAGTACCTTTGAGTATATTTACCAGTCTTTGAGTACACTGTACAAATAGAGGTCAAAAAGGCTATAAATGACAGGTATACAGCATCCATAAATTAGCACATACAACAGGCTGCAACCAATCATTTTAAAAGTAATTTTGAAGAATTTGGTCAAAGCTGCCATATCCATATCTGCCACTAGAGAGCACTCTTGTCTACACAACACTGCAGCAGCTCCAAAGCCCAGGATTTTTTTTAATTAAAAATCTGCAGGAAAGTTTAAAAAAGGACACAAACAGGAGATACCTTTTATGTCTCCCAACATCAAAGTTTATTTACTGCTTGTACTTAGAAAGTAACATATAAACCTATCCTGGAACATTTGCTTGGTTTGGACACCTAAGGGCTCTTAAATATAAATGATGACATTTTGCAGCTTAATGGGAGGAATGCAGTCACTCACATTAGCAAACCGGCCCCAATGTGTCAAACAGACATGGAACAGTAAAGAATAGATCAAATGAATTGTTGTGTATGAGTTAGAACAAAGTTGTCCAGTAGCGAGCAATTAAAAAGAAGATAATCACAATGGGAGGAACATGCAAGATGTTGTACTACAACCTAGACCAGGGCTCAAAGACCCTTCTGGAGTTGTCGCCATAAAGAGACATCTGTATGTAGTGTTGGTGTTTAATTGGGCTCATTGTGTCAGCTTTCATAGCCCGGCCTTTGTTGAGGACTCATTAGAGTGACATACAATAGTTCTATGTCTTTACAGAGCTATCAAACACAAGTCTAAACTAAAGCTTCATAGTAAGTACACAAAGTACACTCCTTCTGCCTGGTAAATAATAAAAAAATTAAAAAAAAAGAAATTAGACTTTTGTTTTTCCACTGATAGGTGCTGGTATATTATCATCATATAAAACTTTGCTTTTTATTAAAAAAAAACTATAGCTAAAACATGGATCATTGGCTATATGGAACTGTTTCTGGTATAATTCAATTTAAATTAAAAACAAAAATAAAGCTAATATGCTTTTATACTATTTTTTGGTGTACATGTAGAAAAAGTAGGAAATTACTAGAACTGCTGTCAAGGTATTTGCCGCATCCCTTTGGGGAGAATTTACTTTAAGTCCTATCCCACAGATACAAAACAAAGGTAAATTCCCTCCTAGTTGTCATTGAACAGATATCACATTTCCCCAGTACTACTATGCTGAAAAAAAGTTCTTTAACTTATACGTATATGTATATCAGTATACTAGAACTAAACAAAAAGATAAATCTACTCAGTGGGGGCACAGACTGCAGGGCACTATTTTAGATAAATTAGTTATTATTTTATTATAGGGTAATCTAGGGTGTAGCTATAACATATAATTCCAGGACTATTATAGGTTTTCCAAAATGAGAGCAAGGCAGAAGCTGTTTGCCTTTAGATTGTTTATCTGATTGAATTTGGCACTGGCTACTTTTATAGGCAGGCAGGAAGTTTAGCTTGTTCTGTTTAGCTTGTTTCCTGCTGGCTATTTTGCCACCCTCCTGCCATGAGATGGTACATTAACCCTGCAGCTGAAAGCTATGAATTCACTACTGTGTGCGATCCTTACATTTGACCATAAAAAAGTAAGAAAACTTTCATAAAACCAATATACATTACCCTAAAGCAGTCTTTCACAACCCTTTCACCCTCTGAATAACCCTTGAAAAAACTTTCAGGTCTCAGGACACCCTTATTAAAACCATTTTTTTGAGAGTCAATGGAAACAAGGCCTCTTAAATTAGTGCACAATGCAAAAAATGACCCCTGTGGAGGCTAAAATTAAACATTATAGACACCTTGCAGCTTGCTCTACCAAGTGGTGTTGGCTCCAGAAATGTGCACACATCATCAAATGGGAGAAGAATCAACCCAAGTGTACAAAGCATAGGTCAGACCACATCTGGAATATGCAGTCCAGTTTTGGGCACCGGTTCACAAAAAGGACATTGTGGAATTGGAGAGAGTGCAGAGAAGGGTAACTAAACTAATAAAAGGAATGGAGGAGCTCAGCTATGGGGAGAGATTAGCTGAACTGAATCAATTCTCCATTGAGAAAAGACGTGATATGATCACCTTGTATAAATATATAAATGGTCCATATGGAGAACTCTCTTCCCCATTATTCACTTTAAGATCATTACAAAGAACAAGAGGGCACTCTTTGCGTCTGGAAGAAAAGAGGTTTAAGCTCCAGATAAGGAAGGGATTCTTTTCTGTAAGGTCTGTGAAAATGTAGAATCGGCTCCCTCAGGATGTAGTTTCAGCAACTACTATAGATTGCTTTAGGAAAAAGCTGGAAATGTTTCTAGAAGCACAGACTATAACTGGGCATTAAGGCTTTAAAGTAAAGATAACAGTGACTGTTGATCCAAGGAACATCCGATTGCCTCATGGAATCAGGAAGGAATTGTTTTCCCTTGTTAAAACAAATTGTACCAGGGTTTTTTTTTGCCTTCCTCTGGACCAACTATGTCTTATAGACTTTATATCTGTTTAATTCCATAGTGGTTGAACTTGATGGACTTTTGTCTTTTTTCAACCTAACATACTATGTAACTAAGTTCAATGAACCTCTAGCAACCTCTGGAAGAACCCTGAGTTCCACAGAATCCGGGTTGAGAAATGCTACCCTAAAGCAACCATAGACTAAGGAAGTATGGAAGCTGCTTTTTCAGACCCCATGTTCTGAAAATGCCAGGTGACTGGCTATGCCATTGTATGAATGTTTTTAGATCACTGAGCCAGAACAAGTATACAAGCTGGGAGTGTGGACTTGACTCTGAATTTTCTGATCTGCATTCTTGTTACACATCTACCACAAAATCAGCATGACAGCTAGCCATCTATCTTGTTCCGAGGACTCACTATTCATGGCGAATCTCAATATTTCTAAAACAGAAATAAGTTAAAATTTGCAATCCAGTTTAGCTTGTATATTGATACGATATGAACCAGAAATAGACATGGGTAAGCCCCAGAACCATAATCAAATCCATTCTCATTCTGAGGTCCCCACACTTTCAGTACATGCATCCTACACCTATATAAAGGGACAGAAAATGCGGCACGTATCTGAATGGACTAAAAACTTCAATCTACCATGAAGACAATTCATCTACAAATGTAATAATAAGTATATAACATGTATAAGCATGAACTGGTTTCATGTGAGCCAAGCCAGGGTTTCATTTAAATTTCAGTTTCATGTGACTGCCCTGTCCTGTAGGCTCCTTACATACAAGTTTTTTGGCTTGATTGGGTAAACTGTCATTTCTTTTCTATTTCCTTGGTCTATACCATGACAGAGGGAGATTCCTACTGTGGTAACCCATAATGTCTGCTGCATCCTCTGAAGCCTAAGGACTGGAGCCTTTCTCCGGCTTTACATAAGAATATTCTCAAGCTGGCCATTTTCATTTCTTTTTTTCCAGTTTTGAATCTGTCTTACTTGTGTCCAGGGAGATTAGCTTGAGCTGACTTGAAACACCCAGAGGTAGAGTACGGGTATTTGCAGCAGTTTTTAAACAATTTCTGTCTTCTGGCGTTTTAATATTTAAAAAAGATTCCGGTTTGTATGCAGGGCAGCAAAATGTGCAAAAGCAAGAATATTAAAACATTGTGTAACTTAAATCAACTGATGGCTTTCAAAGGCATCAGCAAAAGGAATACATATACTATAGTACAAAGAGCAGTATTCAGAGTCACACCATTCGAACATTCTATTTCATTCCTATTAGTGTGACCATGGTGGGTGAAAACACAAAACTAAATGTAATAACTTGCAAGGAGGTCATTTTTTTATTGCATAAGGAACGGGGGAGGACTCTTCTGCAATAAAACTTACCTGCCTGTATACAATTATTTAACTTAACTCACTTCTCCCTTCTCCTTCACTGGCACCTTCTCACAATCCTTTTCTGGAGATCAGGATCTTCGAACTTCTTAATTGCCCAGGCCAGAGTGCCATACCTCCCACACAAGTGCACAGGACTTAATTCATTCCCTGCCGCCAGCTATGCCAGAAACATACACTGAGCTACACATGCACAGCTTTGTGTTCTAGAGTCTGAACAGACAAGTAAGTTTGTTTTATTGCAGAAAAGACATTGCCTGTCCCTTCTGCAATGAAGAACCTGCCTGCTTGCAGTGTTTTAAGGGTTTAGGCTTCAGTGCTGAAACAACTTGATAGGAAATTGTATGTAAATATAAATAAGGTAAGTATAGAATTATAATTCAGGTAATAATGCATTTTTAGAAATGCTTTTAGACAAAATAGGGCCCAGGCCAAGCAAAACAATCTATGCATTCCAGCTTCTTGCACCCCTTGCCATTCGGTTAATTGAGGTTCTAGAGAAGGGGGAGCCTTGAGCATTTGCACCCCCTAAGACCAACCCTAGAATTGTGGATGGTTTATAGAAAATGTATATCACATATAATGTTTGTTAATGTATTTACAAAAGTAACATTTAAATCAACACATTTCATTTAACCAGTTGCAGATACTGGGTGTACTATATCTGGCATTATTTGCACACCCTGACCCTCTACTCCTGCTTACATTACCCCTGCTGTTTTTACCAGATTTGCTAAGTAATTTAACAGGTGACTGTTGCTGCAAAAAATAGCTTTTAAATGGTGCTTTAAAACTAACAGCTGACTATAACTACAACCATTGCATTCCTTTTCTAATGGCTCTTTATTCTGCACCCATTCTTTAATTTAGCAGAGCAAGGACTGAATGCCAAAGGTACGCTATATTAGTAAACATTACAAAGCAATTTATCTTCTGCATACCAACAAATATTTTAACTTTCCACAATTAACGTCAATATGACAACAAGTTGTGCAGACTGCTTCACAATTTCAGAGTAGTAGCAATGGGGTCGTACTCCTCCCCTAGTGGATGCATGCATACATGTATACTCCGCACATTAGCTGATACCTTTCACAAGATTCAATTTAAAGTAGCTACTTTGCAAGTCTAAAAACTTTCCCCAAGCTTTAATAGCCTGTGTTAGGGCATTCTGTTTGTCTATGACAATCAGGTTCTTAGCATTTTACTCTGGAGAATATTGGAAGCTGTGAGATATCGTAATTGTTTTTGGCTGATTCTCATGAAGCTGCAATTTTAACGTGAAGAAGCATGTCAGTATAAAGATAAATTGTTCCTAATTGCGTTCTAGATTTCAGGATGTGTTGACATCACATCTCCCAACTAAATATATCAACTGATTATTCTTTTCTTCTCTTTGTGTGAATTCACAAAAGAAATACAATAAAGAAATTATGTATAATCTTTTCTCCGTGCAATCATTTTAAGTGACGGATACGGCATTATTTTCGCTAAGGAACAAACACATTCAGTACATTTTTATGAGCTCAAATCATACCTGTATTTTTCCTACTTGTGTTTCCAAAAAAGATTACTTAATGTGTTCAGTTTATGCAAATAAATGCTGTTCATTTTGAAAACTGTTGCTGTTTAGTTTCAGGTTCAAGTCAAACTTACCAGAATATTGGTCATTTGGTTCAGTTGTACAAGAAGGAAAAAACATCAATATTGAGTCTCAAGTCTGCTGCTGAGATAGAGATGGGATGTTTTAGAGGTCCAGGAACTGACTTGGTCTTAGCATTATTGTACAAGGTATTATTGTACTGGGACACCCATAAAATAGGCAGGAAATGAGGGGAAATGTGGGGACAACAATAAAGACTCAACTCTAACCCTTCAAAGCACTTTATAAAACATGTTAAGGCTTAAACCCTATTTGCAGCATATTTAAAGTATATGTTAAACCAAAACTTTATATAGTTTTGGATAAACCAGGGCAGAATTAGAACCAGCATGGTGGCTCAGAGGTAAGTGAGCTGGCCTTTGCAGTGTTAGGTCCCAGGTTTGAATCTCTGCCAGTACACTTTCTGCATGGAGTTTGCATGTTCTCCCTGTGTTTGTGTGGATTTCCTCCCACATCCAAAAAACATGCACTTAGGTTAATTGGCTTTCCCCTAAATAAATTAGACTGTATAAAAACATATGACTAGGTGGGTAGATATATTGGATTGTGAGCCTCTTTGAGGGACAGCTAGTGATATGATTATGGACTTTGTACTGTGATGTGTAATATAATGGCACTAAGTAAATACTGTGTAATAATAACCACTGTCAAGGCTGGCTCTTCCAGACAAAATTTTTGTGACATGGCCAAAAAACTGGCATTTTTCTTAAATTTTCATTCCAACAGACATGATTTTGCTTCAGGAACTCTTTGCAGCAACACTTCATCTACACTTTTTTGTTTTAATCTCTACAAATCTCTATCCAAAAACAAAGTCCAAACACAACTATCAGTTAAGCTGCCAAAGCCAATAGGATCCCATGCTGTGATGACTGCTGATGAGTACTGAAATGCCAATCCTGAGAAGTTGACCTTTTGTAGGTATGTATTATGTTTTTGTTTTATGTACTATTTATTTATTTAGTATCCCCCTCCATCATAAGAAATGGATGATCTCATATTTCTTCCTCTAGCAGAGTGATTGGATGAAGCCACTGGCATAGAGCCTCTTCGCCCTCCAGGGACCTTTAACTGGCCAGGTAAAGCCAAGCTCCCTACTGAGACTTAATACTTTAGTACGGTTGCGCGGTATCATAAAACCTTTACAAGGTAAAGTAACCGTGTTCTTTAATAAGTCATTTTCCATGTGGCAAGATGCTGGGATTTTTTTTTCATTTTGGAGTCATTATTTTGTTCCACACAAATTACTTTTATTTTACAGTTGACTTTTCTACTTTCAGAATAAAACTTTCAGCCTGGATAAGGTGGAAGGCTGTAAATTACTTTAACACTTGACTGTTAGGAGCTATCATTATTTTTGTACAATACGTTGGATGTCACTAGAACAGCAGGCTCATAATTTTCTCTTTCCTCACTCAAGAAAAAGAAAAAAAAGTTCAGCAACACATAGGAGCCTAAACCATAAATATGTGTATTTATATTTTACAGTTATTCATAAATCATACATAATATTAAAACACGTCTTTAGCAGGATTTTAAAGGCTATAGATATATGAGCTCAAGAAATAACACAACATGAAGAAGAATGCAATGCAGTAATCAGCTTTTGTCACTCAGAAATCGGCAAGAATTCAATTAAAAGACACCAAGAAAAAAGCTTTCCAACATTTCTAATAGCACAACATATAGTTTGTTACAGGCAAATATTGAAGAAGAATAAGCAAAGGAATAGAGTGATGTGGTCAGAGAAAAATCAGGTCTCCTTTCATGCCAAACAGAGCTGTGCTATGTGGCAGATCTGAGCAGACCTTTGGATCAGTGGTCAGAAAGACAAATATTTTGGTAGAGAAAAAAACTATTATGTATTTCAAACTTAAACAATTTGTGTCTGTTTTTTCCTTTCTTTAGGATCAACAGTCGATGAGAGTCATGCTGTGCCTGACATGGTGATATTCTTGTTTTTTGTTCTTGTTTCAGACCTGCTCAGATATGCAATCAGTGGTATTTTGCTTGTTATATATATGCAGAGATGTGAGAATACTTAGCAGATTTCTTCTTTAAAAGGCCCATAAAGAGGATATCTGGTGACAAAGAAGTATGTTCAGTCCTTGTATGTAACTATCCTGATCTGACGAGAGCCAACATCTCCTGGCACTGGTTTTTGCTACACATGGAGGGAGAGGGCACAATAGAAATAGGATTGGTTTTTTTTTTCTGACTCACTGATATTTTTGCCTGTTGTTTCCTTAATAAAGCACAAATAAACTTTCATGATGAACCAGATGAATACATTTCAGGTGCAGCAGAACAAAATGTATACAAAGTTTTACAGTTTATTTTCTTTAGAAAGCAGCCACAGCTAAAGCCAAGCTTATGGTTACTGTTGATAGGTGTTCTAGCGTTGCAACAGCCCGGAGGCATGTCAGACCTCTGCAGAGAGATCACTGTTTTTATTTACATGGTTTTGGTTCAGAATATGGCTTCTTTCTAAAGAAAACAAACTGTAACACTTTGCACACCTTTAGTTTTGATGCAACGGGTGTGCTGTTAGCTAATTCAAACTTAAAGCTCAGTTGCACATATGCTAACCAACATGCCAGTGTAATACTGACAGTTTTGCGTCACCTCTCACAAAATCTTTTTGGGCTAGGATCTACAAACCTAACAACTGTTACACATAGCTCACATTTTTAAGGTTGGGTAGTGGCAAAGGTAGAAAATAGTTATTGTAGTTGGTTATGGTTAAGATTGCTTTACCATCTGAGACAGTAAGATTAGAAAATCGCTTGATGCAAAACATATTTGTAGCTACCGAAATAGATATATAGTCAGATAGACATTGTAGTAACAATTTCCATATTCACAGTCTTCTCTGCACTTTCCTGTTACAATTTTTAAGAGGAGGGTAACTAAATACCAGCCTGTGTATGCAGTCTGCATTAAGCTACATACACACTTCCAATGGTTCTCGCTGATAATCAGCTCAGGGCCAATATCGGATGAGAATCTGAAGTGTGTCATTCATCGTCTGAACGACCGTCCCGGCGGATCCACGGACGATGAACGATCGTAATGCAAGTGGAAGGGGAGAGCTCACAGCGGGGTGCCGCTCTGTCACTCTCCCCCTCCCCTCTGCATGGAGCAGAACAGTACTGTATGTACAGCACCATTCATGCATCGTGGAGTGCTTAGTCGTTAGAAAGGGTCTTGAAAGATCCTTTCGAACGACTATAATTGCAAGTGTGTATGCGGCTTTAGAGGTAGATTTGTGCAGATGGATGTAGCTGCATCAGGAGAACAAGAAACACCAATTTAAAAAAAATTAAGAATCTCCAAGTCACAAATATATTATGTGTAGGGGTGTATTGGGGCAGGCACATGTGGGCACGCCATGCCCCCATTTTTTCGGGAATGCCCCCATTCCCCCGTATAAGTTCTCCCTGCATGCTCACCATGGATAGCCTTCACTTTTACAACTCCACCTCTTCTTTTTTTATGACTAGACCCCTGACTTTGTGTTGGGTGGTATAGGGCCACCATGAGATAAAACTATTTTAAGACCTACAATAGGCTTTATTTTTTCAGAAATAATGAACATGACAATATGATTGGTCACTATCAGCTTCTCCAAAACATATTGCATTTTCCATTTGCTTTAGAAAAATAACCTGTCAAAATTTGTATTTGTTATGTATAGAGATTATCGTGTGTCTTTGTATTCTGATTTATAAAGCTCTGTTTCTCTAACTGCAAGCAGTGAAGCCATTAAATCCAGTAAACTTGGCACTTAAGGGATGTAAGATGGATGGCTGCAGCTCTTACATGGTAATGTACATAATCTCCATGCAATAAATGATAGGTTGGATCAGGCTGTGTGATCACATAGCTATGGTAATGGCTGCAGCATTAGACATGTAATATTAGTGTCTGAATATCTCGCCGGAAACATAGCACAGCTCTGCCATGTGGCAAATGACATGCAGAAAGCAGTGACAAACCTATTTCCATGTGCCAGCCTGCTGACAGCTCCTTCTTTCAATCCTGAATCATTTGTGGTTTTCTCGCTGTCAAGAAAGCAAACAAATCATTCCTGCAGGGAGATTATCAGGTCTCAAAGCCTAGATGAAAATGTTTGCAAAAATGTAAAAAAATTGACACTCGGTAGCCACCTGCTTACAAATACACCTTTCATATACCTATAGACAACAAGCCGCATGACTGTATTCAGACAGGGTCAGAGATTCAGCTATTGTTTGACTAAACATTAAAATGAAATGATGAGGGATCTTGGCCATGATATTATAGATGGTGTCCCAATGGTAGTTATAGCATTTCAGAAACAACTGGAATGTTAACGTATTTTTTTTTCAGCTTTATCCTATGCCATTCATTGCTATTTATATTTCAAAAACACAATAATATTAATATTCTTACTTTAAACTTCAACGTTCTTAGTTTTCACCTAGGCAAGAGTGATGTTTCACTGGCCACCTGTGGCCCCTGTGTTGTCCTTCTCAAGAATATGGTTATAAATTCCAGTAGGCTGCAGACATAAAGCACTGCAAGATTTTGTGTACACTTAAATGGACAGTGAGATTTTATTGTGTTTATCCATGGGATCCAGCAACATATCACCAGTGGTGGCTGTAAAAAAAAAGGAACAGACAGCTCTAGATTTAAGATAATGGAAAATAGGAAGTGCGTTTAGAAAGTGGGGTGCAAGAGTGACATTGATGTACCCCTGCAGACTTTTAGGCATGTATTTTTAACTTTAATGGTATAATGACAAAATTTATATATAGATGGAAGGTCCTTACTAAGGTTAACATAGAATGAAGCAAAAAAATGAAATCATAATGTGGAACACAGCCTAAAACCTATTTAACTTTGTTGTTTTTGCATACTGAAAAATGGCTAGAGCAATGTTTCTCAACCTTTTTAACATGGGCATAACTTTCAGGAACCCATGCTATAATTTCTATATCCAAAGTTCACAGTAGATTAGTGTGGTGGCAGTGTGAACAATCCTTCTTACATTGCTGGCTAGTGGAAAGAATGTCACCCTTACAGATTGCCAAAATATTATCTATTAAACTGACCTGAGAGGCACAGATTGCTCAAGGAACCTCTAGTAACCTCTGAAGGAACCCTAGAAACTGGAGAAACACTGAGTTAGATATCACTGAGGAACAATTTTAAACAAAGTTTTTGTTGACTTCAATTTTTAAGCTTATTTACACTAAAATAGGTTTGCTGATTCTGAAAGTGCAGTTAGTTTTCTTCTATCACGTCTATAATTATGCGATTATTGATTATGGCGATGAACTAGGTGACAACAATGATGAAGAGTTTGAAATCAAAGAGGACTCTGTTCGTAAGGGGTTTGATCAGCATGAGTTGAGTGATTTGGCAAGTGATTTGGGATTATCGAAGAAGGCTTCAGACCTCCTAGCATCAAGACTGCATGAGAAAAACTTACTTGAAAAAGGAACAAAGGTATCAAACTTTCCAACCAGAGAAATTGCATTTCTGCAGTACTTTAGAACTGACAGTGGCTTTGTGTATTGCCATAACATACCTGGTTTATTGAAGGAATTGATAATTCCAATCTATAACTCAATTGAATGGTGACTATTCATCGATAGCTCAAAGCAGAGCATAAAGTGTGTCCTCCTTCACAATGGCAATATATTTGGGTCAGTCCCAATTGGCCATTCAGTTTCTCTTTGTGGGGAATATACAGACATAGGGAGAGTCATTGAGTTGTTGCCATATCACCAACACAATTGGGTCATCTGTGTTGACCTTAAATTCCCTGTTATCTGTGCATGTGGGACAGCAGAGCTCGTGAGAGGCATTGGGTGGGAAGGAATTGGCCTCCAAGATCGTCCCTAAAACCAGGTCATCAAAACACTCTACATGAGCCACTTGTTGATAGAAAGAATATTATATTCCCGCCTCTGCACATGAAAATAGGTCTGATGAAGCAGTTTGTTAAAGCTTTGCCAACTGAAGGAGAATGTTTCAAGTACCTCATTTTGGCATTTCCTAACCTGTCATTTGAAAAAATAAAGGCCGGTGTGTTTGATGGTCCACAGATTCGCAAGCTCATCAGAGATGAACATTTCATCAGGACAATGTCAGAAGTCCAAAAGAATGCTTGGTTATCATTCAAAGCCATTGTCAAGGACTTTCTTGGAAACACACCAGCAAATAATTACACAGAAATTATCCAGAAACTCTTGGAGACCTACAAAATGCATGGTTGCAATATGAGCATCAAGGTGCATTTTCTGCATAGCCATCCTTCTAACTTCCTGGAAAATCTTGATGCAGTCAATGATGAGCAAGGTGATCGATTCCACCAAGATTTGAAGGTCATGGAAGGACGGTATCAGGGTAGATGAGATGTACATATGATGGCTGACTATTGTTGGAGCATTCAGCGGGATTGTCCTAACACTGAACTCTCCAGGAAAAGCTATAGGCGTAAATTTTTACCTTAACCGCTTACCCGATTAATTTTCAAATGTTTTACTGTAAAAATGTCATAGAGTAACAATAAAGCCTTTGTATAAACAAAAGAAAGTTAAATAAACAGCACATTCAATTTATTATTTTATTATTTTTTCATTGTATGTAAATTTTTTATGTTTTTTGACAAAAATGGGGGGTACCCTGTATCGTAAAAACTGGATGTGATGGCAAAAACTGGGGTCATTTCTGGATTCACCAACGAAAAATTAGTAAAAAACAAGTGTAAGATCCAACTCAACAAAAAATGAGTTCCCCAGTATATTCTGTTGGGTTTGAAGTCTTTGTACCTGTTATGGATATTTCCGCTCCATTCTGAAAATGTGGCGTTGAGAAGTCAGAATACTTAAAGGGTGAATTTAGCCAACTTTATCAACCTAATAAATGAACACACAAACTTCCTTTACATCTTAATAATTTGTTGTAGAAAACATGCCAGGGCCTAATCAACATCTCAAGACCATAAGGATTAGGATTAGAGTTCCTGGAGTTAAACTAAATAATTATCGTTGGAAACAAAGGATGAACGACCAAATGATGGCCGAAAATCATTCACAAAAAAGGTGACCAAGGACGCTGACGAACGAGGATTGTCGTTGGAAATGAACAAGCGTCACGGTGAATCTGGTTGGCCGATGATTGTTCACTATCTATCGTGTGTACGGTCGTTCAGGGATCGTGCATGTTTCTGCAATACACTTTCTCCTCTACATGTCGCTCCCTGCATCGTTCAAACGATTGTATCCAGCGTGTGTATAATATTGGTGGATTATATGTGAGTGATCGTATCCTTACAGCATGTACAGAATTGTGCACAATACGATCGTTCAAATATATTCGTGCATAATCGTTGATCGGTCGTAATCGTTCATTTTCTAACGATAATTATTGGAAGTGTATACCTAGCTTTAGAACTGGGTAGCTGAAAAAACAAAGCTGAGGTCAAACTGAGTGGAAGATTAATGCATAACTCTATGTTAGATGAAGATACACATGAAGGGAACACAATTAGATATTTGGCTAATAAACAAGAATCTGCTGTTAAATGAGCTTTGGTTATTCAAATTCTACCCGTCACTGGCAAACTGCAGCTTTTTTCAGCAGTAGTTCTTCTGTTCAAAGAAGTTCTCAACACCTGGATCCTTGCTCACATGCTTGTCATGGCTGCTGAAGAGTTAGGTTCCCCCTTCTACCTTTCTGTCCCAGAGACACGACTTGCAATACTGTCACCAGAACACATGACCTACTTAATTTGTACCAAAGGTTGCACCCTATGGCTTGCATTTAATGAATGAATTAGAAATGCTAACCATCGTGTAGAGTAACCTAGTGTTGTTTAGAGAGGAGCAGATGGCATTCCCAAATGTTATACACTTAGGGTTTATGTTTATTTTATGCTCTTTCTTTTCACATATATATTTAAGAAATAATTATGCTATGGTTCCCCCTAAAGTTTCTGCACCTGAAATTTTAAACAATGCAGGAGATAGACAATCCAGAGAAAAACAACAAACTAGGAAATAGTGCTAGAAATTATAGAAAGAGCCATAGATAGTGATGGCAGGCAGGTCTGATGAATGCACTTAATTTCATGTACTGTTAAGTCGATAACCCCTTGTGACATGCATGTTTAGTATGAAAACAAATCTGCACCCTGGACAGCTAAAAGCAACAACTCTTTATACTGTAACAGAAAACAGATCTATATACCCAACACCAGGACTGAAACATTATCCAACATGTATGCGGCTCTGGGCTTTATCATGACATAAAGCTGCAATGTCTCCACGGCTTATTTCTTCGTGACTGCAGCCTCCAGAGTCTGTATTGTTATTCCTAGCACTGGTTTTTATATATACTCCTGAAAGCAGTAATGGAATGTAATTGGTACTGTTGTCCAGTGCACCACCGATCTGAGAATATAGGACGACCGATTTCAAATACAGCGTGATTTCTAACATAAAATCATATAAAACATAAAGTAATAGCAGCAGTCACAGATAGGTATATCAATAATTAACTATTATTATTATCAGCTTGTTTTTATATAGAGCCAACATATTATGCAGCGTTTTACAAAGTTCATTGTCGTATCACTAAATGTCCCTCAAAGGGGCTCACAATCCAATGTCCCTGCCATAGTCATATGTCATTACCACAGTCTAAGGGCAGTTTTGAGGGAAGGCCATTTAACCTAACTGCATGTTTTTGGATTGTGAGTGGTAACTGGTAGGTAACCTATCCAACATACAAATTTCTTGCAGATCGTGTCCTGGCTGAGAACCTGGGATTTTAATAACAGATTATGGCCCATGAAAGACTAAGAAGGTCTTTCAATTTACTGCATTTAAAGTATTTGTAAGCATTCATTCAAAAAACCTTCATCCTCCTATCATCACCAAGAAACTCCAGTAATATTATTATTATTATTATTATTATTATTATTAATAATAAACAGGATTTATATAGTGCCAACATATTAAGCAGCGCTGTACATTAAATAGGGATATTTTTATTTTGTAGTACTTAGGACCCCCACTCATCTAAATTCTGGTAATCTGCAAAATGTAGCCATACAGTATATTTTTTTGTTTTGGGGTTTAAATATGCAGTAACAGAATTTAATAAATAAATGTCAATTATCTTTGATACACAATGTTATCCAATTAGAGTTTACGTCTACTTAAAGTCACAAATGAATAAACCGTGCTTTAAATGCAAAAACAAGTATTTTATACGATTTACAGAGAATGTATAATGTTTGTTCTGCATTCTTTTCATTCTATATGACACATTGAGTTTACAAACTCAGAATTTGGAAATCCCTGGAAAGAAATAGATTTACAATGTTGCCATGTATATAACACTGTTTACTGGTGCAGTGAATGTATCACACTGGGAAAGTTAGACCATGATGCATCTGGAAACATAACAATGCCACCCAAACACTCACTAAAATGTTATTACATTATGCATGTGGATCACCGCAAGGCTATAAGTGTTTCATTCTGACGCGGCTGAAATGTTATGTACAGCACGAACACAATTTCCTGAGTATACAGGGACAGTTACTGTGTGTATGGATAGTTTTCCATGTCATTGTAATTTAACAATAGCTGGGGAATCGCGGGCTGTGTGGCCTATCTAGACCTATATAAATGTACAGTTCTGATGGATAAAAAAAAATTTCATTCAAACATTGCTAGGATTTCTTTATTGTTTTAATTCTTACCTGTTTGATGCTGGAGTGCAATGGCTGTACAATTATTCATGATTCACATTCATGATTGGCAAGCTTTGGGAGATTCTCACCAAAGAATCCCTTCTTCCTGTGCTCACATTAGGGGTTTATGCCTAATATATACTGGAATAAAAACACATCCAAATATAGTGATCTGAATATAAACAAAGGTACTTCCTTTTACCTGAAAAAAACAGGAAAGCTACCTTGACTCAAGTATAAACCTAGGGCACGAAATGGACTGTAACTGCTACTATAGTATATACAGTTAGATAGTGCAAGAATGACTAATGATAATAACTTTTTGAGTGACTGCAAGCTCCCCAGAAGGGAGATCCACTGTCAAACAATTTAGCAGATTCCAAACTTAGGTTATGTACACATGTGCAATAATTGTTTTAGGAAAGGATTTTTCAATATCCTTTCCAACAACTAATAACTGGATGATGCATGAACGAGTGCTGTACATACAGCCCTATTCTGCTCCGTGAAGAGGGGAGGGGGAGAACGACAGAGCAACATCCCGCTGCGCTCTCTTCCCCTCACTTCCATTACGATCGTTCGTCATCCATCGTCCATGGATCTGCCAGGCCGGTTGTTCAGACGATGGACGACGAGCACTGATTCTTGTCCGATATCAGCCCTGAGCCGATTATCGAACAAGAACCATTGCACGTGTGTACCTAGCCTTACAGACATAAAAAATACTGCAAATCACAAAAAGAAATTTTCCAATATATCAGGAACTCAGTGGGTCGACAGCAACCACTCTAAAGCCTCCTGAAGTAATCTGCGAGCCCCTGAAATGCTGGACAATTGAAATGTTCCCAATAAATCTTTGAAAAGGATTCACATGAGTGCAGGTGACTTACTACTTGATGTTCCAGATTTCTCACAGCATTTCTCACTGGCACTATGAGGGTTATGCAGCACTAAACAAGATTTGCCCCAAGTAACAGCACTTGTAAGGCTAAAGAAGCTATTGTGATTTTAGCTGAGATGACAGCACAACTTAAACTGCGATTAAAGTGATAAACACACCATCTTGTAGCACGCCATGGCCCTTCACAGCTGCAGCCACTCACTGAAACATTCTTGGAAGACTAAATTCATCTTTTGCGTGCTGCTACGACATTATTTTGTAGCTCCGCTTCGCTAGTGACAGAAGTATGTTCTGTGAGCACAGCCGCACGTTAAATAAACTTCACAACCCAGAACATGGCAGCAATGTTTTTGATCGCACATCACAAACCTTAAGTATATACACATTTTTTCTCGTGAGGATAAAATCAACTGCTGTAAAAAAGGTATGAAATATTTCTCAAGAATTCAAGGACAGAAATTCACTGTGACAGATGACTAATAGAGCATTTCATTTAAAGTAGATCTCAACCATAAATGTTTTTTTTAAAAATCAGCAATACAGCAATTATTTGTGATTTACACTTTACTTTAATACAAACTGTCATGTCCCTACCTCTACTTTAAGAATAAATGATAATGTTGTGTACTGTGCACCTAGCTGTATATGTAACATTACAAACACCTAGAGGGTCACATTAAGTGGAGTATAAAATATTTATACATTTAAATGTTAAATGCCAGAACATCTCTGTATTTGGATTAACACAAATATTTGTTCAGCAATGCAAAACTATTTTAATTTATCATGTTGTCCCTGGATTGCTGTCTGGGAAGAAAATGTGCTTTCTACATCAGGTTTGCACTTCATTGTTTATAATCAACTGTTTTAATGAATACATGAAAGCAAACATGTCAGCTTGGGTTCACATAATGAATATGTCTGATGACCTATAATATGTTATCATTGCAATTCAAATGGGTAATAAAAGGTAGGCTTTGGTGTGGATTGTTCTAAACAAGCATGTCAGATAGAGTTTAGATCACCCTTCAACACATAAAAACTAAAGATAAAATAATCTAGAATGAATATGAGAGCACTAAAAGCTGAACTCAAAATTACTTTTAGTCTAGTACACTTGTACAGGCTCCTCTTCTGTACTAAAACTGCTTACAATGATTTCACTGCACACTGTGAACTTCTCATAATGTGCATTAAATGCAGCAGCAGATCAGATAGAGCCCACACTTCAATTTCTGACCAACATTAGAACTTTTTTTTTTAACCCTGAAGTCTTAGCTTCCCATATAAATATTGCAGATGCAAATGGAGACTACCTTGGAACACCCATTCCACCAAACTGATATCAACCCATTATGGCATATCAATTTTCATATAACTCCACCCAAGAGCAGTGCTATTGCTTGAGGGCTTTTGGAAGAAGTAGGCAGGGTGCTATGATGTTTTCAGTAAGCAATATAAGGCACCTTGCCTGCCCTGTCCACCAGCCATGATCTACCTATAATGCAAAGAAAAGCAGCTGATATGACCTGATGATGACATTACTGGTGAAGAAATCATAAACATTTTAAATAAACATGGGAGCCAGATAATATAAGATATAACTGGATTATACGGTACATTTATTAGCATATTAGCCAGAGAAAGGTAATAATATATTCCTAGAGAAGCACTATAAGCCCTGCCCTGCAAAAGCAGACATAGCCATCTTTATTCCTCCACTGCTGAACTTTTTTCCCCCAAGATTTTTCGCCATCCTCATTCTGGGCTAATGTGGTAAACTCTTCCATGAGTTTTGCAAGGAACACTTTGTAAATGTTATAGCACAAAGTAACATTGCAATGGTCAGTGCCCCAGCAGTGGTTTAAAAAAAAATTCTGTGTCAATCCTATTTCAGCTGGATGTAGCTCAACATCATCCAACCCAGTTTTGTGAGCCCAGGCCGCCATGGACGTACCCCCTGGGGCTGCATCCTTTACATCGGCCTAAAGTCACTGTACTCCTGGGTAGCATTCATAGGTGTCCTACAGACCATGCCAGCTGTTTACTGTGTGGTCGGATTTAAAGGGTCTTAAAGAAATGGGTCTGAAAGCTTTTATTTAACTGAACCTACTGTTTCCAATACAAACATGCAAATTCTACCTTACATAGAGTTGAATTTCTGGTGGATTAGTGATTATTACCACCTGCACACAATGCAAGAAAAACGCTCCTCTGGTTGGCACAGAGTGATGAAGGATTGAGAATTGGAACACCAATGACAGACATCCAAACTACAGTAACAACTTTATGTTTTATCATATGGATGTTAAACTAAAGTGACCAAGCACATGTCATTGACGGAGGAAAAGTGAACTTTAAAATACAATTCTGCCAGTCATTTGCTCCACTTGTTATTTTAGGGTTTTTAATGAAATAATCACACGTCAAATCTTTCATGCACCATAAGCAAAACAGCTCATGCTTATTTTACCTTGAAAGTGAGATCAAAGGTTTCCTAGAGCCTCACATCAAACACTCACGGGGATTTATTCTGATCCCTCCTAAAAACTGAGCACCACCTACATGATTAATCCGCTGTATAACATACATCTGACTGTGTCACATAGAACAGAACTGATTTTATAATGTTATTATTTTACAGAATTGGTGCTAATGCTTTAAAGGAAAGCTACTGTGTGTTTTTGTAAAGACTGATTAGCTACAGAAGCAGATTGAGGTTTGCCCCCTGCCGGTTCAGTTAGATAGCCGGTGCTCCATTTCCCAGAAACACATACTAGAATAACAGAAGATGTCTCTTTTCTGCAGGGTATTTGTAACCACAAACCATAACAAAGCACAATAATTTGAGTGGATATCTAGCATGCTGGGTAATGCTGAGATTAGTGACAGATTTGCTGCTTTAACTAGCAATAGCCCTCTATAGGGTATGCATACAAGACAGTAATGGCAGAAGCATTCTTTGCTGTAATATTGAGGGACAGCCCCTGCCCTATACACAGCTTTTAGTGACAACATCTTGATCATTCTCTGTAGTTATCCATGACAGTTTTAACTGAATTATCTATAGAGCGAAGTCTGGCACACACAGAAGGAATCTAACAGTCAACAGCTCACTGGAATTCTACTGCCCACAGTCTACTGATTTCACTGTCCACATAGCTGTCCTCCAAGGCCTAATCTACCTAAAATCCCAATGTTTCCAGACTTGTACAGCATATGCAAGGGTGTCCTCCTACACTCTGCCTTTCATGTTATGAGTTATACCAGGGTATGGTCTCAGGAGACCCCCCCTTTATGGCAACAACCCTCCAAAGTGTAGGGGTCCTACACCTCTTGTGCTTAAGCCTACACCAGGTTAAGTTGCATCAACGCCTTTGACATGTGTGATGCTATATTTATCACATGTACTAACTAAATCCCCAAGGAAGCGGATTTAATCTGTGAAACGCCTCGGATTGTTACAGCAAATCAATCAAACTGGTGTCTGTCAGTACGCACTTCTACTTATTGCTATTGCAGTCAAAAGATGATTGCAAGTGATGCAAAAAAGAGAGATCCAAAGAACCTAAACCATTGCTTGGGGTCTCTAAAAAGAATAGGGGTCAGTGACAACTTTCCAGGTATGCAGGTATGAAGGATACATGAATTATTTTTAACAGAATGTTGTCTAATATATATTATGCTGTAATACAGCTAAATTTAGATTACTTGTTACACAGTTGATATGTGTGTAAAGTGTTTTACCTGCCTAAAATTTTTGTTTCTGTACAGCCAGCCTTGAAATTGACTTTCAAATAGTCTATCAAGTGACTTCACTAAATCCTATTTCAGTTTTGCAGTTTTCATGTCTCCTGACTGCTCACTGGATGATGAATTATTAGTGTTATATTCAACAAATAGGGGACACATGAAGCTAGAAAAATCTGTAGTTGCTTCCTGACCAACTAAGCTGCATAAGAGGGTGTAAGTCAGAAAACTGACTAAACAGAATCACAGATATTGTGATTAAAAAATATGTTGCATGCAACTGCCAACAGCTTGGCCCTACTGGAATTTTAGGTTCCATTTGCCTGGAATTTGTTTAGCTAGGCAAGTGATTATAATCAGTGCGCTACATAAAAACAACACTTTAATAAAGGTGCCGTGTGCTTTACACAGCAATAAATAAAGGCAGAATTAGGCCCTTGGCTTTGATAAGAATTGCCCCCTATTCACACTGTCTACAGCAGTGTTTCCCATCCAAGGTTCCTCCAGAGGTTGCTGGGGGTTCCTTGATTGATGAGCAGTTTGTGCCTCTCAGGTCAGTGACACCAATGATCTGTTTTGTTATCTTTAAGGGTGTCAGCCTTCTAATTGGCCAACGGTGTAGGAAGCATTCTTCCTACTGACCATCACAATAATGTACCGTGAGTTGTAGATATAGTAATTATAGCAGGGGTTCTGTGGAGGCCTGAAAGTTATTTAAAGGAGTTCCCCGTGGTAAAAGGGTCAAGAAACACTGGTCTGTGGTGTCATACATCATCAGACACCAATTGCTTATATATGCATTCTCCCATTGGCTCCAACTAATTCTTCTGCTCTGGTTTACTACACCACCATGAAGGTTATATCTGGGTCCCCAAAACCCTACACCCCAATCCAGGGCTGCCATGTGTATGATCCAGCTCTGACCTTACCAGGGGAGCTAGGCAGTGATACAAGCCAGGAAAAAAAGTTGAAAGCAAAGCAGGCAGAGTAGGTACAGATCGTCTACCGATTTAAAGGTGCCAAAAAAAGAAAAGGGAAAAAAAATCTGCAAAGGGATTGCAGATACCCATAAATGTTTCTATCTGCAATGTAGGCACCAAAGTGGGAAGAAGGAAAACACCATTTACACAGTGACCCAGCCTCCAGTGCCTAATAAAAAGAGCATTGTGTGTGGGTTTTAGAATACCTTGATTATTTTTTTGAAATGACGGGGAAAATGGTAACCCTAGGACCCTAGAAGATAGGATTGACAATATAAAGGCATGTTTTCAGGATCTGGTTAGCCTATAGAAGAACTGAAATGTATGCCAACCCTTAATAATTTAGGTTGTATTCACTGCATTATATTCATGGCATAATTTTCAGTCTTGCTGGGAGATCGTTAAAATAGGTTTCTGTTTTTCCAATAAGACCAATAAGTCTCTTAGAGTATTGCATAAAGAAACAATTCTGAAGGCCTCTGTTTGTCCTGTCATTATATATCCCAACATAGGCATAAGGGATTCATTTCCATGTTTACCAAAAGTGTTTATTGCTTGTTTAGAACAATCAGAGTCTATTCTCCTTGTTTAAAAAATGTAGCTAATTAAAACTGCTTGAAGATGATTGTTGATTATTGTAGAGCTGCTATTTTCTAAGGAAGAACACATCCTCTTTTATCATTTTTGTGTTTATCATGTAAATATCTGAGCATATTGAAAACATCAAATCTGATTTTATTGTGTGTAAAACAAACAGAAGCTCACTGTATAATCAGCACAACATACATTCACGTGTTGTTTTTGATGAATGAGCTTGTGTGGGTAAATCAATAATTATTGTTTTCATAGCTAATTGAAGAGATTGCCCGTTATCCGATGGTTTTCAGTTCTCGCCTTGCAATACAGTTTTTAATGCATTGCATGGTTTTGGTAACAAGGGAAAGCATCTTTCACTTGTATTACCATGACAGGCATGGGATTGCAGACATTACTCCCCCAACCCAACAACTGAATAAATATACAAATCTATATATATATATATATATATATATAAATAAATAAAATATACCGGTAATAAAGACACTTCAACAATTTTTACTGCCAAAAAAATGGCCGCGGCACGTTTTATCTTAGCTTATCACGAAAATTCAGTATATATCAATAAATTAACTTGCTCAGTCATTAGAGCTTGAGCAATATTAATCAACAAAAACCATACCAAATTCCCCCCCCCCCCCCGCCTAATAAGGGGTGACAAACCACATAAATATGCCAGCAACATTAAAACAGTAAAAGGGGAGGGAGGGTTTGGAGATTCATTCAGTCCTGTCAGGTGAACAGTGAAGCACTGACGCTGAACCTCCTTACAGTTAGGTCCATAAATATTCAGACAGAGACAACTTTTTTCTGATTTTGGTTCTTTACATTACCACAATAAATTTTAAATGACACAACTCAGATGCAGTTGAACTGCAGACAGGTTGAACAAAAAGATTGCAATAAAATGTGACAATCACTTCATTTCAGGGGCTCAAAAGTAATTGGACAAATTAAAAAGCTGAAAATAAAATGTTCATTTCTAATACTTGGTTGAAACCCCTTTGCTTGCAATGACAGCCTGTAGTCTTGAACCCATGGACATCACCAGATGCTGGGTTTCCTCCTTTTTAATGCTCTGCCAGGCCTTTACTGCAGCGGCTTTCAGTTGCCATTTGTTTGTGGGCCTTTCTGTCCGAAGTTTAGTCTTCAACAAGGGAAATGCATGCTCAATTGGGTTCACATCAGGTGATTGACTTGGCCATTCAAGAATAATCCACCTTTTTTGCTTTAATAAAAAAGTATTTACTTTCATGCAGTCTTCTCTTTATGGTAGACTTGGATATTGATACGTCTACTTCCTGGAGAGTGTTGTTCACTTAGTTGGCTGTTGTGAAGGGGTTTCTCTTTACCATGGAAATGATTCTGCGATCATCCACCACTGTTGTCTTCCATGGACGTCAAGGTCTCTTGGCATTGCTGAGTTCTCCAGTGCTTTGTTTCTTTCTCATGTGCCACTGCTAATATTGTAGCAATCTGCGGGTCTTTTTCTGGCTTAATCTGGGTTTTTTCTGTGGGTCTTTTTGCAGCTTATGGATGGGTTGTTTCACCTGTATGGAGAGCTCCTTTAACCGCATGTTGTCTGTTCACAGCAAACTCTTCCATATACAACTACCCCCCCTCAAATCAATCCCAGGCCAGTTGTCTCCGTCCAAATATTTATGGACCTAACTGTATATAGTCTACTTGCTCATGCCTAGAAGCTTCCAGAATTCCACCACAGTTTCCCACCAGAACATAGAAAAGGTAAAAAACATTGCATTAGACATATTTAGATAAATAATCAGTAAAAGGGGATAATAAATAGAAAAAAAGGAGATAAGAAAGAAGGGAGAAATAGGGGAAACTGGGAGAACGTCGCAAGCCCATGTAAGTGGGCACAAACAAATTGTTAGCCCACTTTTTTATTCTATCTGCATTCTGAATGCCTTTCTGGAAGAGTTAGTATGAATCTGTTGGCTTGAGGGGCCAAATGTTTGATAGAACTTTTAGGATGGCACAAAACAAAGGCAAGCCAAAAAACTGCATACTGGGCCATTCAAATCATTGCATTGTTTGGGATCCAGAGCATTTTTGTGGGGCTTGCCTTTTATTTGAGACACCTATCTGCACAAGCTCTTGTGTTGGTCATATACACAGGAAATATTCTAGTTGCTTTAAAGGCAAAAACAGTTGGTGGCAGGTTGCAACCAAATTCTTCATCAGATCTCTTTGAAAGTGATGTAGATTGCTAGTAAATGTCCCTGTATGAGGCCAGCCTTCAAGTTAAATTTAAAATGGACCTTTTTGTAACCCAGCAAGTTTCCATGCATAAATTCCAGGTATATTAAATAGAAATATTCTTCAAAAAGACGTATGTCATTGACAAATATATGTCTTATCAAGAACTTAGGCTATGTGCACACGTCAGATGATTCTCATCCTATAATCGGCTCAGGGCTGATATCGGACAAGAATCTGACGTGTATGCAGTGCTCTACATCCGTCGTCCAAACAACCGTCCTGGCGGATCCACAGGCTTCGGACGAGGAATGATCGTAATGAAAGTGAAGGGGAGAGAGCGCAACGGGGGGGCGGTTCATGGTCCCCCCACCTTCTTCATAGAGCTGGCGCTCGTTCATGCTCGTTTTAAGGGCCAGCTTACATTATTGGGCAGAGAACCTGGTTATCTATTCTGCCAATTGTGAACTTTTAAGTCATTTGAAATGGTAAATCAAACACATTCCGAAAATATCAGTCAGAGGGATTCTTCCATTACTTGCACATCTCTACTCAAATACACAGCAGGAAAATGCAGAAAGCAATTTGGCTTGTTAAAGCATGCACAATAAAAGTGAAGGGGAAATAAAGAATGATTAAGTAAGCAACTGGAAAGGTTTGAGTTGTGGAGTGACACCAGGCTGTCAGAGCACCAGAACCAATTCCTGCTCCATCTGTTGCAGTAGAGACATTAAAATTACAAGGCAGACGGCACAAGTAAGGAGCTTCACAGGTGATCAAATCTTCGTACAGACAGCTCAGATGTTTGTTACATTTTAAATAAAAACAGTTATTATAACTAGAAAAAAAAGTCCTGGCAGAAGGAGAGAAACATATGTATTGAAATATGTTGTTTTTTAAAAAAACTCATCTCTGCTGTGTGAATATTACAGATAACAGTGTTATGTGATAAACGGAATCTTACATCAGAAACCCATTAAAGAGCAACTTGAGGCAACAAGCAAAATCAATTTGTGAACTGCTGATGTTAGTCAAAAATGTGCTAAAGGCATAAAGTAATTATTTTACCTTATTCTTAGTTATTGCTTCTCATTTAAATCTAGGTGGGATTGTAAGCTCCTGTCACATGATTCTTTAGAGGGCATTTTTGCTCTGTCCTTGCCTGCACTATAATTCAAAACAGCCCCTGATCGGCCACTGGCACCCCATTGCAGGCACCTCCAAGTGTATTCTAGCATGCAAATATTAACTCGCCTTTTCTTAGAAAAGAGTCTGGCCTTGCCCTCTACTACTTCCTAAAATTTAATATGGCCCACAACAAGTAGCTTTCCTGGCCAATAGAATTGTTTAGAAGGCAGCAGGTGGAATCAGGATATTTACTAGTCTGAAGAACTTCTACTGCCAGGTCACGTCAGGAAAAAGGGTTTTTCCAACAGAACCGAGTCTTCATTTTAAAGGTCACCTAAACATTTAAGTAACTTGAAGCCCTTCTGTGTTAAATTATTGGCACAGGCCTGAAAGCATCGACCAATTGGCATTTCTCCTTTCCTCTCTGCCAGTGAAAAGTGCCTTAATATGTCGTATTTTTTTTTTCCTCTTGTATGCATTTAGCACCTTCATGAAGTATCCCCCAGTCCTCCCTAGCTCACCTATACATTACACTGGATTTCCCTCACTTACATTCACAGCTACTAACTCGCTTCCTCTGATTTCTTGCTTTCGCTATAGTCCTACTGGTATTTATCCAGTGCCATGCTGCATATATTTGTGTACTAATATCACATGAACTTGAATACAACATTGCTACTTTGATGAAAAAAAATCCTCATTTAACTATATGGCAGGTAATGTGTAGGCCCTGCAATAGATTTTTAATGGTTGGGCTATGGACAGCATTTGAGGGAACTGTTAGAGAAGGATATAAGTAAGAAGCTATGGGGGAGTTAAGAGAGTGCCACAGATTGGTGCAAACACTGGGCTAAGTAGGATTTTTCTTTTAAATCCTAAACTTGCCCTTTAAATTAAAACACAATTAGGAAGTGAAATGTAGAGTGTGCAGGATGCCAAAACTGATTTCTCCTAAAATCCTACCTGCTATGACGTTTTGCTGTCTGAGATCAAATGGATCAAGAGACAGCTTTTTGTAGCATGTGTGATTCAGTTCATAGAAATACAGAAACCAGAGACAACCAAGCAAATAGCATTTTTGAAGGATATCAGCAACCCTTTTGAGTGCCACAATATGGCTTACAATATAGCTGTACCTACCGTAATACCCAGCGAGCCCATGTACATCACAATGTCTCCTTTTAGAAACTACAAGCTTCACTCACTACATTTTGCAGCTGTGCTTCAACTTTCAGCTCCCCAAATTAATTATTACTTAATGGCATCCCCACTGGAAGAACTTTATCTGGCTTTCATTCTTCCATGAAGTGTTTCTCTGTCACCTTCTGTGGCGTCCTACCGTCCCTCCATGTTGTCACCAAATAAGACTCTATCCCTTGCCATTAATATGTCTCTTCTCTCACAAGGCAGAACATTTAATTATAACTTTCTAAATCAGGTCCTGGAGACAAGCTAGCTCTTAAATAATGAACAAAACACATTTGTAAGGAGGTGTTGCTGTAAACACCTTAGAGGAAACTTCATTCACACTTTAGAGAATATAAAAGGCCAAATTAAGCTGTTCAGCATGAATGCAAAGCAATGGTTACTGAGGTGAGAGGATATAAAATACTGTGTAGGTTACCGATTTTACAGAATAGAGGTTAACAATCTGAAACAAATAAATAGGGGTTGGTATATAGACAGACTGGCCACACACAAATCTGGAAGCAGTGTATTTCCACTGGTGTGGTCTGATCCTGGATAACTGTGTCACTCCAGGCATTAATAGACCCCTAACCAAACGTTAACCTGACGCTATTTTAACAGATTTGCTAGGATGGATAAATAAAAAGAAATAAAAAAGTATATGTATCATTTCTGGTATCTTGGCCTATAAATTTGCTCTGGTAAATGGGAGTTTAGACTCCAGTAGAGATGACCAAAGATGACCAAAGCCATGGCTTTTGATGAATGTAGCAGTATTTGTTCCAAATGTAAGATTCTCAGCCTTTCAATTCTTTTCCTCTACTTCTGAGGAATAGATGAATTATGTCAAATATTATCTGTTCTGTTTTTCTAATATGGACCCAAGTTGAACTCCTACTTGGGTTTTATTGGTGTTTGGAATGGCTGCTGGGTTGTAGCAGATTTCTAAGACTTTACCTTAAATTACTTAACTTCTACTGTTGATAAAAATGTGCAGTAATACTGTCTTTCACAAAATATGCACTTCTTGCTTCTAAAATATACTATGTCATTTTGTAAGCAAGTTTCTATCCTTCAAGTTTTCTATCTAACCTCTGGAGTTCCCAAGGGGATTAAATTTGGCCAAAATGTCAGGCCTGGCCATTAAAGTACACCTGAACTTAGGACACTATAGAATCCATGAAGTATTTCCTCTTACTTCCTTTTATGTAGTCACCAAGCCATGTGGGTTGACATTCCGGTCCAACTTCTATTTTTTGTGCAGTATTTTTGTGCGCCACTGGACATATGGGACACGCAACTGCTCTTGCTTATAAGTTTTCTGATCCCTTTCATCTCTCAAGCTTTATACAATTCTGAAAATGTTTCTAAAACCCAAATATTCATATATTTTTCAAAAAGGCTATTAGGGACTTGAGGAAAAAGAACCTTTATTGTCAGGGGTAAGAAATTCAAATAAATATAGGAACTGATTATTTAAACTCCCAAAGAATATCATTGAAGAACACTGAGTGATCCAGCAAACCTTCAATAAATCTGGTACAGGATTGAAAATGTTTATCAATGATTAAAAAAATGATCTTTAGAAAATGAATTTCATGTTTGGTGGATCACCCCGGTTCACCCATGGTAGTCTATCTTCTCCAGTCTTAGAGAGCTTTAGTAAACCAGGCCTTTAGGATTTTTGGGGCAGATATAATTGGGTTTATTTACTAAAGGAAAAAAGCTGTTGACATAGCAAATGGAATTACCCCCTCACATATTTATTTCTACTTAGTAAATGAGATAAAGCTTTACTGATTTCAATTATCCAAGTGCAAGGAAAAATTCTGATTTTTTTCTAGCATGTGATTGGGTATTCTTTGGAAAAAATGCATTTTTACCATATTCACAAAGTAAAGTGAATTATTCCTTGCAAGGTTATACTTCACCTTGGTAAATGAACAGCCTAAATTCTTTTAAAAGTAACAAAATCATCCCCAGTGTCTCTTCCTGTTCATACTGTTGGCATCTACTGCAGAAAATGTAGTTTTTTTTGCTTTATTTTTATGGTTATTATAAATAATGAGCATAGGCACATTAGTAAATGAATTCGAGCACTGCCATGCTAATCACTGGTTTGCCCAGAGATGGGTTTTAAACTTACAAAATCCCTGCTCTAGTCTAGGAACGTGTTTGCTACTCTCTTGGATTTTATTTTGGTTTTTTTTTGTTTAGAATTGCTTCTACAAATAAAATGCAATTTTCACAAGTTCAGCTCTCTACCAGAGTCATATTTTATTCATTCAAGCTTCTCGAATATTACAGCAAAAGCCACAGTTTTCTATAAAATAAGTGTAAACACAGCGAGCATGTTATAAAGAAGTTAAATAAATATGGTTTCCAAACATTTGTAAGCGAGCAATGCCAGTCCCGTGTTTTATGACATATATGGCCCAGATTTAATTTCCCAGCTAAACCCATAGCTGAAAGGCACCCTTCATTAAGACATGGAAATACACAAAGAGGACCTAACCTACCGGCCTTTGGATTTTGCTTCTTCATTTAGCCAAGACAATTGCATTATGCAAAGTACTTTGTTTCCTTAGTAAAATAGCATTTTGGATTGACAGATTTTTTTTTTTAATGTTTACAATAAAGATTACAAGATTATAACCTTACATTATATATTATATCATTCTTTTACATGTTGGTGCAAAATTTTTATTTATCTAACTTACTGGAGACCTTTACCGTGCTACTGATGTATATGAAGCTTAGATCTGCATGGGGTGGGTTGGCTTTTGCCACAATGTGCTCAATAGGAATAAACTTCTCATTTTAGCAGAATCACTTTCACGGCAATAAGAAACTACCGTACATTTCTGTGCTAAAGCAAAATTTCCACAGAAGTGCCTTTTAATTGCACCGGTGGCATTTTTGCCCAGCACACTTCTACTTTCAGTGTCACTGCAAAGGCTAATCAGTTTGGTCAATTATGCCATGCAGTATTCTCCATGCTTTTACTTCAGTGCAAGAAATTTGTTATTTAGCAACAGATCTGCAATGAGATAATATTGCCAGGAATTGGTTCATCATCACCTCTGGATCATCTGGGGACAAGTACTGTATGTGTTTGTGTTTTTTGTCAATAAGAGATTTTTCACAGTGTGTGAATACCCTTTTTACATTTAACTCCTTGTGGGAATAGGTAAGGGCTACTAAGGTACCCTGGGGAGGGGGCAGATATTTGGTCACCCACCTATGGTAGGATTCTAGATTTCACTATAAGCCCTGGAACAATCCCCTTTATTCTTTTTGGACTGGATGTGTGGAAAACACCCTGCTTCTTAGTTTAGGAAGATAACGTAAAGCATAGGGGTCTGATACAAAAGGGGGTGCACAAACTTCCCCCATTTTTCTGGCTTTTCCTGGCCCCATTTTCCTGGCTGGTTTAAATAATATGGGGACCACTATGTTTTTTTTCGAGTGTTCTTATACAGTGACCCCCCCCCCCCCCCATGGGGGTTGCCACTAAAAAAATGGTGAGTTTCATAGGCCCTTTTAAACCTAAAAGTGCTTTTAAAAAAAACGACAAAAATTGCATTTATTGAAAAGTGACCATAAAGCTAAGAAATGGCAATCTTTTCATCTGATTGTCACTTTTATAAGCAATAAATAGTCGCTGTGTTTTCCGGTAAACAGACTTATGTTAACCCCTTTAGAAATAGGCCCCCTATATCTCTCCTCCAGCGACAGCTATACATTTTTGAACTTCCCATTACCTTCTGTCACAATGGTCACCAGGACAAACAGAAAAGGTGATTTTTTTTCCCAGTGGGTCCTGATACTTCCCAACTCTATCCAAAACAAAAAAGGTTCCAGCTTCCAGTTCACTTTAAATCTTTGTATATTGTAATCACTTATGGGCAGTTCTTTTCAAGCTACACATTGCATTAAACCTTTTTTTTTGTCATATCATTGTACAATGCTACATCATATGTTGGCGCTCTATAAATTTAAGTTATTATTCTAAGGAACTAAAAAAAAAAAAAAGAAATTATGAATATCACTGTCAGGCACTAGAAGTCTCTGGTTACGATTCACTTGAAAAACACAATTATAGTTCAGAAATATGATCACCTGCAATATTACACAGAGAGCATAAATTATAACTATTAAGCCCAAACAAAGCCTGACTGGTTCGATAACAGATTTAGAGCCGCAAGTTTGGTTAGAAGAACCAAAGACACAAGAGGCCATGTAATCGGATCAGCAGAAGGGAAACAATTAGATGCACACATACAAATGCAACAGGTCTGGGGAATACTAAACAGGAACTCCGAATCCCACAGAGGCCGGGAGATTTGAATATTGCTAAAATTTAAGACACATCGGGGTATTGGGCCTTTGTGCATTTTAATAATACAAATCCTGTCTTTTCTATATAAAATATCCTCAACTCAAAATTAGCATGATGTCATAATGTAAATAAGTCAATGCATGTGAATTTATTGACATTGGTAAAGAGGAAAAATATAATTAAGTCATAAACGTTGAAATCAGATTTGGCCTGGCTCTTGAGAACCTGCGGCTGAAGGCTACTGAGAATTTCAGCTTTAATGCGCACATATAAAAAATCCAGAACTGAAAGAGAACCTGTGGACAAGAAAAAAAGACAAGACTATTTCTGGCTAGGCAAACAACATCAGAATTGTGAAATAACAATGCAATAAAGAAGCAACCATCTGTTAAGTAAAATATATTTGTATTACCTAAAGTGAATCTGTGCCCCAAGGTATAAAAGAAGAAGCTAAACACACTTTTCCAACATAGATTCTATTACTTTTTGGTTACTGCATGTATCAGACACTGTGACATCAAATTGTGATTCCTTGCAGCTCATAGGAAATCAAAGCAGGCAAAAGAATCAGGGGCAGATTTAGTAAGGTCAAAGTGACCCCTGACCCTCTTTAGCCAACAGGGGCCCCAAGTCAGTTCTGCTGGTGGTCCCCAATTCAGTTCTGCTCATCGGCCCACTGTTAGCTATGTCCACTAATGAATAGAATGGTATATATGTAGACTCTTCTTACATGCTTGGCTTTTTTGTGCAGCAACAGAATCACTTAAAAGTAATAATAAAACAAAATATTTCAATTATTTTTCTGGAATGGCTAGAGACAGGCTGTGTGAAATATACCTGCCGCATTGGTGTAACATGTGTTCTGTCTTGTGGATAAAGAATAACAATGGCAAACCTATGGAGGAGCAAAGTATGCTGCTAAATGAGGGTGTTGGACACTTCCCAGCCAAAAATGGGCCTCCACAGGGGTCCCAGGTCAGATCTGCAGAAGGGCCCACTGTTGGCTATGTCTGCCACTGAGGAACAAGGTAAATAACTTATTTTTCACATCCCAGGTCATGGGCACTCTTCTCCAAATGCTTCTGGGAACTGGACCTCTATGCCCTCACATACACTGCAGGATGGTTTGTGATGCGGAAAAGCCTGCAACTGTGGAGCTACAACAATAAGAATCTTCAGGGACTGAATGTATGGTATGGAGAAAGTCACTTTATTTATCATATTTTAATTGATGAAGTACAGGGGAGTACTAGTGCATGGCGTAAATTATACTGCAACCCTGAAATGGGCTTTAAAGCCTAACTCTGGATGGCTCTAACGCCCACAATCCTCTGCTACCCCTCCCAACTAAATTATCTTTATTAAAAAATTAAACTGCAATTTGTGGCAGACTACATGTACTGTAAAAAATGTATATATGTATATATATATATATATATATATATATATATATATATATATATATATATATATATATATATATATATATATATATATAAACCTATCACTTACTCGCTTTCTTTTGGTCTGTTATGTTTACCACTCAAAGCATGTTAAATCTGTTTAAAAAATGATAAATCCCTGCGGTTTATATGTCAAGGTGTTCTGTCATTGCCAATATAGTAGCAGCAACATACACAACATAAATTGCTGCTTCGGAATGATTCCAAATATTCTACAACTAAGCAGAGCTCTTTGTCATAGGAACTCTTAGCAGCATATATGGTATTAACCTGGACATTCAAGTAATGATATATCATGTTTAAAAATTAAAGACTTGAGTCTGGTACATGTCATAAAACCAACGTTGCCTAGCCTGATATAAGATGTTACGTATTAGATAGCAAAGACAGTTTGTAACAATTTTGTTTAACATTCACTGAAGCTCACAATGTTCTATTAGAATTCATTGCAATGACCTAGCGTGCCAAGCAGCCAGTGATGCCCTTTGCTTTCTTTGCAAGATGAGATTTTCTTACTTTCTTACTAACCAAACTATGTTAAATAATTTTCCTCTCCCCTGATTATCTCCTCCCTATGCTCAGTATGACATGGCATGGTTGTGGTGCCCTGCACAAGAACCACCGTGCCAAGTCATACTAGCATTCCTGTCACTAGCACTAACTCATTTGCCCTGATTTATTTATTTATTTATTTTTATTAAAACTTTTTTTATTGAAAGATACATCCACAACAAACAAAGAAATACAATGCCATAGTCAGGGTTACAACAAATGACTTAATACAAAATATACAGATATTTAGAAAAATATAAATAAAATGACTACAAAGCAACAGGCAGACAAGATAAGTAAACACTTTAGATGATATGAATTTACACATATTATTTATAGTGGCCACAGCTTCCACTCACATATCCTCTAGAATCACAGGGGGATAATTATCTAGCACTCTCAAAGTATACCAAGAAGTGTGTTTGAGCTGGCGTTTTATTGAAGGAGATTGGGTGTCTATGTAAGACTCCCAGAGTTCAAAAAAACTTTGCTACCTTGTATTCCTTTTCCAGAGATACTTCAATCCAAGCCATTTGAAAAACATAACCCAATTTCTCCTTGAAAAGCCCAAGAGTTGGTGGATTCTGGTTGCCCTGATTTATTAACGTTCTTAAAGACTAGAACTGATAGGCTATTATGAGAGAACCTGGGTGTGCAAACCTGGAATAATAATCATTTGCTATTAGTTGGCAAATGTTTTCAATCCGGGACCAGATCCATTCTAGATTTGCTGGATCACTCAAAGTGTATTAGAAGCACTGCTAAAACAGCAATTTCCACCCTGTGCATCCATTTGTGTCCCTCTGCAATTTGTATCTGATTATCTATGGTATTGTGCATTTTAGATGAACTTATTGCACAATCTGGCCATAGTACTATCTGTTCATTATCCATTTGTTTCAGTTTAATTGTAATTGATTTGTATTGCCCTGCTAACCACTACCCAAGTTTGACTAATAGCCAAAGTTCCTTGTTACTCTCATCAATCCATCCTTATCCAGGGCAAAGCACTTCTATTTAGACATCAGGCTAGGTCATGTGCCTACATTTCAAGTGCCAAATTATAGGTGCTTTAAGAATTAATCTAGGGAATAGAACCAGGGATTGAAACAGGATTAGACATACCATTACACTCTAAAATTCTCATCTCATGTCTCTGGACTGAATCATCATTAACTACCCACCTGGACTCCAACACAACCTCTGCTACTTCCATCCTGAACTGCTATTTCACCAAGCCATCTCTCTGACTGACTGATTCATTTTACCCCAAAACCTGGAACTAAACAAGATGGCAAGCTTCACTACAACCCATACTACAGGACCTGCTCACATGGACTCCTCCTCCCCAGTCTGTTAACCCATTGCCCCTGATTCATCAAGCCAAATCGTATTATCGATCGCGCAGTCGTATTAGCGATCCGGAATCGTGCGCGATCGCGCTATTCAACAACCGAAAAAGCTCGCGCACGAAGCCGCGCTTATCCGACAGCTTTTTACT
>NC_092859.1:34717440-34768331 GCF_032062135.1 Pyxicephalus adspersus
TGGCAGGAATCCGGCCGGCAGATTCAGGATGCAAGTGTACGCGCGCACTCGAGCCCCCGGACCGCGGTAATCCGCGATCGCTGGTCGCGCGTATTATCGCGCTTCCCGCGATCGCGGATTTCAATGATGAATCAGGGGCATTGTCTGACTTCTCCTTCACTCTTCTGCTTTCTCTGTCTCTACTCCTGAACCTTTTCTCTCTATTACTATTTTCTGGTGACATCTCATCCAACCCTGGTCCCCCTCACAGCTTCTCTCCTCCCTACACTTTCAGCAAGATGCACCCACCACTCTACTTCCGCTGCATCTCTTTGCAGTTCTCTTCAATGGCTTCCATTCACCTTAGAATCAAATTCAAGCTCCTGTGCTTTGCCGTCAAATCCCTCCACAGTTTTTGTCCCACTTACCTTTCTTCGCTCCTCCAATGACCTACTAATGACTTCCTCACTCATAACCTCATCACATGCACGGCTCCAAGACTTTTCTAGAGCTGCCCCGACTCTCTGGAATGGTCTTTCTCCTCCTATTCGGCTTGCTCCTACTTTCCGCTCATTTAAAAGAGCTCTCAAAAACCCATCTTTTCAAAACTTGGTTACCTGCCTTCTTCGGTAACCTAAAACCATCACTACTTCCCACCATTCCATATCTCCCCTCCTGCTGTGTATTACTTCCCCCACCTCTTAGATTGTAAGCTCTTTGGGGCAGGGTCCTCTCCTCCTCTGTCACTGTCTGTATCTGTCTGTCATATGCTACCCCTATTTAATGTACAGCGCTGTGTAAAATGTTAGCACCATGTAAATCCTGTTTATTACAAATTTGTGGTGCAGGTTGCGGCATCCAATTTGCTACACAGGACTAAAAACTTGTTTGTATGAAGGCCTTGTCAGACTGCTGTAGTACATTTCAAGTGGTATTTTCAATGGTAAAGTGTAGGTCCAGGCACCCAAAAAACATACTAAATCTATTACTGCAACACATGCATATTTCTCAGCATTTGATTATAATTCCATTTTTATTTGTTAAATTTTCTCTAATTCCCCTTGTGCTTCTTTTTTATTATTTTCCATACCCTTCCCATGCTTCCGTTCTGCTCATTCTAAAACCAATGTCAGCAAAAAAAAAGCCTGCCACCCCCAAAAGAAAAGGAAGGGCTGGTCATTGGACAAGATAGAAGACTACTGGACAAAGGTGCGTATTTATGTCTTTTAAAGTTTAGAGTGCTAGGGGTGATTGGGCTTTGGCCAGAAAGTGAAGCTGGAAGTAGAGGCTTTGTTTCACTTTAATGTGCATTATCTTAAAGCCAATTCGAACCATTTTTAATGGGCTGAGAAAGCACTGCATAATTTAGCAGTCAAGCAGCATTTTTGTATAACACACAAATAGTTCACATCCATGTGTTGTGGTGCGTCAAAATGTATGCGCTTTGTGCTCCCTTGGTTCATTGGGGTATTAATCATGATAAATGGCACCACAAAGCACCGCAATGTGTTCCATGCATTACAATACCTTTTACTACACATTACCATAAAATGACTCTAATACTAATTACACAATGCACATACGGAAGTAATTTACCTCTTTCTGCTGCACTTTCCTTACATATACTGGATCATGAGAGGGAGGTTGCAATACCACAAAAGACTGAAACCTTTGAATACATTATTAATGTAAACAAGATGAATAGATAGATAGATAATACAAATTCCTTTTTTCTTTTTTACTTTTTTTCAGCTAAGCCATGAGTACATTTAAATATAAATTTAGGTAAGCAGCGGACTGGTTATTGGTAAGGTACAGTTTTTATTTTAGCTATTTACCTCTAGTAGCAGACTTGCCACAATTGAACAGTATTTTCAAAGTAACTGCAGCCTGGTTATGGTGACAGGTACTCCAAGCCGAGCTGCTCTGAAACTATCTTGTTACAGTTTATAAAATATATAATTTCCTCTCATGCTGCACATGGCAGATTATATGATTTTATATAAGTGCGGTCTTTTTCAAATACTTAATTATTTCTGCATCTCTTTCATTCCCGTTGGAGAGTTCGGGAAGATTAAGGGAGCAGCATGTAATGTTTATCTGACAGATGATGGTCTGCGTTCCATTTTCATCTTCTTCATCCCCGCCACTCATCGAAGCGCAATATAACTTAGATTGCAGTTTGTTTTTTTATGAGGACCACCTCCTAGGTCATTTCAGACTAAAACAGCTTAAATAAATATTACTTTTCCACTGGAGAATTTTACAAGACTCATCGGCCTAGCTGTTCCTCAAATAAAATAGGTTTTCTTTTATTCCATTGTTGGAATATGGCTTGTGTCAATAATTGTAAATAGATCTTTAAGTAGAAACAACAGGAATTAATGAAGAACCCTGGCTTGCTTTAAAACCTTTAAAGTAGTCAGCATTTATAGTCACAGGAAATTTCAAAGAATTCTAATTATAAATAGGGATTAATATAATTATAAATTATAATGTATATTTATAAATAGGGTTCAAGTTTGATCTTGTGAGTTTAAGTTCTGCTAATTGTTATTTCCCCAAACGGATGCTAAAATTTAGTGAAGTTAAGGATTGGCCAGGTAAACTAGCTTCAAGCTGATGTTCATTTTGCCAACTTTTATGGATAATAAGCAGTGGGCAGCGTTCCCATTGGTTGTCAGAATGGTCAATAAAACCTAATATATGTAGTGGGCAAGTTAATCATTGGCTGGGTGCTGGTTGTCAAAGTAATCTGGAGGCAGTATTTTTATTGCCAAGTGGTTATTTGTTTATGGTAAGTTATCAATTAATGCCCCTGATAGCCACAAGTCAATGGGAACTTTGCCAACTGTGAGCTGTAAAACAACTGATTGCCAATCATTAACTGCCATCAAAAACCTTTTGATAGGAAGGACCAGAAATGGAGACAGAGTGTTGCAATCTTATACCAGTCAGTGCCAAAACAACACCCCTATAGCATTATCATCATCAAAGCTTAGTAATTAGTAATTTTGAAATTGCATAAACAGGTTAAGTTTAAGATTGTAGTGATTGAGTCAACATATATGGTAAAGGGAAAGTAATATTTAATTTTAAATTGAGAATTTGAATGGAGAAGTGGTAACCCCTCCAGAAAATTCAAAGCTCCAAAGTAAGCAGAGCATAAAACATTGGTGCACAGGGGTGGCTGCTGAAGTGACCCAACCATTTATTCTGTACCCCAGAATCTACCTATAGGTGAAATAGAACACTCCTTCTGCCAGTGCAATGCAGGATATGATTTGGATTACTTTTGCATTGACTTGTATAAAGACATGAAATCAAAGCAGCACAATGTATGACAAGAGCAGCAAAACACAAGTTTTCTATGGCTCCTTGAGATTCATGTCAAAAATTGTGTTTTAGATCTTTTGCAAATGCTTTAAAAACTGATGACAAAAGCAAAAGCCAAATCCCCATATAAACTACACATAAATGTACACAGGCTTTGGGGATCAGCTAAGGCATTAGTCTACAAATTAGCTGTCAATTAACGTGTTTGGTAGGTTGTGATGAATGAATCAAGAGACCATGTTGGTGAAATTCTTGAGCTTTTGAGCTCCTTGTGGCTCACACCTGCCACAGCCTGCAGGGCATCCCACCCAAATGTTAGAATATATTTACATGATGGAGAGTAAAGCTTTGTACACATGCTAGGTAATTGTCGCCTGTGATGAACAACCATAATTGTCTAGCACATGTGCCATGGTCTCTAAAGGTTTAGGCATCCACCAAGGCCAATCGATATATGCACAAGCATGGACAACTGCTGTCATATCCTATGGAGGAGGATGCATTGCGGTGCATCCTGTTCACCATCTCACGGCCTTTCTCCATACTTTGTGTTCATTCTACTGTCACTGAACGTAATCACAAAACATTGTTTCCAGCTACATACATTTTATGTGTAAAAGCAACCTAAAGCATAGGTGGCTAACTCCTTTACAATGAAAACAGTTTTTTTTTTGCTTTTAGTTTCAATTGGAATGGAAATTAATTTTCACTGTCATAGCAGTGTCCATTCCGGTGTCCAATTCACACCAGGAAGAAGAAGGAAGACTAGACAGCACAGGATCGATTGGACTAGGACTGTGGAGGGATCGATGGCTTTTCACCTATAAAAGTTTGTATCATCTTTTTCAATGACAGTTTCACTTCAAAAAGTTATGAGCTCCAATGTCAGGAGCACCCAAAACTTTGAGATAGGCAGCAAAGGGACTACAGCTTTTTTGGTGTTTGGAGTACACAAGAGTTATAACAAACCAAGGCTTCACCCTTAGATAAAATAGTAAAAGGTTGTGTACACCTGTGCATACCTAAACTTCAAATATTAGTCTGGTTAGATAGGTTTTAATAATCCCTGCATCTGAAAGGGTTGAAGCATACGTAAACCCTAACAATGGGCCTGATATATTAAAGCTCTCCAAGGCTGGAGAGGATACACTTTCATCAGTGAAGCTGGGAGATCCAGAAAACCTGGAATAGATCTGGTCCAGGATTTAAAATATTTGCTGACTAATAGCAAATTATTTTAAAGAAATCTGTTCCAGGTTTGCTGGATCACCCAGCTTCACTGAAAGTGAAGTGAAATGAAAGTGTATCATCTCCAGCCTTGCAGAGCTTTAATAAATCAAGTCCAATGCACCCACCTCCTAGGGTTCTGTGAATCTAAACAATGTCATCAACCCTGCCCTGCAAACTACAGGACCGAACCAGGAGGAAGAGGTGTTCTAAATTCTAAAAGGCTTCCTATTCTATGTTGAGCACACTGCTCCTCAATAGGTAAAGAACAGTGGCTGAGTGTTGTCTTTCTAGGGCACAAAGTGTTCTGCTTGATCACCAGGTGTGAAAAGAAGTAAAAAAAGGAAACAAATGGGGCCACCATAACTAGGAATATATTACACTTTTGGCTTTGAGTTTAGATACATTTGAAACTGGCAAAAATAAGAACATGATGAAATGCTTAGTGCTTTGATGTATTGGAACAACGGCTAACAAACACTCTTGTTAAAGTTTCAGTTGCAGGCTTGTTATACACAAGTGATATATCACTTTCAACAACAAGGTTGTGTTGTAAAAACAAAGAATTAAGACTTCACACAATTACACTTCTTCAGAATCTCTTGAATGGCTGGGTGCATGACTTGCATGATCTCAGAGCGGCATGTCTCTGCTTGTAGTACACAAGAAAACAGCAGATGTTCCTGAGGGTTACAGTCCTGTTCATCCTGATAGAACAATGTTTTAGTCTGGGAATCGAATCATTTTATTTTACCTCTTTACTGCTTTTATGTATTAAGTAATCAAAGTACCTCCACAATCTATAGGTGTGATGTCATTACCAGAATCCAAGAAACCAAATCCACAACCGTGCATACACATTAGTTCAATGTGTCATAATACTTCTTGTTCTAATAAGAGATAATAGCTGCAGGCGGTAATAACATGTACATTTTTGCCTGCTCATTATGATTAAGCTTTTTAACTGTATGATGACACTTCTCAAACACAGATACATAGACACAATAAAACATATAACCACAAAGCCAGTTTATCTTGAAATATTCATCCTGAGATTTTTCCATGCAATACTTGTTACTGACACTAGATGTCCTCAGTCAAATGCCCAGAATCAATTGAACCAATTCCTTCGAGCCCAGGTTCGGACCTGCCCACAGCCCATGACTGGACAGTGAAAGCAGGAGAAGAATGGCAATGAGCTCATCTGTCACTTTACTTTCTCCTGCTATCAGCAATGTTGAACTGAATGTTTTCTTGTACTGCTTCCTCTCTTGCCCTAGTGTACAATGACTTAAAAAGACAGATATTTGGTAAATTCAGATACTTACACTGCCTGTGTTTATGATTACATAGTTATGTCTTTAATATATAACTAGAGTTTAGCTTTAGGATAGAATGGATTAGAACCTTTGTCTGGGAGGTTTTCCTTTGCTTCCTGTTCTGGTGACAACAGTTTTACAAGATGGGAAGTATAAAAAACTGTAACAAGGACACAGACAGTATAAACGTTTTGTGAAGGTAAGGCAAGATGGATTGCTTGTTTTGTTATGTGTAATAAAAGGTGCATAGAGATTGGTAGTCAGCTATAGTTTTTATGACCCTCAGGGGTGGTCCCTGTGGAATCAAAGAAAAAATATAATAAAGCTCCAATCCAATGGTAGCATTGCATACTAAGCTATATTTTTTTACAACGAGATGTGCTACTGAGTTTCGGGGCTGCAAGAGTCCCCCTTATTTAGTGGAAGATTTTGAACTAAGCTGAGGAATCAGTAAAACAAATAGGACTGTTCGCATTGGTTATTCCAGGTCAAGTTTAGTAGCCTGTCACCAAGCTTTACGGATATGTAACATAGTTCATAAAATATTGCTGTGGGCTATAGGTCTTAGAGGTGGAACAATGGTCAAAAAATGACCATCTAAGACCAACACTTTTGGCCAATGCCAAAAGTTACCAGTCCAGGCCTTTTAGTAGCATCTGGAAAAACTAAGACCCCTGTGGCCAGTCCATCGTATGCCAGTATTCACAGCCTTCTACATACACACACATGCACCTAAACAAATACACATATGTACATAAGAGCTGAGAGGTATAGTAAACCAGTTGGCAGCCATATTGTTTCCTAACTGTGAATCTAAAGCCAGCTTTGAAAAGTCTCAACTTTTTACAGCAAATAATTGCTTACTTTTAATGTATTTGCATTTTAATGCAACATATGGTGAGATAAAACACTGGAAGTGGCATCATCTAGTTCAATATTAATTTTACAGCCATAAAACGAATGAATATAAGCCCTTTCATGGCGTTCGGAGAGCCTCTCTTCTGAAAGATTAAAGACCGCATTTTATTACTTTTTTCATCACTAAATATTTACTTTACTGGTAGAGTGTGAAATAGGGCGAAAATCTCCTCTTGGAAAGGCAGAAAATTTAATATGACAAGTTATTTAAATAAAGGTGCAGATGGAACATTTTGTTTCCTTGTGCAGTATTTTTAGACTTCACATATGAATACATGTATATTTATGCCAGCTGTTTCTATCCCCACCATTGTAAAGAAAGCTTAAAAAGCTGCTGGAATGTAACCAAGAACTATCTGCTGCTAGGGCTGCTTTTCTGTTCATTTTAATGCTTGAATTCCTGTTTTGTTTTCTGTTTTGTAATGCATTTTTAGTTTTATGAGAGTCAACACCTAGAGGGTCAGAGATGATGACCTCCATATTCCCAGCACTATGTGATCTGATGGGACAAGATCACACCCAAGGCAAATCATGGGGTAAGTGATGGGTAGCATCTTGGCTTAGAAGTTAGCACTACTGAATAGAAGTACTGGGGATCTGGGTTGAAGCACAATTCCATAAAATAATTACGCAGAACAAAATATGAAAAAAAACTTACCTTATGTTCAGTGATGTTCCATGTAGTCTCACCAGTCTGTCTCACCATGTAGTCTCACCAGAGGGCCTCTCCCTGGGTTGAATAGATGACACCCGGCCTTATTTACCTACCTGATTCAAATTTAGCTTTTAGCATTGCCCACTAGGATTGCCTGGGGAAGATGAAAATTACTAATGGTGTCACAAAACTAATCTAAACACCCAGAAAAAAATGTAATTGCATCATTGTTTCAAAAAAGAAAGGGGAAATGGGACATTGGGGACTCCAAAGGGGTAAGGCAAGATTGGGGTCCTAGGGTGGTGGGTTAGGTTGTGGGTTTGTATATATTATAATGATAGTGGGATGGAAAAAGGTCCTGAAACTCCAATGGTTAAAAACAATATATCTATTTATGACTATTGCAGTAGAGCAAGACTGATTAGTGTATATGCAATAATATTGACATCACTTATAAGACCATCATTCGTTTTCACGGGTCTCCAGCCATTTGTAGCACCATTAGTTTGTGTCCATGAACAGGCAGAACATAGTGGATGGGTGATTTACATCTCCATGTGCCGGCTCTCCTTCGATTTGTTGGTGTTACGCACACTGGAGCATAACAAGCCATGGCTCTCCTCTATAACATCTGGAAGCAGCTACATCTGCAGCAGGAAATTCCCTGCTAATACAGTACATATGTTTAATGTAAAGTGTGGAAATGGACATTGCAGGTATTGTACGTTGGGGACTGTTCTTCTGTTTTATGGCAATTAATGTAATTCAGTTGAAATAGAGCATTGCAATTTTTGCACTAGAGGTAAAGAGAACCCGTCTTCAACAAGTCTTATTCAAGTATCTTTTTATTAAAGCAGAACTCCTGCCATAAAACCAGGAAAAAAACGAATTGCTCATTAATAGAAATAACACGGAAATCATCTTTTGCTGAAATATTTAAATTAAATTCATATAATTCACTGGATTCACTGGCAGTATTTTTTCTGCAGCTCATTGTCATATGTCCATCATTATTGAATCCATTTAACAGGAGCAAAAGTCATTCTGAAGCAACACAATGATGTGCTCATCCCTTTGTCACCCTGATTTCTCCATTTCTTCCATTAGCATGCTTCATTGGCTTCATTCAGGCTCCTTGCTTCTTTTGCTCATACTCGTGCCTGGCTTGGCTTCAATTAGTTTGTCTTGGGATAACTCTTGAAGCTGATTGTCAGAGGAAAGGGGTTTGACAACTGCTATCCTGTCAATTGCCTGTAAATCATGCTGATAACATAAGCTGTCTTCCAGCTCCAGAGTACCATATACAAGAGAAACATAAGAGTGATAGGTCAGTCATTAGGAACAAGCTCTGTCCCATGAAAAAAAGGGAAAATTCTCATTCTCAGTCTCATTCTCCACCTTAGTGGAAACACTGGTTATTTAATTTGGAAAGCAAAAGAAAAGGTAAATGTTCTGCTGGGGAGGGAACAAGAAAATAACCTGTTGCTTTTCCCTGCATTAGTAAAATATGCAGAATAAGTTTACTGAGCTGCATACTTGTTCTGGGTCAGCAGCCGAGAAAGCGCTGATGCCAGACTGGCAGGTGATGAGATCAGAATATGTTTTCAGGTGGCAGAACAAAAAGGTAAGGAATACATACATAAATAAAACGTTTTGGCTAGGGGTACAACTTAAACTATTATTTTTACTGCACCTGCACTTAAGGTGTGTCATTAATGGTAACACAATGGGAAGAATTTAGTTAGGTTTTATCATCGGAATCAATAGTGGATTAGTAACAAGATCAATAACAAAAGTGCTGAGATCTTAAAGAGGAACTAAACTCAAAAGTCCCCCAAAAGAAAAAAAATTCACTTACCTTTTATCCCGCAGCGGAGTTGATCGGTCCGGAGGTCTCTTCCATCGGGTCCTTCGTCGTCCTGGCATCTGTCTTCATGCCGGCTCTCCGGGCATGGCCACCTTCACCTCTTCTTTCTGGTTCTTCTTCCTACGTCACCCGAGCCAGGCGCAAGACTAGTTGACATAGATGGGAAAAAAATACCTGCCGATCTCACTGTGCATGTGTGAGATCGGCAATTTTTTTCCCTTTTCACAAAAAGGCTCCTTCTGCACATGTCCCAGATGCTCGGGCATGCACAGAACGAGCACCCAAGAGCCTCCTCGGATGCGTGACGTAGGTATCCCAGGAGGCTTTGCGCTCCCATTCATAGAATTAGAGGCGGAGCTGCACCCTTTTTAAAAAAAAATGGGTGTTGCAGTGAAAAATAAAGCAAACAAACAGAATTTTTACTTTACATAAAAGAGATGTCTACCATTTTATATAAAGTGAAAATTGTGAGTTTAGGTATGCTTTAACTTACTCTTAGATTGTAAGCTCTTCAGGGCAGGCTCCTCTCCTCCTCCTGTGTCAGTGTCTGTATCTGTCTGTCATTTGGATCCCCTATTTAATGATCAGCCCTGCTTATGATCAGTTAATCACTCCTTAGATTTAGATGTTACTCCTAAAATTTTGCATTTTTTTGTTAATTTATGACACAAATAAATAAAGCATATTGATTTTGAAGCTGCCAACAGAATCCAACAGAAAAGTCAAAGCATTAACAGTTTTTATGTTTTGTTCCTTCTGTAACATATTTTTATTTTTATCCTGTCAGTAAGTATGGTATTTTTCATCTTCCTATAACAGGGCCAAACTAATGTAGCATTTAGACAGCTGAAACAAACCATTTAACACTGACAGGGGTGCTGACAATGGTCAGCTCTTATTTATTCAGTTGAAAGCTTTATCCCAAATTTAAAAAACACAAGTTGCTTAAAGTTATACCTTAAATTATACTTTATTTGTTATTCACTTATGTAAAGTCTATCTGAGTCTACTAATCCATCTAACAGTCCCCCTCTTTACTGATCTCACTGTCTGAGGGTGGCTGCATTCCTGCTCCATAAATATCATACAGTCAGTGTTGCCACCCTGGGACAGGAAGTTTATTGCTGTCCAAATTATCAGGTGAAAAAAAAAGAAAAAGAAGCACTGAAAAAAGAAAGGAATGCAGCCACCACATCCCAGGACTGGTGAGCCACAATATAAAATTTTTGTGGTTGGGTTTAGATATACTTTAAGTGAATATGTGAGCACACACCAAGTTTTCTTCTTTTTATGCATTAAAGTCCTGCACTGTTGCATGTTAATATTGTAAATACATTTGCAAGCAAATACTTTCAAATACCATTTTTATACGTGAACATGTTGCTTGATGACTTCACATGGCAGTATTGTATGCTGAAATAGCTGAATAACATCTACAATCACCAACAATAGTGCCCTCACACAGATATTTTACAGAGGACGAGAGGGGCATCTCAGAGTGTTCATTACTGGGGGCACTGGTGCTTATTGGACTACGCAATTATATTAGGACAACCAGCACTCTATGGCAGAGTTGTTGATTTTTGTGTGAATTTATTTGGATGCCAGTAGAGAAAGGAGAACATTCACCCAAATCAATTTGTGCTTGAGTGGTGTAAAATTCATATGTTTATTGGAACCTACACAACTCTGGCCAAAACTTTTTAAGGGAATTTTGATGATCTCAGACTGATTTTCGCAACCATTCTCTTTCATTTTCCCTGTGACAGGTCTCTGTATATACACAAAGTTTGCCCAATTCTTTGTCCATCCTAAGTTTATAGACAGCTTCACAGCTATAGGAATAATACCAAGAGTTTGTGATATAGGGATACAAGGAACCCAATCATGAGCTGACTAATACAAAAAACCAAAGAGCAGTGGTACTATTAAACATACAGGTTTTCTCTGCTCAGTTTGCACTGAATTTATAGCAATGGATGGGCATTTCTGGAACATTCAGGTTCAGGAAAGGTCTGTGTTTTTTGGCTCAATGATGCGGCTTACTTCAGACAGGTATATGTATATACAGACAGTTCCAAACAGCCTTTTGTTTGCTTTTAAAATAAAGCCTTTAGACATCTCTATTTCCAATTCATGTGAATCACGTAAACACCAAAAGCCACAAGATTCATCCAGACGCAAGCCTGGCGTTCGCTGCGGGCCGCAGGGATCGACCTTTGTCCTCGTTGCACCTTTTCAGTACTTTGATGTACTCTAATGATTTTTAAACATACAAATGTCTTTCTTTCCGACAGAGGATTATGTTACAGATCATTCACAGCCTCACCCCATCCAGAAACAGCTGTATGCTGCATTATGACATCTTTTTATACAACATGCTGATGAGTAGAATAGAGGAAAGTCAAACACTGCTAACACATTACAAAGGAAAACTAGACTCTGGATATCCTTTGTTTTTTATTGTAACCTGGAAAGTCATTTTAATGTGCCTTTCCCATACTCATTTCCTTACTTTCTTACATTTTATTCTCTTTCTTTAGTGTTCATCTATATGTCAGTACACAGCTGCTGAGAAAAGCTCATTTAGGCTGGCAATAGACAGACACCTTTCACGCTTTCCTTTCACCCTTTCTGTAGATCCATTGCAAAGGAAACAATCCTGCTCATCAGGGGATTTTTAAACAGGTCAGAAAATCTGTCTTTGCAATATAAAGCGTCTCAGCTCTACTTTTCTGGTACAGAGTGTCTAAATAGAGGTAAACCTGATGCTATCAGTAATAAGCATGCACAAAAGTGTGCCAGATGATGCTAAGGGATTGGGCTACTTATCTAGGAGGAAGGAAAGGAGTACCATTTTAAGGTATTTCCAATCAATACATAGCAATATATAGTGCTTCCCATTTTTATACAAGTAAAACATATTGGTTATTTTTATTCAGGTAAATATGAAGAATTACTTGTAAAATATTCATATTTACTTTTTGCAGCAAACGAGGATTAATTTACCATTTCTACATCAGAGAAGAGAGCTTGTTTACTGTTGTGTGGTTCACTAGCCACACTAGTAGGAAATGTATAGTAGACAAGAATACCAACAGAAAAACAGAATACCAGACAAAAACCTTGCAAACACATTATTGGCCTTCTAGATCTTGAACCTACAGTAGATGCTGTACTTTCTTACTAGAGCAACCACACACTAGATATAAAACCATTCTGTTTTACATTTTTTTGTGATAAAATAACTTTAAACAAATATTAAGCAATGTCATTTTATGAATGTATAAACTTAGGAAAGAGGAAAATCACTTTAGTTTCCTAGGAAATTCAGTTAAAGTTGCATTTATTTTATTTGTTAATTGACTGGACTGATGCTCTAACAGAGAGTGAAGTGGTCTGGTTCTCTGACACAGGACAGTTTTCTACTATGTAAACACATAATAATATTAATAATAATATTGTTAAAAATAAATATTACTATATTCTTTACACACTGTGCTTTAAAAAATTTTTTCATTGAGGAATTTCTGGCAAAAAGTCAGGATTCTTGGACATGGGATTTTGTGCTCTAGGAACAGCTATTGTGAAATTAAAAAGGGGTAAAAGCTTTTCCTGAATGTGGTAGGGCAATGATTGGAGGCAGCCACCTTGACACCTCAAGGTTTCCCTAGGAGGAGGAAAAAATAGTGGAAAAGGTTTCACATAGTTATGCAACTTATGGCTTGATACCCAGTGGCTAAGGATCTAAGGAACGCAACCATACCAAAAGTTTGTAGGTAACTTGCAACTAGAAACACAGCAGTAGATGTCAACTCCATTGTATTGTATTTAGAAATAGAAAAATGGAACAAAAGTGTTGTTGGACACATCTAAGTTCCCCCAATGGTTGATGTAAAGTCAGCTCAAAGAAGAAGCACAAGATATCGTACATAGCTACTGTATGTCATTTATATCTTGTTACCCAAAACCATTAGGGAGCGCTATCACACCAGGGGTTTGTAGGCAACTGGCATCTAGTAACACAACAGAAGGAAGAAATTTCATTGTGTAGAATAGGAATCTGAACAGGTGAGGGTGCAGTGCATTCTGAATCAGTCATGTGTCAGTTGTGAACTGTTGACATGTCCATTTCCATTACCAACAGGAACAGAAGCCATCTGCTGTTTACTGAATGTCTTAATGCATGTGGTGTGAAGAGACACATGTAACAGCAGTTTGTAGAATCAACCATACTGTTAATGCTAAGGAAAAAATAATTCTGCTATGTCAGCTTTTCTATTAAGTCAAATGCATAAGCAATGTATGGTGTAGGAAAATGTATTGATGAAAGTGCAAGCATGAGCAATGTAAGGCCAAATGTCCGTGCCTGTTTAGATATAAGTTACCATTGTATTTCCTCATGCTTTACCTTTAGAAGAAACCCCCGAAGAGGGCTAGCTATGCCATCTTAGCACATGGCTGCCCTCCAACAATATAGGTGCTCAAAGTCCACAGGGACTTACAAATGGCAAGAAGCCACTAGCCTGGACAGAGCACCAGAGGAAGTAACCCAGTGGGAGGTCAAACAGACCACAGGTTAGTAACCAGGAGATCCTAAACCAGACAGCCAATTCAGAGAGCGCAAGTTGAGGAACAGAGTTGAAGGTCATACACAGAGATCAGACAACTAAGCGAGAGATTCAAAGACTCAACAGACTAGTGATCAAGATCCCCAAATAGTAATGCATCCCAAGTAATACAAAACATCAACAACAATAGTGAGAAAAATGGGATTTTCAAGGTACAAAGTCAAATGTATATTGTCAAGTGTATAACAAAGCATTTTTTATTCAAAAATTTAAAACACCAGAACCATTGTTTGTTGAACCTTTTATAAACATATCATATATATAAAATACCATGGCATATACCATAAAAAAACAACAGGAAGTCATCTTGTTGGGAGCAACTTTTCCCTGGGTAGTATGGACTCCTTGGATCCCCTGTGCCCAGTATGTTTGTCAGTTTTGTCTTTTATTGGTGGCATCCTCATAATCCCCTTTCTGTGTCTATTTTTCTGATGCATTATATTTGCTCACAAGACCTTAGGAAGAATAAGGAAATGCATTGAGAGGTAAACCCAATATATCTTGCTATCATAATATCTTTTATGTATGTGTCTAATAAGTGCTTTGTTTTATTGTACATGTGAATTTGTACATTGAAAGTCCCATGTTTTCACCTTTGATGTTTTGGGGAAAGGTCCAAGAGTTTAGGGGATCTCAGAGCAGAAAAAGGTCAGATGGAAGCAGGATCAGCAAAATCATACCACCAGCAGCTAAGAAACCTAAAGCTATAATAAGCAAAGTGATCTGAAAAAGGGGTAGGTACGTAAAACCTTGAGCCAAAACAGATTAAAAGGGCACGGCCAGGATAGGAATTAATTGCAGCTATAAGACAAAATGTTAAGAGGGTGCAGATTCCCTAGATTACATGCCCACCACCATGTCTGACAGGCAGTGCCACTGAAGATTCTATAGGACACACATGTAAAGAATGAGCCTGGTTTCATTCCTACTTACTTCCAAAATCTCTCTAAAGATGTGTTGGTCTGACCTTTAGGAAGGTTTTCGAGTCGAAGGTCCCAGATGACATCTATGAATCTATGGCAATGGACCCAAAGGGAAATGTCCACATCTGCAGAAATGGGTACCAAAAAAGATCTCCACTATTCTGCTGTCCAGTAAAGAAAAAAACTTGTGACCTGTGCCATCATTGATCATGGTTTCTAAAAAATAGTGTTTGAAAATTTGGAAATGTGTTTTATATAGTGGCTTTGATACAGTTCAAGCCTCTGTATTCACCAGCCAAAAAATTTAGAGGTGAACAACTAACAATTGAATCTATTGAAGAAAAGAAAAAACGAAACAAGCAAAGTGGTAAGATTTAACACGCACTGCCAGTGCTTCCTCCTCTGAAAAACTTACTGAGACGGGGATATTGCATTTTAAATACTGAATACTGTGATTAAACTGCAGGATATAATTTTCCTTGGAATAATATCATGTTTGTTCTTAGTATGGTAAATATGATAATACAGAAGAGCCCTGATCAACAAATTGTTCCTGCTATTAATAGACAGTAAACAGCATGGGGCTGTGAATACATGAATAGGATTTGCATTTTGCAGATTTATAAAGCTTGATGTGATTGTCTCCTGTGTGATCTTTAATCACCGTTGGATAATTGATATCAGTCATGGACAGATGAAGTGAAGATGTGACTGTCAGTTAGTAGAATATGGACAAATGCACACAGTATACAGCAGAGATTAGCCATAATGTAATAAATATGTATTAATTACCAACATATGGCAGTATTTATCAGGGGAAAATTTTCCTTTTGCTTACTTTCATTTCTCCAAATGTAAGATAAAGCTCGAAATCCGCTGTTTTTTATATATATATATATATATATATATATATATATATTTTTATATTTTAGGACCCCTTTTTTTCCTTTGTAGAGATACTCACTCTCTCTATGTCGTCTATTTACTGTTGTCACCATGAATTAGAGTGATAGAGAAACTAAAATTTTACAGTTGACACAGCTTGTCTATTAAGCAATTTTACCATGATTTTTGAGCTGGTTTCTTTCATCCTTGTTGTGTTTGTAGGACAGGAAGAGAAGAGCAATCTGTTTAATGGAACATATGGAGGTATTACGGGGCAGGATATGGCGGACTCCTTGCTGAATTTTACCTTTTAACTGATTTTAGTGGCCCCTTACTCCATCAGGAAGAGAGCTGCAGCAAAGTAACATTGGTGACGCCTTGAATGCACTAGGCAGCCATAGAAGCGATGTGAAACCTAGCAAGACAGATAACCTTGGAGAACCGTGTGAGCGTTTATGACAGCAGGGCTCTCCTGGTGCCCAAAGAATAGGACAAGATTCTGTAAAAGTTGTCAGGGATAAGAGATCAGCATTCCAGAGCAGCTCATATAAAGGAGGATCACTGGAAGGTCTTGGCTGAAATGACAAAGGTCGGCTGAAATGACAATCTAGCAGCTCCTCGGGGGCGTATTGGGACATGATCATACATATGTAGTAACAGGTACTCTTTTTCTGTTAGGGCAATTTCAGACTTGTGGTTGACCACAGTGTTGTATAACAATCTTAGCTGTGCTTTCAACCATTCCCATTCAGATTAAAGAGAGAGGTTGGGAACCATTTTGTCCATGCTTTTGCCTGCTGTTGCATTGCAGTGGGGTTGCAGCATGGTGCCTGAATATGACATGTTATTCTTGGTATTTGGTTGCAGAGTGGTTTGCCAATAGCAGCAGTTTGAAATGCACATGGAAGCAGCCAGCCATGCAGTGTCCCCCAAAATGTAAAAGAGTTTACGCTAAATTTGCCCTTTACCCCTTTGACTATTCTGGCATACGGGTGCTCTCAATCATATAGAAATCTGGGACATATAAACTCTTTCATCCGAGCCTAGTGTACGGAAGGTGCACTTCTGGCAATCACTGTATAGCGCTGCATATCACAAATCTCCCGTGTAATGCAGCCGCTATCCAAACATTTGTATTTACACTGAAACCCCTGGCTTATTTTAGTTTTTCTTTCCCATTTGAACCTGGCATTAACCGCCAACCCTCAAAAACGAAATATCCTATTTTTGTTATCCTTCTTCCTTGGCCAAGAATTTTTTTCTATGAAGCATTTGTGTATTTTGCTTGGAATGCATTTATCATGTAGTCTTTTTTTTCCTCTGAATATAATCAATGTGAAATATTCTCGGCCGGCTTGATAACAGGGAGCCGTAGGATATTTAGCAATTTTTACACAGCTGCAAAGTTTCAAGATTTGACAGGTTTGGCTGTTGTGGGGAAGGAAAAAAACACTTTCAAGTGAGTGATGGAAGTTATTAGCGGAAAAGATGGAGGCACTGCGGTAAGGATAAGGGTGTCATTGTACGGTAATAATCCGGTATTCTTGTCCTTACTGCAGTGCTGCAATGTCCTTATTCTTATAAACGTCACGTTACCCCATTCTCCAAAAAAAAACCAAATGACTTACAGATAAACTTTAATCCAGTTCATCCAGGGGATTGGTAGTCATAGTTGTCACTTCAATAACCTGCAGGGACATTTAAAATTGAAATGTATGCTCACCCTGTTATCTTTGCTACTTGGAAAGCCTGTCAGAGACCTATATTTAAACTCAACCTATCGCCTGGACCTTCTCCCATGTATCCAATTATTGGAAACCCCTCCTTCCCACCTGGGTTGGAAGCTGGGAAATTCGGGGAGCTGCGTGAGAGAGGGCTCCTTAGAGCAGAACATTTTATCCACCAAGGGCAGTGGGTTTTGATAGAGGCACTGATAAATAGGTTTGGAGACTTTAACCTTGAATTTTGGAGGTCACTTCAGCTGTCCCACTTTCTGCGGTCCCTTCCCCCAGATTATTGCAATAACCGAGTGAAAACGAGCTTTGAGACGGTCTGTATGGGAAGTGGCCCTCTTAGACACTCCCTGTCTTACCTTTATGCTGTGCTTAACCAGACTCCAGAGAATTTTTCCCCCTCATATCTACGGGCATGGGAGGCTGAACTGGGGTATACTCTGGGACCAGAGCAAAAATGCAAGATCCTCTCTACAGTTCACCCGTCCTCTACGAGCAGCAAGTATCATGAACTGAGTTTTAAGATCCTCTCTCGGTGGTATAGGACCCCAGAGCGGCTACATAGTTTTTTCCCTGAAGTCTCAGACAGATGTTGGCGGTGTAATCAGGAAAAGGGCACCATGTTGCACATTTTTTGGTCCTGCCCATTACTGGGCCCCTACTGGGAACAGGTGAGAGCACTCATGCAGAAGGTTACCACTCACAATGTCCCAAGGGATCCTGGGTTTTTCCTTTTGCACCATAACACTATTCCGGATAAGCGCTACAGGAAGTCTATTCTCAGACATCTTATAGTGGCAGCGACCGCCTGTATTCCTATGTTGTGGAAGACAGCGTCGGTTCCCACTGTGGGCATGTGGCTTCACAGGGTTAATGATATAATGCCCATGGAGGACCTGACTGCGAGCTTAAGGGGTACGCAAGAGAAATTTAATGTGATGTGGGGTAGCTGGATTTACTACCGAGACACCCGGGAGTTCAAGCGCCACCTGGATCCGAGCTTCTCAGGCTGAAGAGAGAGGGGTTGGGTGTTTTTTGTGACGTATTTATATATTTGTTTTCCTCGCACCTTATTTTTTCTCTCCCCTTTGTATTTCGGTTGTCCAATGATGATGCTGTGTCTGTAACTGCACCACAAGTAATCTCTTTGTTTTTGATATTATGTGGAATGTGTAACACAATGGTCTTTGTTTCCCTTAGTTACCCTTACCCTGTTCTGTATTGCAATATGACTGTATTGTCCCTGCCTATGTTGTTTGTTGTGTTTTTTGTTTTTTTCAAAATAAAAATAAAGAATGTTAAAAAAAAAAAAAATTGAAATGTATGTAAACTGAAGAACAAAAAATGATATGTTTTGCAGCCTACCAGTCCTTAAATGTGACGACTACATGTGTTTTCTTAAATTGGGCTTGGGCTAAGGTAAATGCGGTGGTTACTGCATGTTTTTCAGGGCCCATGTTTGCCTGTTTTGTGGAGTCCATGCCTCTAGGAGAATGACTCTAGGAGTCCTTTTACCCAACCCAAACACCAGCACCAGAGAAGTAAAGAGAGCTGATTGGCTAAATCAGTGATGCCAAAAATTAGGCCCATGTTCTCTAGTGAAGGAACAATTGTGTGGCTCAGGAGAAGGATGGAGCCCGAGGAGAGAGTGGTGAGCAACAGTGGGTTGGGGAGCCATGAGGAGGGTGAGGCTGGGGAGCACAGGGGATAAAAGCAGAAGGAAGAAGTGCATAGTGTTATAGTTAGGGGTTCTTGTTGGCTGCAACACTTACTGGAGCGACTGTATGGTCCACTTACATGAGTATGGAATATTACCAATCCACTTGAACCTTCTGACCACATTCACTGTTAACCGCACTCATTATCACAGCAGAACGCTTTGCATTACTTTTTAATTAATAAACTCACCCTGCATATTGCAGCCATCACTGGAGTGCACATAGACAGAAAGCTTCTGCAAAGAAGATGGAGAGGATCAGCATCACTGAAATGCAACAAAGGCTAAAAAGAAATGTGGTAAGTATTATTTGCAAGAGACGTGACATTTAAATATCAAATTAGGAAAGGTTGTCCAATTATATATTGTGCAGGAAGGCTTTGGAACTCTAAACTCTGGTCATCTAGTATCACAAATGTGGCTTGTTAGTGAACTGAATTTTCCAGTGAATTTCAGCACATAGAAAATTGGCTGGGTTTTCTGAGTGTCCCGACTCATACAAATTCATTTCCTTACCCCAATCTTAATATAACCTATTGATAGTTTTATCTGAGCTTCTGATGCTGGATACATTGTTAATATGTAACATGAGCTGATCTCCAAAAACTAACAAACAGAATCATTTGTTGATCCGCGTCCACCCTCATCTGGGATCACCAAGAGCCAAAAAAGGTCACACTGTATATGTAGACAGCTGTGACTAACTAGAGAAAAAGTAGCCACACAAACTTCCTGGTTTTTAAAAAATGTCTCCATCTGTATTATTCTCAAGGATTCAGATCCCATAGTGGCTGATCCTTTGCAGCCTCTTTGTAGCTGCATCATGTCTGTATGTATTTCACTAACAATTGCATGTCATTTCTCAGGCAGGTTTCCTAATAGGAACAAAGGAGCATTGAATGTACGGTGGCCATTTGTTGTCTCCACTCTTAAGGCTGGGTACACACATGCAATAATTGTCATTGGAAAGGATCTTTCACATTGGAAAGACTGCACGATGCACAATGCATTATCAATATTAAACTGTATTTATAAAACACCAACATATTATGCAGCAATGTGCCACATACACTCAAATGATGTGTGATAAAGGAGAAAGATAAAGGTGCGTCCCTGGGGTACACATACAGAATTTAATCTATTGCTCTCTAAAACCCATCAGACATTTATACAGTCTATGAAAATTTACAGACCCGATTTATATGGGGCCTTTTCATTCTACACACAATATTGATCACATTTGGCTGATTGAATTCAAATATTCATAAATAAATGATAGAGAATTTGAATCGACTGCTTGATCGAATGCAAGAATCAACTTTTATAAGACTTAATATTGGACATGACAGACATTTAGATCTCTATTGATGGCTGCTCACCTCCGGTTAATGGAGTGTCGCTTTTGTTTCCCCAATATAAACAGTATCACCCTCGCCCCTGTTCATAAACAGAAGCATTCTGCAGAGCTAAACATTTGTGTTTATAGACTGGATTTAAATGGGTTTCCTAAAGCTTCTTAAAAATATTAGATTTCTGTTACTGGAAACAATCTTTACACAATGCATTATTAAAATTAAACTGTATTTATAAAGCACCAACATATTATGCAGCGCTGTACATTAAATAGGGGTTGCAATTGACAGACAGATACAGACAATGACACAGGAGGAGGAAAGGACCCTGCCTAAAAAGAGCTTACAATCTAAGAATTAGTTAAACAAACTTAGCACATAATATTTCTTTGATTATCCAGTCTAATCAGCAAAATGTAATTAGTTACATTTAGCCCTGTTGGAAAAATTGTGTGAGTCATTATGGAATCTAAGAGTAATTTAGAGGATACGTAATGTGTGAGCAGCTGTATGCTGTAAGCTCTGGCAGACAAAAACATCAGCTGCGTCAGTATGGTCTGTGTGTTTCCAAATTGTAAAGCCAAAGCTGCTCAATGCAATAGCTGATAATGGTGTGAGAGCTCCCGTGGCACTAATGGTATGCCATTCATAAAGTTGGATTCACTTTTATTTAGGCTTCACTTCTGCTAGCCATTATATCAGGGTTTCTGAACATGGGTTCCTCCAGAGGTTTCTATGCTATTTACTTGAGCAATGAATAATTTGTGCCTCCTAGGTCAGTTTAGGTGACACTAATGATCTCTTTTGGTTATCTGTAAGGGTGCCAGCATTATAGGAGCCATGCACTTCACTGACTGCCACACTAATCTACTGTAATTTGTGTTTATAGTAATTATAGTAGGAATTATGTGAAAACCTGAAAATATTTCAAGTGTCCCCCCATGGTAAAAAGGTTGAGAAATACTGCATTAAATTTACTTTAGTTTGTATGATGTATAATTTGAGTTGTCTGATATAAATATATACTACTAATTGCAAATAATAGATCATAGTGTCACATACCCTCAACTGATGTGTGATAAAGGTGAAAGATAAAGGTGTGTCCCTAGAGTACACATACAGAACTTAATCAAGTGCTCCCAAAAGCTTCTTAAAATGTTAAATTTCTGTTGCTGGAAACAATCTTTCATGATCGTTTTTAGTGAAAGAAAAAAAATGAGCGCTGTACACACAGCCCTGTTCTTTTCTATGGAGAGAGGAGTGGGGTGACGAGTGAGCTGCACCCCGCTGTGACCTCGTACATAGAAGAGCACAGTTGTCACCTTGCTCAGTCATTGATTGATATGTAAAGATTTTTGTACAGCATTGGGGGACCACAGTACATGTAGATTTTTTCATCATGATAATCGGGTGAGAGTAATGTATGTAGCCTAAAATATTCTGCTGCAACACACGGATAAGAATTGTAGTGTTATGGAAAAAGTTAAAATCAAAAAAAGTTAGGTTGGAAAAAGTTAAAATCAAGGGAAACTAGTTCAACTAGTACCAAACTACCACTTCTGTATATATATATATATATATATGTACAAATGTATATCATAACACCGCACATTACCCTTATTTACCTCTCTCTGGAGACAAAGCCACAACTGCCCACGAGCGTCAGTATGCCAGTTACCATTCAGTGAACAACCCGCGCTATAACTCTCTGTGAATTACATAACATCTCCTCCTCCTCCCTTTTCTGGAACGGAAAAAGGACCAAGGTACCACTGTGTATATATATATATATATATATATATACACACAGAAGTGGTAGTTTAGTTAGTTTAGTACAAGTTATATATTTTTATATATATTTTTTTTTTACTATCACTTAGCAGAAGTTTATTCATTATCCTGTTGGCATTCTGGCCCTTTCATTGTAAGTGTGTGTAGCCTGCTTTGTTTATTTCCTGGCTAGGGGCTGGTTTTGATCCTAAATGCTTTTAATCTTTGGGGAATGTGCAGTGCTGGACTTGTCATTACAAGGAAAGGCTCCAGTTGCAGGCAGAAAGGAGGAGCAGGCATAGAAGGAGGTACATAGGTGTCACAAGAAGAGGAGGAGCTCTTACCCACTGACCCCGCAGTCCCAATGTGGCTGCACTTCTCATGCCATTTGCTTGTTGCTGCATCTCCCCCTATCCTGCTCATTTCCGCTCTCATTGACTCCCTGCAACAAATCTCTGCATTAACTTAGGACAAACACAACTTCCTTTCCTCTTGTTTCGTTTGTACAGAGCAGCTTCTGCCTTCCCCTGGAACAGTCCCTGAGTTTCCTCCCTGGGGTCCTGCCAGCCTCCTCTCAGTTTGGAGTTCAGGATCTGGTGAGTACATCATCTCTAAAGACAAATCATTGTGGATCTTGCAGATCACTTGTTGTGACAGTGATCACCGGCTGTAATTGGACAGATCTTTGATTTGTGTGCCTTGTTTCAGGAACATGTAAGGTGACAAAAGGATTGCAGGACAGCTGAAGCTTTGCAGATGGTGGGGGATTGAGTCAGCAGCTCCTTGTTGAAGTAGTTTTGTTTGTGTTTTGCAGATTTAGTACTTACAAACAGTATTGTTCTTGTTTGATAACACTGGTGTTCATTAACTTCAAGGCAAGGGATAAAACAAATCATCCTAAGCAGCTCAGATCCTGTTGGCTGTGTACTTTCATACTAGAAATGCTATTGTAGATTGCAAGCTCTTTGGGTCAGTGATTGCATTAATTCACTGTTTATTGTTGTTGCAGGTAAAGATAAATGTATGCATATCAGTTACTTTGATGTGGTTTGTGATACTTGCTTCTAGTATTTGATTGGTTGTTATAGTTTTTAAATGCCATTGGACCAAAGTTTTTTGTTTTTTTACACCCCAGGATTAGCTGGTACTTGTAGTTCTAAAAGTGGATCTGATACATGACATATAGGGCTCTATTCATAAAACAGGCAATCTGACATTCCCTGGTGGGAATCAATTACTACCATTGAAACATAGTGACCTGGAAGATTCCCAAAAGCGAATGTTTGAGGGAATGTCCGATTCACTGTTTTATAAATAGAGACCAAGGTATATAACACATAAGGTATAGGAAACATTATGGAAAATAATATATCTGTGGCTGTGAGTTCATTTGTCATGCTTTCTATATGTCTGCACCAACATCATGTAACTATTACTCATGATAATTCCATATAAAGTATCTGCGGCTGTTTGAATTTTCCTAGGAACTTGTTTGTAAATTTAGTAGTGTTTAGGCAGAGAATGCTGACTGCTGTCATCACTTAGAATGGGAGTGTTATTATAAAGCTGGGCAGACATGCTGGGACTTGTAGTTCAGTAGCATTCAGGTTTGGATTATCCAAAGTCATGCAAAGAAGCCTATAGAACAATCTTTTTAACAATGGGGAACCCTTGAAATGACATTCAGGTCTTAAGGAGCCCTTACTATAATTACTATAGCCACAGCTCACAGTATACTAATGTGGTGGTCAGTAGGAAGAATGATTCTTACATTGCTGGCCAGTTGGAAGAATGTCACACTTACAGATAGCCAGAAATATCATTGGTATCAGTTAAACTGACCTGAGAGGCCTTAAAATGCTCATTGCTCAATGAACTCTTAGCAACTTCTGGATGAACCCTAGAGATCTATGGAAACACTGCAATATACTGATCCAGAAGTTGTGGATCAGTGGACCCCTAGAGAAAGAATCACATAACTTTCATTCAGGAAGTGGCTATACCATGAGAAACATTCCCCCCCCATTGTTCCAAAACATTTTTGCATACACAGGCACTCCGCACAGAGCAAATTATTTGGGTGCCAGTATGAGAGTTGGAAATATATACAGTTATTTCACTTTTCCTGATTTATAATGTATCAGAAATACCATGGCTCTATTCTTTGCCCATACTAGGCAAAATAAAAATGTATATAGGACTTACAATAAACATCTTACAATCAACGTCTACTACTATAATACTTCCAGTATGTGGGAGCAAAAAGCCCCCACCTCCAAAAATAGGATGCTGGATGCCTGATCAGCCAATCACTAGGTCCCATTGCTATCATATGAGGGTGGAAGAATGGGAGGGGTACAGAGCCCTGTTTTAAAGTGACATTTTTAGAATTTGCAGCATTATATGACAAAAATATAATGTACAAAGGGGAGTAATTCACAGCAACGGGGTATAATAATCTCTACACTATGATTGGTTCCCAGGCAATCCTATACTTTTCATGGTATCATAGCTCCGAAACAAACCAGCCAATCAGATTTGAGAGTACAAATGAACTGGTTGCAGCGTTACTGCATCTTGCCATCATTATTGCAATTATGAACCAAGTTATTTCCAGTATTTTCCCCTCTTATGTTCAGTCTGGATTCCCCTTGCGTGCCTGAGATATTACAATCTGGGCAGAATGAGCACAAGGCCCTAAATACTTTCCCAGTTAATTATGGCCACGGACGTTCGTCACTGACAGCTCACTCCAGTATTTCTGACTGCTTAGTAGCCGTATGACCATGTATAGACCATGGGCCAGTAATCAATTCAGATCTGGATACTGAAAATGACTCTGTCAGCATTTTACAAGTTTGTAAATTGAATGTAATGTCTAAGTGCAGACACCAGAAGGTACCGGAATCCATTAGACAAGCATCAGAATATGTTCTGTATACCTTGGGATCCTGGTTATATAATGTAATGTGTGGGTAGTTTGGTGGTTACTATGTAACACATTTCAGAGCACCAAAAGCTGCAAGTCAGTGAAGTAGGAATGCATTCCGCCATGACAGGTTCGCTTTAAAGTGGCCCTGTCACTAAAAGAAGCCCTACTTTTCGGCAGCTGATGATGCACTGCTCTCCAGCAGATTTACCCTTTTTGGTTATTTCAACTTTGTCTTACCCCTGCTGCAGATATTTATCCATAAATAATCCATATGGATAATATGGATAATTTCATCCAGATATTTATCCATAAATCTATAAATGAACATACCCGGGAGTGTTGTATAAATGCAGCGTCCAGGGAGCAGCAATCCTTCCTGACTTTTGCGTACACTTTAAGTATAGTTAGGATTTTTCTACAGGGCTGCTCTTTTATAAGTGACCCTGTGGTCACAAGGTCGACACTGCCATAAAGACATATGAGGGCCCCCATTGCTACTCTTTGTTTTAAGAATGTGGATTTCCTAGCTCAGGGGTGTCAAACTCAAATACACAGAGGGCCAAAATTAAAATCTTAGACAAAGTTGCGGGTCAACCTTGAAATTTATTTTAAAAATTGAGGACTATTTTCTTTCTCATTAGATATAAAACCCTTTTCATATGGAAACAAGGAGGTTTTGCTTCACATTCAATCTGGAACAAGCTTAAAATAGAGAAAGAGGCATAACATTTTTTCAATTTTATTTAAGAAGAAATCTTATGCCTCTTTCTCTATTTGTAGCCTTCTGAGTTAAATTTCAATGGTAACCATTTTGCACAAGCAATAATAATAATAACAATCATTCAAGTCCATGCCTTGGAGTAGCAAGGAAAAGTACAGCTGAGGGGGAGTGCTGGAAATGTCAGACGTGGCCACTGCGGAGCTAAATCTTATTAGTGGCCCGCCGCTGAATATCCCTCTTCATTAAAATAGCGCCGCTACTAAAATTCCCGGCATTATTTCCATCTATAAAACAGTCCAATGCGGGGCCACGCATAGGCAGAGTGCCCGCTGGTCTATAGACGCGAGTGATGCTGGGAATTGTAGTAGTGACGCTATTTCAATGCAGTGGCGGGCCAGCTGCAATTCATATTTACGATTCCTTGTGGGGCCAAAAAAAAGGGTCAAAGTTTGTCACCCCTGCCCTAGCTGTTCCATGATGCTTTGGCTTCAGTTCTTTCTTATTCTTTAAATCCAGAACAAGTAAAGACATTTTTTACATTTTCCTGATAATTGAATCTTTTTAGTAATATTTTCTCGATATACCACACATGCTACAAAAGCTCCAATTGATATTGATTGATTGATATTTTACTGCTTTGTCTGCTTAGTTTTCAATTCAACCTTGGAAAAATCGGTCAAGGCTGGCTTGAAACATTTGTGTTGCGCTAACATGTGATACGGCATTATGAACACAAGGCATCCACTGGTTAAAAAAAACACCAAATATTTGGTAGCTTTTCTGTAATTAGGAAGAACTGGTATGCTACCTACAAACTTCCAGCACGGATGAAGTTTGCAGTCAAAGAACAAAAATACACAATCTAATATTACGTTTGCATGATTATGACTTCCCATCCAGTATAGACACTGATCAGTCAATGCTTTAGGTTGGCTGTATTCTTTTTGCTTAGTTCTTACTTTTTTCTTGGCTGATGTTCTAAACTAAGATTTAAAAAAATGTTTTTCCTGTTTTTACAACATCCCACAAAAGTCAATGAACCTAAAGTTATGAGTACAGATTTCAAACCTTCAAACTCCTACCCAGAGCAAATCCTGACATCTTAACTTTGTTCATGAAACTTTTTTCCTTTGAAAAGTTACGGAAATTCCAGCCAAGAAAATGGACACAGTACAGCTGGCCCTTGGTTTACGAGTCGAGTCATTTCAACATTTATTTTTTCCTGTGATTCTTAGGGCACTAGCTGAGGATATTGAACCTCTGATAAAGTAAAAGCAGGGCATTTGTGTTAATAGGTTGTTGTCTATAGAGTGTTCTCCAGAAAACCCTGGAGCTTCCAATGTATGGCACAGATCAGTCCTGCTGCAATCTTTAGGCTATATTCAGACTGGCAGTGAGGTTGTGGCGCGGTTACCACTTCCTCATGCCAGTGATCTGTTGCCTTGGGGAGGGAATGCCAGTGACCAAAGCAGCTGGCAAGGTGCCAACCACTGGGAGCCACACGGAATTACAAAATCCCAGGGCAGCACTGAACCTACCATTAAGCACATGACAAACTGTTGCATTTGACTGCTGGGGGAGAGGAGATTTAAACCCCTTTAATGTAAAATATTGCTCCTAGGGGCAAAAAAAACTGTTGCTAGTTGCCTCAGAGTGGCAAATCGCACCAAGGGTAAAACGTTTGCAAGTGTTGCCGTTGCATTTGCGATGTGGTTCTTACACCAAAGGAGGAATATCAATCACATGGCCAGAAGGATGTTGCTTCTAAAACCACAATGTTAGCTGCTCCTGAGTGCATTCGGAGCGTGCGCAGTTTGGCTAAGCCTAAATTTAGACAAGACCTGTTTCTCTACATTAGGAAAACAAGTCCTTCTGAGCACGGTTAACCCCCCCCCCCATAAAAAAGGAGGTAATTTTACTTACCTTATGTAAAATTATTGTCCACTCTTTTATGTAAATTTTGGTTTAGGTCCACTTTAAACCTTAAAGTCCTGGTTATCAATGAAATAAATGAGTTGTATTCCATTTTGTATAGGCATTTCTCTGTGATTGCATTGCGGTGTTGACAAGCTTCATGGTCATCTGCTGCTGAACTGCTTCTTTAAACTTTAATGGGACCATTTTAATGGTTTTACAAATAGTTGCATGTGGTTGGAAAGTGTTTTCCATGTTTTAGGGTAAACCAGCAGCAGATATTCTATGATGCATTGTGACCAGCGCAAGGTAAATACAAAAAAAATGCAACTGCTGCATACCAAATGCTTGCTGATGTCTGGGTAAATCTCTAGTAAACACTCACAGATACTTGGTTAACTATAAGTTAACTTTACAGTCACTAAATGCTCATCTGAACTCAACCTAAGAAAATGCTGCCTGCGTCCGACTAATGACAGCCAACGCAAAGTCACAGAATGAGCTCAAGTATGCGTAACTTGTTGCTGTATTGAGTGATGTTTGAGGTTTAATGAAATCTTGCAAAATAATTGAAATTTTAAAATAAGGGAATCAATTCACTGACATACCATGATGATGTTTAAAGTGGAATTTAGAAAGCTGGACATAAAATACATAATATGGGACATACGTACGTAAAAATGTGAAAATCACATCAAACTTGACATTCAGGTAAATGTTACATAAATACCTCATAATGTGTACTTACTTAAAATACAGAGTTTATATTTCTTTTAAATACAGGGTTGCAGTTCTGAAATGTCATGGAAGGTGGTAATCTGTGGGTTGAGGTGTTATTTAGACTTGAATGTCTTTACTGAATGTGGAATACAGGACGGGTCCCCTTGTTATGAATGAAGCAGAAATTTGGAGTGTGCATTGGGAGATTTGCACAGGTTGCCTGCCAGGGACCTCACACACAGCACCCCCCCAGCAGTTGCTTATGTTCACATGTGGCTAATTTGGTTTCCTTCATTCTAAGTACACAACAGCTGTCTATAAAACAGCCAGGAACTTCCCTAAATATCCATTAGACAGATCTGGACAATTGTGCAAGCCTAATTACAGTTTCATTTTAGATTAGCCTAGAGTAAATCTATGTTTGATATAGGTAACCTTATTTATATTATCCTGTAATAAAAACGTAAATTTGGTGCTTACAATAAATAATATAATAAAAAAAATACTTTAGGGCCCACTTACTTCTTATTGGTGTGTTTATGTACATGTGGTAATGCTCATTGCAGTAGGGCAGGCCTTGAAAATAAATGAGCTGCCAATGCACACTACTTTGTTTTTGGGACTATCTACAATGCAATCTTGTTTCTTTAGTTCATGGGGTGCTATTAAACATGAATGCCCCCCTACATGGCAGCGTATACATTACCACATGGAAGTATTGGACTCTTTAGACGTATGGTACCGCTTGTAACAAATGTTGATGCGCTGGTGTGCCATTTTTATTATTAGTATTATTATCAATAAACAGAATTTATATAGCGCCAACATATTACGCAGCGCTGTACAATAAATAGGTATTCTGATATATATATATATATATATATATATCTCGGTAAAGACCATCTTCACATAGTCTGTATATTCTCATTTACATCTACATGATCAGTAGGTCAGCAGAAAGGAAGTGCAGGATTAAGTAAAACAAAAACAAATGTATTACAAACCTTCATGTAAGAAACATTAATTCTTCGCTGTGATGCTGATGACGGGGTAAATGGGCTGACGGATCATTTGTAGAAATTGGCTGAGTGAATGCGGCCAGGATGAAGGTGGAAGGAGATGGGGGCAGATCTTTGCTTTCTTTGGAGACATCAAAGACGTAGTGTGTGTATGTTGGTAGGAATTCCTCGTCAGCCTCTCCTATTTTATGTGAAATACTATCCCACATAAAAAGTGTAAAAGGGTTTTGTAGGTTGTTGCTCTTGTTTAGAATCTGTGACTAAGGAGGTGAGGCCAATTATCATAGAACAACATGACCTGCAGGAGCAGAGCACACATTACCTTAAAAGAGACTCTACAGGAAGCAGTCGCTGCACTATTTATTTAAATAACATCCCTTCCATAGTATTATATATATTTATGTATATATAGATATGTGTTTTTTTTACCAGTAAAAGCCTCCCTTGTGTAAAAGCCAAAAGTTCTTGGACTCCTGTAGGCTTCTGCCATCCCGAATATGATGTTGGAACCTCCAGGTAGGGTTGCCACCAGGCTTGTATTTTACTGGCCCTTCATGATCGATCCTTTGTGATCTTTCCAGTGACATAACAGTTACAGATGAATGAACGAGCTCTGTACACACGGTACTGTTCTGTTCTATGGAGAAAATTGGGGGAAGAATGAGCGAGCAGCACCCCACTGTGCTCTCCTCCATTCACTTGTATAGCGGTCTTTCCCTATCGGTCATTCATGGATCTAGGCGACCACTGTACACATGTCATGATCTCATAGATATCCCATAGATAAAGTTTTATGCAGGAGGAATGGTGGAGCTGGCCAGCTCACAGAAGAGGCTATAATGAGCAAAGCGAAAGGGGATTGTGTAAGGAGTTGTCTTGCAAGTTCAAAGGCATTTTGCAAGTAAATAACAAATAATGTATGGATGGAAAAACACTACAAGTAAGCATGTAATATACTTGATTTTCCTTTGCTTTCAGTAACTGTATGCCCACATCTTCTTCCCATTCCCCTATAGCCATAGAAATAATACCTGAACTTGGTAGTAATTTCTATCTACATTTTTGTAATATGTGTTTTTATGTATAATAAGTAACATGGATTTGTATATTTGCTTTATAAATAATATATATATATAACATGCCAGAAGCTTTATTCTGCTTTGTTAACATCAAAGAAAGCTCCTCTGAAATGGAGTTCCTCTTTAGGACTGAAACTGTGCCAAAATGACATTATGAGATGTCTGCATTGTGTGTCTGACTGTCCTTTGATGTGTGTGGCCAGCTATCATAGACCAGATAAATGACAAATGAAATGATTTCAGCTGATGAAATGAGCTGCTGTAGACCAGGTGTTGATTATGGAGAAACACAGAAAAGCCGCAGGAAAGATCTGACTGCTGTAGTGCGTGCCTTGCTTTAACACTTAAAACAAATCTGCTGGATTCTGCAAGTTGGCGAAGAATGTTAAATAGCCTGAAAATAAAACGTCCCTCTCAGTGCTGGAATCCGGGCAGGCACGATGTGTAACTAATGACTTGGACAAGAGGACCGGCTGCATTTTCTGCTTCCTACTGATGCTCCAGCTTCTGAGGGATAAATAGTTTTAATAGCTGGAATCCCATTTGACTCGGTAATGCTGCTAAGAAAATATGTCACTTGGGATGACCCAGCTGTATTTAGATGGGATCTAAGTATACATGCGTGGGTGTAAGCGTGTCCATATATATATCTGTATCTACATACATACATCTGGACAGCTCTGTCTGTCTATATATAGTCTGGGTTTATTTATAGCTTTTAATCTTGATTGTGGAATGGGAAATGCTAAGTATTTAATTTATTCTGATAAATAAAATACAAACTTTTAGGTGACTTTATCTGATTTTGATTTTTTTGGTCGATGCTGAAGAGTTTATCTTTTGTGGACTCTATTGGGGCCGGTTCCTACTATGGTGTTGCACTACAATTGCTGTATGCATTAGTGTATATTGTGCTAGCTGCCTAATGAAATAAACACCAAAAATTGTGCAGGCTAAACTTGTAAAAGGACATAAAGCTACAGTGCATTGGTGAAGTTTGTTTTGCATACCTTCATAATGAATGGCAACACAATACCACAATCCCGCTCGTTGTGTTAGTGCACACATTTCCATACAGAAATGCGCATCTTGCAACCCAGTAGTAGCAACGAGTCCTTCCAAAGTAAGTAAGATTTCTATAGCTGACTTCCCAAGTGTGCATACCTGCTGTGCCCTTTATGAGAAGCTCACATTCTGCCTGCTAAATTGGTTTATTCTTTGATATTTTTATAATTAACTATTAAACTGGAGAAACCTTTTTTTAATTTTACCTGATTATATTGTATTATATTATTACTTCATTCAGTCAAGGTTCATTTATTATTGACACTGCTTGTTTTATATGTTTATTCCTATGAGGGACTTGGCTTAGGAACATACAAAGGTGGGCAGAAACATCTAATTAGATGGGAACCCCAGTTAGATGGGAACATATTATGGCATTAGGATCTCACAGTTGTGGTGTCTATGGCTGGACATACCCAAGTCATAATTTCCATTTGATCAATCAGTCCATTCAGTTGTTTATAGAATCAATTGTAATTTCATACTTTACTTAAGAATCTGATAATCACATATGATTGATATCAATTGCAGAATTTAGGGAACCTCGGTTGGTCAGGTCCAAAAACTTCTGTGTGCAGCTCATTGTTGAAGTATTTGCTCGATTTTTTAAAACTTTTTAATCAGTTTCTGTTCTATCGCATTTTATATACATGTCAATTCACATACATACACATACCTTTGTATTGACACACATTCATGTTGACTCACATGGATTCCAGAACTGGATTTGTCGCTAGATTTTATTAAAGCTTGCCAAGGACTGGAAAAGATAGACTATCGTAGGTGAATCTGAGTAATCCTGCATGGTGGATCTGGTCAGAGGATCCTGCTGATTCCTCCAATGATCTTTTGGAACACCCTAGAATTCTCAAAACCTGGATCACAATATTATACAAATACTGAATTCTGCAATATTTAGCTTTTTGGCTTGTTTTTGAAATGCAGCATTTCCAATATATCTGGCTGTTATGTGCAAGCCATCTGCTAATACCTGTTGTTGTAATAAGGTAATAAGTTGTTACTGATGTAAAATGGATAGTTTGTCACCATCAGTGCATATTAATGTGTTAATATCAGTATTTTACTTGAAAGATTTTCTCTCAAAGAACATCTGAAGGAGAGCTGTGGATGCAGCTTCTCTCTAATGAATACTTGATTATTGTTTGCCAACCACTTGCCAATTGACTGCCAAGTATTATACCAAGTACCATGTTATTTAGTGACAACAGGGCTGCATTTACAAAAAAACTTTACCTGTTGGAGTTTATTACCTCACCTTTAAGCAGCCTGTGTAGGGAAAAGCAGCAGTTTTTTTGCTTCCCACCCATTGCATACATTTGACCATTGCAAGAATACCTGGTACCCCTATCTGGTTCATGCTGCCGGATTGTGTATGCTGTAGTATAGGGGTCATGTATGTAAATGTTTCTTTACCATATCAGCTTTGTTTTAATAGAAGTAACCTGGTGGGGATAGGGTCATTTTTAGATTCTTTTCTATGAGATGTCCATGTAATGAGTCCATCCTAAGTCTGCCCGCTCCTGGCTTCCGAATTGATGTGTTACCTTCTGTTAGTTCATTAGAATGTATGTCTGTGTTTATATTCAGTGTTTGTTTCTTAGGAGTACAATGTAAACCTAACATTGTCCAAAGTCAGCTTTATTTACATTCCTCAAATATTAGCATTGTTTATTGTTGATAAGACTTCCGTTTCTATAAAACATAGGGAAATGTTAGTCTCCCTTATGGCATTATACATTCAGCATATAAGACAATAGCAGTATTCTGGTAAGGTCACATTCTGACTACTAGCAATTTAATATACAGCTTGGTGTATTTGGGCAAAGCTGTATAGCTATTTTTGCCACTTCTGCCAGGAAAATGCAAATTTGAAGCAGAACTCCAACAATATCTTCAGTCTTGCTATTCTGAAATTACTTTCACTGCACACTGATCTTCAAATTTTGGATTTAATAAAGCTTTCCAAGGCTGGAGAGGATACACTTTCATCAGTGAAGCTGGGTGATCCAGCAAACCTGGAATTGATCTGGTCTAGGATTTAAAACATGTGCTAACAAACAGCAAATTACTTTTAAGGAATCCATTCCAGGTTTGCTGGATCACCCAGCTTCACTGATCCTCTCCAGGCTTGGAGAGCTTTAATCCATCAGGCCCATTGGGCACTAGTCAGATAGAACCATTTCATGTCTAGTCCAGCATCACCTATGCCTTTATTCTACAGTTCTGTTGTTCTTAACGGATTCTTTACATTCATTGGATTTCAGTTCTGATAATCAAACAAGGAGGGTTAGCATCACATGTAGGTGTTACCAGTGGTCTTCTTAGGAAGCTATATAAAGCCTCTTCCACTAGTCATGTTCTGTCTGCATAGGAAGGAGAAGCACAGATACCTAGTAATGACCTTACTGGGTGTATATTTAAATATGTAATAAAAAATTGATTTTTTTTTATTTTATTAGGACGTTGATTAAGGTATAACCCTGGAAAGATATAACAAATGTAAATTCTACTTAAGCTTTTAAAACATACTTCCTATTCTACTTTTAATGAATGTTGGCTGGGCTGTAGATTGGTTTCAATTCAGTGAAATAGAACATTCTTTCATTGTTTTGCAAATTACATCATCCTGTCTGACATGCAGGTTTACCAACAAGAGGTTTGTTTTAAAACTCAGTCCTCCACCTTCATATCCCTACCGGTAGCTTCTCTTTGTACACCGTTGGTAAAGAGAAATCCCTGGTTGAAATGTCTGGGTTTAGTGGATCATGTGAATACCTCCTTGTGACTGGTACTTGACATGTAGCTGCTCAGGCACCAGTGCCATCAGTTGGTGGGGGGGAGTTCAGCACCATGTATAAGCTTTCATTTGAGTTGAGTTCTGTAAAATTGGCGTTAAAGTCCAACTCAACCCTTGCACTGTACTGTTATGTGATCAGGCTGCATATACAGTAATATGCTGGTATTTTTCTTTTTGTATTACTAAGTTTCCAGCAAGGGTTAAAATACCCTCAGTGGCAGCATATAGGAGAGTCAGACTGCTGTTCTTTAACTCAAAAGCAGCAGCTCAACATTCTCCTTGCCCAACTCTGTTCTAATCAACAGCACAGCTCTGGGAGCAAATACAGTGCTGATTAGAGTTGTGTTCAGAAACATGTCAGAGCTCGGGAAAGCTGGGGTGCTGCTTTGATTTTGATAAAACGGGTCTGACTCTAGTATATGCTGCCAGCACAGCAATTCAACAAGTGGTGCAACACTTAAGAACATAATAATAGGCAGTTTCTTGATCCTAATTATAATATACCAGGACTATTGTGATTTATACCAAACATTCACTGGTGGTGAATCAGATACTGTCATTTAAAATGCACGCACCTGGAAAATTTACCTTATGTGAATGTTTAGTCATTGTCGGGGGCCCTATTTTAAAATGAGCTTTTAGTGCTAAAAAATAGACTAAAATATTTATCACTGTATATACAGTTTGATTTTATTACATTATTAAATAGAGAGGGATCATATAGACTTTGAAATGATCCTGTATAGGCAAAGCAAGGTTCCTTTTTTTCCAATCTCTATCAAAGTAAATTAAAAAATAATACATATCTCCCGCAAGACTCCTTTTTTGCATATTTGCAGATCAGGCATTATGTCCTTTCTCTTCAACAATCGCCCAAATTTACTGAAATCACTCCCTTTGAGAGATTATGTGCCACTGGTCCTTATGCTAAGGGTCCTATTTCCTCCATATATCGCCTCCATGTGTCTACACGGGAGGTTTCTGGCAAATTTGCATATATGGGCACTTGGGAAGCCATCTTGGACCATGACTTGATGAGATGAGTAGTCAAGTCTCTGGGAGGTGGCAAACAAAAGCTCAATATGCACACTTTAAAAAGAAAGCCTGTACAAAATTTTGTTTCAGTGGTATCACACACCGAATGTGCTGCACAAGCTGTTTCCAGACGTGGACCCTGTTTTCTGGTGATGTGGGTCCCAGCGTGGGACTTTAGAGCATATTGTTTTGGTTTTGGCCCATTATCCAAAACTACTGGGATAGAGTTAATAAGCTAATCGGAGAAGTGACCCAGCAGTGGTTTTCCCTTGGTCCACTCCACCACTCTGCAAATTCACATCTAAGCTTATTACACATATATTGGTGGCAGCCCATACTTTAATTCCGGCCAAGTGGAAATCCACATTGCCCCCCTCTTTAGAGGACTTGCAAACTCATGTTCAGGAAGTCTGATGGAATATCTCACTGCTCTTCTCAGGAATAGTGTTGCTAAGTGTTGAAACCTGGAATGCTCAATATGCTAACTTACAGGTTTAAATGTTAAGTTGATTCTGTGAGCTCCTTAATCATCATCATCTTGGTGGCCCCCTTTTCGTTCCCCCCAACCCCCACTTACCTAATTGTCATGTTTACACTTTTTTTTTTTTTTTTTTGTTAATGTTTTGTGTATACTGGATTTTTACTATTTACCATATTTGCCATATGGGATTGTATTGACTGGGCTACAATCTGCTACTGTTATTCATATATGTTACTTATGTGGTTCTATCTGATGTACCGATAACCATCTTGTATACTATGTTTATATTTTTGTTCTTTTTCATTTTTTTTAATGTATTAATTTATTGTTAAAAAAAACTCTGTTTCAAAAAAAAAAAAATAATACATATAAAATATTCTACTCTTATTTAATTAGGTTAGGTTATACAAACTTTAGAGTATTTGAAGTATATGTAGAAATATTTCAATATAAAACACCAACAGTGTTCTCCCAAGCCCCTTTTAGCTGGGTGCACCACCCTGCACTTTGCAGTGACCACCCCACTGTTTCTGGGTTGAACACTGAATAGTTTAGGCTTATGTAAGATTGTATACAAAGAGTTAAGAATAATGCAATGCCTGTAAAATAGAGATGAATGAAGTGGGAGTTTACCTTTTAATGCTTTTGTGGTTTTCATTTTAAATACCATGAAGAATAAACATGCAGTTCTTGTTTTGTGCCTTAGGTCCCCATAGGTAAACATATATGAATTGGAACTAAATGAAGGGCTTTTCTTTAGAAGCATATATTATACTGTATTATGTAATAACATACTTGTACTCTGTAATTACAATTAGACTCTCCACCATGCAGAACAACTGCGAGAAAACTTCATCAATGAAAAATACAATAGAAGACTTTCTATAATTCCTTCCTAGAAATTATAATTATAGACATAATCACATGAAATAAAAGTATTCTATATATTTCTCAGAAAATTGTAGATGCTGTTGTATTTGAGATTCCTCCCGCATTGGGTAAAGTGTTAATTATGTGGCTGAATATTTATTTTGGGCCCTCTGCAGGGTCATTGGGCCACACTACAGAATATTTCTAAAATCATACAGTAAATTCTACTTGTGGTATACATGACCTGATAAAACCAAGCAATAAAATTGCCTGCATCTTTGGTTATAGCCAGGATTAACTTTTTCATGACCACGTCATTGACGTCTAGCTGCCCAAGTGAAATTTAGCTGTCAGCTTGCATCAGTCAAACTTCACAATAACTAGGACTCGCATAACAAAAATGTATTTATTTTTTGAAACATGTAATTTAATTTAGTTGACTATTTTTTTTAAAAAAAACCTAGTTGAAATATTTAAAAAGAAAAAAGTTTCTATTGTTATTGCATCTGACAATTACAGTATCAAGCAATGGCTTTGTCAGGCTGAAGGTTTCTTTTGTTCATAAAGCCTCCATCCTGCATGCCATAACTGACTTGATCATGATCGGTAAGCACTTTGGTTCTTTATGGTCAGGGACAACCAAAACTAAGAGCCACCAGAAAGTTTTTCTATGTACAAGTTCGATTAGTTTTGAAGGGCTTATTGCCAGCTGTCTCCGGTTAGATATTCGCTGTCCATTACCATGGATGAGAATGAAACCAAGGCAGGATTTATAATGAACATAATAGGGTTAGTGTACTGTTTATTTGAAGAAAAAATGTATCTATCTTATCAGAAGATCTGGTTTTAGTTCATGATGTGGAGACACAGCAGGGAGTCTCTCAACACTTCAGGTACAGCAAAATCCATTCTTAGATAGTTATCATGAAACAAGAATTGGAAGATTTTCACTTTGCTCCTGTTTTGGTAAAAACTATGACATTTACAATTTGCCATTATTTTGTTTCTGGTGACGGGTTTTCATGAGAAAGACGCTAAACCTTTCAGAAAAATAAACTTGACAAATGATCCAAGCATTCCTTACTCTATCCTACAGTAATAAAAAGTAAATGTTTTCATATAGATTATTGGCAAGCCCCAGGGTAATTAATTGATTTTAAAGCCCCAGAGAGGAGCCCTGATGATGGCCCTGGGTCATTATGACAAAGACTTGACAATTTATTTTATGAGAACTTTTTGCAATAAATCTGACTTTATGATAACCTTTTACTTCATTATAGATGAACCTGCTGAGATGGGGTCTTTGTATATATTCCACTATTTATATTCCATTATTTGGATGGATATGTCATTCTGGGGTTCATCTGCAGCACATTATACCTCTGCCTGCCCACGTTAGGGCAGTTCCGAGAAAAGAATGGATGGAATTGGACACGTTATACATACAGTATGTGCACTGCCTCTTCTAGAGAGTTATGAACCCACTCACCAGGAGTAGGAGGTGGTACACATTTTACTAGGTTCCTAGTTCCTACTAGATTGTTAGCTCTTCGGGACAGGGTCCTCTCCTCCTGTGTCATCGTCTGTATTGGTCTGTCATTTGCAACCCCTATTTAATGTATACTGCATAATATGTTGGCACTATATAAATCCTGTTAATAATAATAATAATAATAATAATAATAATGAAAATAATAATAATGCTAGGTTTATTTTGTCAATTTAAGTTGTCATATAAATGTTCACAAAAAAACAGCAAATTTACCAGGCTGATGGCTAGATCTGGCACATACAAAGCAATACTCAACAGGGTCCATGTTCCCAACAGGTAGACAGAACACATGATGATCTGGATAGGCACAAGCACGTAGAAACTCAGTCCAGACAATGACATTGCGTTATCCAAGGCCTGAACATTTAGATAGATGTCTATTCAGGGAATGGCAGATGTGCTCCACAATATGAGTAATAACTAGTAGGCAACACAAACTCATTGCACAACATTACACATTGGGCGCAGGCTCATAAGACCTGACACTGGTATACATGCCTTCTCTTTAGAAGTGTAGCCTACGGTTTCATTTTGAATAATGAAACATGTCCTATTGAACTGTCTACTTAGCTCTGAGGTTCTTAATTAGCATGTGCAGGTTGTGTTTTTTACTTTAAAGAATATACATATGCTAGATCAGGGGTGCCCACACTTTTTTGGCTTGCGAGCTACTTTTTAAATGACTAAGTCAAAATGATCTACCAACAATGAAAACGTGGCCTGTGATCGGTAGAGTTTATTTTGAAAGGCAGGACTCTGTGATCTATACTCACCTTGCCTTTGAGATCTACCAGTAGATTGGGATCCACCTGTTAGGCACCCCTGTGCTAGATGACAGTTAAATAGAGATAAAAAGAGCAAGGATCAATGGGGCAGGTTAAGCAATCTTCTTAGGTTGCTATTGTTCTGCTCCACTGGGCTGTGACTAGCAGTGTCCCGTTCACTGCTCACCTTCTCCTGCCTCTTGCCAACTAAGCTGATCATTCATGTTTTGGGAGAAGTCAGTCCATACAAGTGCTGGAGCCATGCTTTCATTTGTGTCTGTGCATGAGATTCGAGCATGACCCTATTTTCATGCACCTTCAGACGTCAGAATGCGTATTTGTTTCTCACAGTTGTCCATTCATCTCTGTGGTAGGACTTTGCATTTTTGCAAAGATTTTTCAACCTATTGTGTTGTGATACATCCAAGGTCATGCTGCGTATGCTGTGTCTGTGGCTGTCTGACTATTACACCGATCTCACCGATCTATTTTGACCTCAATATATTGAATCAGTTACTTGATTTTACAAAAAAAAATCAGTAATCATCACAGAAGTCACATACCAGGGAAAATGTTGTGACAGCTCTAATGAAGTAGTAGGGAAGCACGGCAAAGGTGACTGGTATTCTGTAACATTGCTCTGATTATGCAGTAGACCCCAGACAAGTCTATTTGGTTAGTGTTGGAAACTTGTTAATTTTTGCTGTTTGCTTTCCTTTGGTTGGTTTTATGCTATTGTTAACTACAATATTATCTTTCTCCACCATGTAATGGAGATGTACAAAGGCAGACATGATTGAAGTCCAGCCTGGGTGACCACCATGGCTTCTCCAATTGATACACTAGAGAAATGACATGGACAGGAGGTTATATGCAGGATTGCCACGTGAAAATAGCAATGAAAAAAGCTTAAAAAATGATTAATAATGCAGCCAGCGCATCCAAATCACTGCAATATATTTATTTTTTGGTTTTGGGTTTAGATACATTTTAGGTCAAATTATTTTAAATGTATTTTGCTGAAAAACAGAGTGTCTTTTCATCTTGTATTCAGATTGTCATAATTTCATGCTATCACCACAGACACCTCACAAAAGATTGCTTACATCCCGCTGCGTTCTAAGGGTTGGTTTTGGTCACTTTGATGTCAGCAGCCAATAATGAATTGTCACATTTAAGCAACCTGACCACATCCGCTCTTTACAGAGAGCCTGATGCAAATTAAACTCCTCCATTCCATGCTACATTCCGGAATGAGCGTTATCAAAAGGCTGAACCATGTGTTTATGGAATGATATCATTTACTGGCTCATATAATGATCACTACTGGTATTAAAATGATCTGCTCTTCTCTAATTAACTTTGCAGAGAGGAGTCATTTCTGAATGGTTATTAGTGTGTTAAGAGCCATAATATTAAGGCATAAGTACATTTGTTTGCTGCTACTGTAGAAAAAAAAAAAAAGCAGCTTTGGTGCTGGATGTTTCTCCGTGGCTCTGGGCTGTGCTTCCACTGGTGTTACTCTCTAGGCTGTAGGCTCACCAAAGGCATATAAGTAAACAGCATGCCAAGCCTTGGACCAGGCAATATTCATTTAGGCATGGTGCAGCACTCTGCTAGTGGCAACTACTACTAGTTAAAATGTATATAAAACTATACCAAAAAAATTAATAAATTGCTAATGTACCCTCTAGCCCCATTTTCCCGTCCGCACCACCTGGCAGTTCTCAGCAACCACCTATCTGTTTTAAGGTGGTTACTAAGAAGTTGGGTCATAATGCAGAGACCACTACCCACCTACAACTTCTTCCCACCCAGTTTACAAAAAAATTCAGGGGAGAATATTTTTTGCAGATTGCTTGTTGATGTGTTGGTTTAACTTGATGGAGTTCCTTTAGCAATACACTGGGGAGGTTGTGATTGGGCCCTAAAAGAAATCACAAAGAGAAAGCTTAATCTTTATTGTGTAAGCTATGAATCCTATCAGTCCACAATGGAATGGAGATGAACAGAAGACAACATATTTAAAGTCCAGCCCGTATGACAACCATGGCTCCCTCCATATATACAATAAAACAAATAGACAAGAAGTATGTAGTTCACAGGGTTGACAGAGTGAATATAAAGGAGGAAAAGCCTAAAAAAGAATTCCTTTGAAGCCACCACATTCTACAACCAGTATAACAATATACTATATAAAAGTTTTGGGGTTCAGATACACTTTAAATGTGCAAGTTGTACCAGGGTTTTTTTGCCTTCCTCTGGATCAACTATGTCTTATAGGGTTTTATATCTGGGATATGTTTTTATCCCTACTGGTTGAACTTGATAGACTTATGTCTTTTTTCAACCTGACTTACTGTGTCATTATTAGTTGGCTGTCCACATTAGCTTCCTGGTAGAATTGTTCTTGTTCTTGCCCTCCCTTTCATAAGTGAAAACCCCTAATATTGGACACATCGAATGTGCAGATGTGGGAAGTAGTGGGAGAGCAGAGATCCCTACAATACATTCCTCAACAGATCGATTTTTTTTCATGTTTTTTTCTGTAGCATTTGGTCGTTGGGGAGGAGGATAGTAACCAAAATGTGGACCATGCTTATAATGGGTAGAGTGGTTAGACATTTCTTCTGAATAGTTGCCTGACTGCTATACAGACCCTTCTTACTTCTGGAAAAGTCACCAGTTTAGAAAGTGTACAAAACGCAATTTCTGACTTTACTCCAACTTTTCTGGCTCGTATAAGTGTTCTAGGTCTGTGTCCTCTTATTTCTCAGGCTTGCTATGTTCTTCTCTCATCCTTGCTGCAAATGACTTGTCTGGGCACAGATCGGTCTGATTACACAATTAGTTCAGCAGAAAGAATAAATACGCAAGCAGCAGTACAGAATAATCTTATTTGTCGTTCCTTGTGAATAACATGTGATTACCGATGGAGTCAGCACAAAGCAGTTTGCATTAAGTCATTAGAATTGTTTTGAGATGTTTCTATGTAAGGATTTCTGGTTTTATTAGCAAATAAAGAGCTTTAAAGAGATTGTGATAGATAGATAGATGGATGGATAGATTTCTTGGATGGATGCTCAGCAAACAGCTTGTGAAGGATGCATCCTATATGAAATAATTATTACACAACAGTCTTTTCAGAGCACAGCACAAAAGTCAGTGTAGGAAAGCCCAATTCCTGCTAAAACCTTACATTTCCAGGAAAGGTTTGAAGTCTGCCCTTAGTGATATCTGTGCCCCTTCTGGGTAAACTTCTACTTTCTTTTTAATGGAATATAGATAAAAAATGAAAACACATTTTCACAACAGTGAATGGTTACCATTGCTTAATCTAGTGAATAATAATATTATCATGCAGGATTTATATAGCGCCATCATATTACGCAGCGCTGTACAAAGTCGATAGTCGTGTCACTAACTGTCCCTCAAAGGAGCTCACAATCTAATTTCCCTACCATAGTAATTTCACTTCTAATTTATTGTGTGTTACCAGGACAAAAAGTGTTGAAAACTCCTGCATATAAATATATATATATATATATATATATATATTATATAAAAAAAAATATGAAACATTTAAGCATTTAAAAATCTGGCCATCGATTTCCGGCATGGATTTTGGAGTGCATTTTCAAATTTACCGCACCACTGTTTTCTGGAGGTGCCGTTTATGTTTTGCTGTATTCCAGAATTTGCTATTGGGTCTTGCTTGCATGTGCTAACAGGCATTCCTGCTCATTCCTTCTCATTTTATCATAAATTTGCTGCTGTATATAGCCTGATAATTTGCAGTCTGGAAATGTTTCATGTTCTGCAGTCACAATAATATTCCTGAGCGAGTATATATCATGGCTGCCTCTGCATTCTTTCCCATAATCCTCTTCCTATGTACACATGTAACCAGTCCTGCATTTTCCTAAGCCAAACAAGCCTTTTACCCCTCTAGTCAGTAAGCGGCCCTCTCCAGACCCTCTCACCGTGCATCAGCGCTCCTCGTTTTTGAAATATTAGCTCAGCTACATTACACGGTATATGCTGTGCAAGAATGATTGTGCTGGCGGGAGAAGCCTGGTTCTTGATCTATTCCCAGCACATTGCAGTCTCTGGTGACATTGGAGAAGCTTAGCATTTGGTAAATGTAAAACATTATCATGGAAGATATCTACAGGATGTTGGTTGCCACTACAAAATGTCCAAGAAAGCTCGCTCCCTGGGTTGACCCGCATCCATTCTTCCTGCAGCCACTGCTTCCAGCTGAATACAATTATTTCATTTGGCTCACATCCCAGAGGAAGTTGCAGCGAAGGACTGCAGGCCAAGTTTCTGTTTCTTTCCCTTTCTGTTTTTGACATTTTTGTACTGCTGCTATTTAAAGGCTCATTAAAATGAAAATAAAATAAAGATGTCTCAGTCACTGTAATAACTAACAACAAGGAGGAGGAAGGTAGGGTGAAAGATGAATGATATTACTCACATTTAGGAATATTTTGCATGATTTACTTTTATGTCAGCTCTTGAAGTCCCAGTAATCAGCCCCCAGCAGCAATGCAGAGATTTACTGTCCGCAGCATTGTGTAAAGTTGCAAAGTATACTTACCCCGACCTGTTCAGCAAATCCTCTTAGACTATAGCCTTGTACAGATGTCAGATTACTGTCAATGTAAATGAATGAGCGCTGTACATACAGTTCTATAGACAGAGAATGAGGGAGAACTAGAGAGTGGCACCCCGAGTGTACAGTGATCATCCCTGCATGGGCATTCATAAATTCCTCAAGGCCGACCGATGAAATAATATAGGAGACCGATGTACAAATGCTAGATTTTCACTAGAAAGGAGAACGGCCCTTCATCCTGGGCAACAATCATTTGGCATGTGTACATAGCTTTAGACATAATGGGCATTCTCCCAAACCTGAATACCACTCTTCCTCTGTATTCAGGCAACCCAATGGTAACCCAGACTGTACTCTACCTATACAATATTGGGGCGAGAAAGATCATTTCCAGGGACATTAAAATGAACTGTGAAGCGCGTTGAATAAATAACTGAGGGTGGAGGAGGAAGGTGCTTGCTGATGACAGTGAATGAGCAGCATCACATTGGTCACCCCACCTGTCACCTTCTTATTTATACATGCAACCTTGCATGTTTGTTGAATGATTAAAAAATTTTCAATCATTGCATCAAAGGTTTGATGCCATCTTAGAAGTGGGACAGCATGACCCATAGCTGCCCTGCATTCAGTGTATATACACTTGTGTATAAGACTTCATTACTGATTTCTAGTGATTGATATCTATATCTAAGCACACATCCTGTGTATTACCAATCCAGCATTTTGCCTGGCATTTCTATAAATAAAAGTATGTATCTCCTAGTAAACATTTACATATAAAGTCTACAACTGCATTGATAGTTTCAGAATCTTCAGTGCAACTTTCTAGGTTCCCAAACAGCTGTCCTCAAATACTGTGTGGCCCGGAGTTGGAGATTTGTGCTTTGTGACAGCTGTAAATACATTGCATCAAGCACGACCTATATATAGAAGAGTCAGAATTTGACTTGTGTGATAATGACTTAGCCGGGCCCTGACCCCTGGCTTGGCAAAAGAATACATTTTTTAGTGGAAATTACTTTTTCTCAAAATTCTGTTTTTTTTATATTTATGTTTTTGTCTTACAGCTATATGAATGTGTGATCAAATTTTGTATTATGCTATAGGTAGTATAGTTATTGTTTTTGTTGGTATTAAAGCAGACATTGCACCTAAACGGCATGGTCTATTTATTCAGTGTGGGTTGCTTTGCCATTACTAAAATGCAGCATTAAACTGCCCCTGGCACCTAGACACGGGTGACATCATTCAGATTCCAAATAGGTAATGAGGAATAAAGGGTATTCTAAATCTTGTGAGGGTTTAATCTTAATAAGCAGACCTAGCCTGGACAGGGCTGTTTTTAGGAAAGTGCCATAAGCATATGGTCAAAGAGTTGTACAGGCGGGTTACAATGGGAGAGTTCATGGGATCCCAATATATTCTCCAAGTCCTTCTGCCCGTTGCAATAGTTGGGCAGCCAGACTCTGCCTATCAAAAGCAACCCACCACTTGCTATGGTTGGCATGAAGAAGGAGAGGAAATAAGTGTTGGTCGCATCTGCAACAAGGTGATCAATGCCCTGCACGTCTCCAAAAAACAGAAAGGAGGATGGCAAGATGATTTCAGTATTCTTAACTGACTACAGATGTAAGGTGATGGGGTACTAAAGATGCCTTGCTTAGGGTGCCAGAAACAGCCCTGGGTCCACTTTAAGTTTTGATTGTATTATGAACCTAGTACTGTTAGACACTGGGCTCTTTTGTTTAAATCTGCTTAACAGATTTCGTCTCCCAAGCTTTGCTGAATATGAATTCTTTTTTACAACAAACTTGCCAAGTCCACAATAAGTTCTGTTCCTCAGTCACTTTGACTGAAGTTTTTCCGAGGCTTGTTACATAAACATATAATGAAGGTCCAATGCTTATTCATTACCGTTACACTGGGGCTGTTTATCACTGATCTGGTCACAGAGTGGCAGGTAGCTGTGTTATATTTAATGCCTAGTTTTTTAGTTATGGATACAGTAAAGATAAGTTATTTTTTGCCAGTTTTTTTTTTCTTTATTGTCTGTTGAGGTACACCACTGGATTTAATGTGTGGGTTTCATACTGTCATCTACAGGTTAACTAACAAAAAACAAACTCAGGGGCCATCCAGTCCCAAACCCAATCTCAAGTACCCTGAGAGCTTATTAGATGTGTGGGTTTTTGAAGCCACTTTGCAGTCTTTACGTTTACTTGTCTACATTGACTTGTTGGTTTTATTACCAGTTTAGTGTTCAACACAGTTTTTTTAGGCTGGGTGGGAAGAAATTGTAGGTGGGTGGCAGCCCCTGTATTGTGACCCAACTCTTCAGTAACCACCCAAAAACTGACGGGTGTATACTGAAAAGTGCCGGGTGGTGCGTTGGGCATAAAGGGGCTGGGGAGAACACTGTAGTTGTAATCTTGTTCTATGTTTGTTGGTGCTAGTAAATTATTTACTATCCAATGCCAGATGTGCCCACCCCAGGCACCCTTAACTGGGTCTCCCTAGGAACCCCTAATCCTATTTAACCCCCAAACCTTTTACTTACTAATAGAGAATTTTGTTTCATGGATGGTGCAGGTACTTCTGATGTTTTTATGTCTGCCCATGCTTTTCCCTTATGTCTCTGTGACAATAGAACAAAAAATGAGGGGAATAGTTGTCACCAAGCAGAAAGACATTTACAACATTCTATTCTAAAGTGTTCCTTCACTTTGTAAGACCGACTAACCCATAAATCCTTAGATTTTGTAGACACTTTTCTTTTGTCTAGCTGCTTGGTAGGGGCTATAATGTAAATTAGTATTTGTAGGAGTTTACCAATGGCAATCTAAATATTTCTCTCTGTACTGGTTGCTTTTCAAAGCTAGGAGCCAAAGTATGGTGAACCAGAAAACTGCCAACTGGAAGAAATGAAAATTGCAGTGGGCTGGCTTTCATGTTAACCCATTGATGTCTAAACCCATTGATCAGTTGCTGCAGAATTAGTCTTTATATGAATAATCTTAGACTTACCCTATTGAAGCAAAGGTAGCCTCAAACAAACTTAACAAACTATTGACTTTTTATGTGAAATACGCATTTTAAAAATCCAGCCAAAATAAAATGGTTAAATGGTGGAATATTTCCTTTACTATGTGCCGATCTACCAATATATATATTTTATTTCCATTAGAACATTGTTTATATGTTATAGCTGTTTTACATTTTTGCCTTCCGATATCTGAATTGTTTATTTGCTCTGAATGACATGTAACTTCAGATGTATTAAAACTTTACTGCACGTGTGATGTGATAAGACTGCAGAGTCTGCAGAGAGCAGTTTTATTGCTGCCAAAGCCGGGTTATGAAAGTTGTTGATAACGCTGAAGTCTGGCTCCTTCTCCAGAGAGCTGGAGTTTCCTGTTTCAGCATTTAGAATTCGGGATCCCTTTGGTGAATGTAGCCATTGTCCGTCTCTGCTCTTAGTGAGATAAAAATAAATCTATTGTGTAGTGACCTTCTTTCTATGTACAGTGTAGGAAAAATAAACACAGCAAGATATAGAAGAATTCAAAAAGAATAAATTGGTTTTACAGGTACAACATAACATGCCTATAGTAAATTGTAGGCGTACAGTGTCACAACTGTGGTAGCATGGCGTTATCATGACTTACCAGGTGCATTGTGTCAAGCAGCCCATTCATTGGGGGTACATGGATTTATTTTCTAATGCAGTGTACCACAACACATATCTAGCATAGCTTGCTAGGGTGCAATTCAGAATGAATCCCAAGTATAAGACAAAACTGCTCCATACAAACAAAATATAGAGCAACACAGCTTCCAATGTAGTCTGTAAAACTTGAATGTTCAGGTAGCAGCAAAGAAACTTCATTCATGTTCTGCCTCTATCATGTTTCACTTTCTACTTGGGTTTAATCATAGAACTCACAAAGTAAAGGGCTCTTGAGAGCTGTAGTTCTGGGGGCATCCTATGTCACTAAAACATGACCTTACACACACACTAGTGATCCCTTCATTTAGCAGTGACCCCTGCAGGTTTTTACAAACTTTGTGGCAATTTCACAGGAATCAATAAAAGCTATTTTCTGCTACAGGAACAATGTAAAGAACAAAAATAAATGCTTGGACATATTTGGTGGGGAGAGAAGGCTTGGGTCTACATTAGGGTCACTCCTGTTTAAATCATTTGCAGAACATGAAGAAACCCTTACTGAATGCTACTTTTCTTTCTAAAGCACTAATTTTATTTGAAAAATGCCATTTTAAAATGATAAATGGAAAAAAAATACTATTACTAGATGTTACTAGATGTAATTTTTTTTTTTTTTTTACAAATGGTAACTTTTCATGTTTAGGTCCACCTATAAAACCCATGACCAATACCCCTATCTAATTTGGCCATTATAATGACAGATTTGACCACCTGTAGGTCGGTCAGTGGGTCTTGACATGTGTGGCTGAGAATTGAAGTTTCTCTCTTGTGCTTTGGGTTTTAAGATAACATTTAAAACAAGTGCAGCGTGTGAAAAAACATCACATCGACCGCAACTCCAGACAGAGCTTAGTAAGTAGGGTTTACATTGGTAAAGACACCTGTTCAGAAAAATCTCAAAATAAAACACAGAAGGGCAGACATTTGGCCTTTGGCTAGACCTTGCGTGGTGATCTGGTATGCGTGTTATCTTTTGTCACTTATACTTATGCAACTTTGTACTGTGTTTGCTTTTCTGTAAAAAACTATATACTAGGATGAAACTACAGGCAGTGCAACTGTGTCTAGAGCATGGATGTGAGACTTGTGTGTAGTGTACTTTCAGTTCTGTAAAGAATACACAGATCTTTTTTCTTTATTCTCATTTGTCTTTCCCTATCATCCATTAAAAAATCAATAAGGATGAATGTTTTCCTATTTTTAAAAAGCCACTGTATGTAATGGTCAGGATCATTAAAGAACAATGTTGGGAAGGAAAGCAACCAATCATTAAATAATGTTATTGTACCTTGATGAAAGCTCCCTATAATCAACTACAAGAAAATTTAAAATGCCCCTCACAGCTTCCCTAGGAATGTACTTCCGAATGCCTATGCCATGACTTTTTTCTGTTTGCCTATTATATTTACAAACGGAGATTTAAATCTCAGGTATCTGTTAGCAATTTCATACGTACTATTTTTTTTTTACATGAGACTTTTTCTCACCTCCTTTGGTGAATAATGCTGGGTGTGTGGTTAAGTAGTAATGTGTGCCTTGAATCATAATAAGCATCAAGCACGAGTTCAAACATGGAAAGTTTAGGGAAGCTCAGCACCCATATGACCTTGGACACAGTAAAGTCCTTCATGGCATTTCATAGCATGCCTGCAGTGTGGTTCCTGCATGACCATTCCTAATGATTCCTCACAGTGGACACTACTTCCACTCCTGATCCAATCCTGCCATTACCATGTACATCTTTTTCCTGTACCATGGAACATCTTTTTCCATAACATGGAACTGTAACAGCACAATTCTGAAAAGTTGAGTGTGTAAGCTGCTTATTCATACCGGAAAGTGAACTAGGAACTGCATCAATGTTTTGTGTATTACTACAAAAGTTTCCAAGGATGACAACGCTTGCTCACTCCTTTAAAAAAAAAAAAATTAAAAAATGGGTAAAACATAGAAGTATGTAACCCCGCATCTTTTCTATTCTCCATAACACAGAGGGGCATGGTTATGTAGTCCTCAGAGAACAATGTATTCCTTAACAGTCATCACAAGGAAAGAACACAGGAAGTTATCAGCTTACAAGATTCCGGGTAAAATCAGCAGGTATTTTTTATAACTAACACTAACAGTTTTAATAGTATATTTAAAAGACCAAAAGGGACCAAATAAGAGAAGTTTGTTAATAAGGTTTACATATACTTAAAATCAAGCCAATGTTTGTGGTCATTAGCCGTGTAGTCCTAAAGAAGAACTTTGCTCAGTCCCATAGACACAGCTGGTGTCTCCCACAGTGATCAGCTGCTGTATGGACGCAGTACCTAATTGGCTGCCAACTATGCCAATACTCCTGTACTTTCCTGATAGGGTTAACAAGAAAATTGAGTGATGAAAGTTACCATGGGTAGTTTCTGCATTCTCAGCTGTTCGGAGAAAACATGTGCGGGCCACTGTGGAATGGCCCCCCGACATCATAATGAAAGATATTTCTATAAAGCTTCACTCTTTCAAAGTACCCACCACAATATGTCAGTTTACATTGGCTGTCAAGTGTTAAACGTGTTTTAAAGTGGTGAAAGTGATTCAACGTTTTAATGGTGTATTTTTGGATGCAGTTTGTAAAGACAGCTCTAGTGGCTGTAGTATAATATTATATTTTTATGCCTGTGGTCAATTCAAATGTACTTCAGCAACCACATGCCTGACCTGTCAGCAATAAATGGTCTATAAAAACCTAGATTATGAAGTATTAGACAGTGACATTGACATGGCACTTACAGTGCTGCTTCTGAAATGGTATCTAAACACAAACACTAAAACTGAATATGTGGAAGCCAGTTTTTACTTTTTAGGCTTTTTCCTTTTATTTTTACCTGTTAACCTTGACAGTTACACACTTCTTTTTTAGGGTGGCTATGATAATGTTTTGCAGTGAATCTATGGATGGAGCCATGTTTGTCAACCAGTTTGTACTTTAAACATGTCTACCTTTATTCATCACTATAGGAACTGAAAAGAGAATAGGGAAATAGTAAAAAGGAAATTAACATTGTTTGATGCATCAATTTTTTTTCACAGTAAGGACTGATTCCCACTAGTGCAGTGTGTTTTGAAAAATGCAGAACAGCTGGTACTGGAATGGGCCCTAAAGCTGCGTACACACCTGCAATTTTTCTCGTTGGAAAGGATCTTTCACGATCCTTTCCAACGAGAAAAGACTGCACAATGCATGAACGATGCTGTACATACAGCACCGTTCATGCT